>NC_071400.1:51336873-51690623 GCF_022682495.2 Desmodus rotundus
TTACCTGGGTGAACCATTAGCAGGAAGGAGCCTTGTACAGGTTCCACAGCTTCCTGGGGAAAGCCCTGAAAACTCTCAATACTATATTCTACTTTCCACACAGTCTTTCTCTGTTTTAGTTCACTTCTTTATTTTGATTGAATACAACCTCCAAGAAATTTCTGAGCAAGGCTATTTGAGAGACAAAATGTTCATTGAGACCTTTCATGTCTGAAAAATCCCTTTATTCTACCATTAAGTTTGCCTGGGTACAGAGTTCTACTGTCACACTTTTGAAAGCATTAGCTCATTGCTTTCTAGCTTCCAGTGCTGCTGTTAAGTCAACATGGACACTTTGATTGCATGGTACTGTGAAATTTCACTATGGTGTGCCATTGTGTTAACTATTTTTATTTATTATACTAGGTACTAGCTTGGCCCTTTCAGTTAGGAAACTACTGCACTTCCATTTTCTTGTACAATTTCCTTTTTTTCCATATGTAGATGTTGGACATCCTAGATTGATCCCCTGGTCATCAATTTTTCCTATTTTCTTTTTTTATAGTCCTAGTTTCCAGGAGATTTCTTCCAATTTATATTTCAACACTTCTATATTTTGTATTATTTGAAACTCCCCAAACATTTTTCTTGTTCTCTCAATGTTCTTTATTTGTAGCCAATCATTAACAAATGCTGTATATTCTCATTTTTTGAAATACACATTAAAAAAATTCTGTTCTTTATGCTTTGTCTGTTTCCTGAAAATTCACTTTTTATATTCTATTTTGTCTCTCTTTCCTTGATGTGTTGTTTTTGATTGTCCATTCTTATATACTAGTAAGAGACTAAGAAGCTGATTAGAAGTTCTTTGTATATGAATAAGCACTTTTATGTGGTACATTTCCCGGTTAAGTTGAGAAGACTCTACTATTTTACTAAGGTTCTCCAACGTGTCAGTACTTTTAGGTATTTTCTATTGGAGAATTTAAGTTTCCACAGAGAGGACTATTCCAATTTCATATGAAGTGTTATAAGCCTGACTGCTGGTATTTTTAGCATATACAAAAGGAATGGGTAGAGACAAAAGATTGCATTATTTAGTATGCAGACATTAAATCCTCACTTTCAGTGTGGCAACTCACTCCAGTTCTTAGTCATATAAACATTTGCAGCAAGAAAAATCTTCCAGGATTCTACATGCATTGTCAAAGGGAGATTATTTCATAGCATGCACAGTGATGTTAGGAGGAGGGGCTATGTACTCCTCTTACTAACTGCCAATCCATCATTCTGCTTTCAGTCTTACCAACACTCCTGCCTCTAGAGGTTCATAGTGCCAACAATTCCAACTTTCTGAGGTTCTGTAGCATGGATAGCTTTGCTTTTTCTTTCTTTCTTTCTTTTTATTTTATTTTCTTTCTTTCTTTCTTTTTTTGTGGCTTATGCCCAGTTTCAGGCTTAGGTTTCAATATTATCTGCTCTGTTAAGTCAGTTGCCACCTGTCCATCTGCTTTTCAGCTTACAAAATTTATAATATTGTAAATTTTATAAATTTATGTTGACATTTCTCTTATGCTGTTGTCTCATGATCTCTCTGTCCTTTTGAGTTTTAAGACTTTGTTGTCATTTTAGTGAGTATTAGGTATGAAAATAAATGTATTTGTTCCATTTTCCATACTTACCTGGAGTTCCACCTATTTTTTTTGTAGTTTGTAAATTAAATTTATTAATTTAATTGTTGTTGAAGTACAGTTGTCTCCATTTTACCCCCCTACATCAGGCATCCCTGCTTCCCACCCTTGATCCTACCCTCTTGTGTTTTGTCCATGTGTCCTTTATAGACGTTCCTGAAAATCTTTCCCCTTGTTTGTCCCATTATCCCCTCTCACTTCCCCTCTGGTTACTATCAGTTTGTTTTCTTAATTTCAGTGTCTCTGGTTATATGTTGCTTGCTTGTTTGTTTTGTTCATTAGGTTCCACTTAAAGGTGCGATAATATGCTTTTTGTCTTTCACTGCCTGGCTTATTTCACTTAGCATAATGCTCTACAGTTCCATCCATGCTGTCACAAAGGGTAGGAACTCTTTCTTTCATTCTGCTGCATAGTATTCCATTGTGTAAATGTACCATAGTTTTTGATCCATTCATTTACTGATGGACACTTAGGTTGCTTCCAGTACTTGGCTATCGTAAATTGTGCTGCTATGAATATTGGGGTGCATAGGATCATTTTATTTGGAGTTTAAGGGTTCCTAGGGTATAATCCCAACAGTGGAATTACCAGGTCAAAAGGCAGTTCCATTTTTAGTTTTTTGAGGAAATTCCATACTGTTTTCCACACTGGCTGCACCAGTTTGCATTCCCACAAACAGTGCAGTAGGGTTCCCTTTTCTCCACAACTTCTCCAACACTTGTTTGTTGATTTGTTTATGATGGCCATTCTGACCGGTGTGAAGTGATATCCCATTGTTGTTTTAATTTGCATTTCTCTGATGGCTAGTGATGCTGAGCTTCTTTTCATCTGTCTCTGGGCCCTCTATATGTCCTCTTTGGAGAAGTGTCTGTTCAGGTCCTTTGCCCATTTTTTAAACTGTTTTTCTTTTTTTGTTTTCATAGAGTGGAGTTCTGTTAGTTCTTTATATATTTTGGAGATCAAACCATTGTTTGAGGTATCATTGACAAATATGTTTTCCCACACAGTTAGTTCCTTTTCATTTTAATGGTGTTTTCTTTAGCTGTACAGAAGTTTTTTATTTTGACAAGATCCCATTTATTTGTTCTTTCCTTTATGTCCCTTGCTCTAGGGGATATATCGGTGAAAATATTTCTACATGGAATATCTGAGATTCTCCTGCCTATTTTCTCCTCTAGGACTTTTATGGTGTCATGACTTATATTTAAGTCTTTTATCTACCTTGAATTTATTTTTGTGTAAGGTGGTTGTTGAGTTTCTTTTTTCTTTCTTTCTTTCTTTTTTTTTTTTGTTTGTGTGTAGCTGTCCAGATCTCCCAACACCATTTGTTGAAGGTGCTCTTTTTATGGGATTTTATGCTTCTCCCCATTTGTTGAATATTAATTGACCATAGATACTTCGGTTTATTTCTGGGCTCTCTGTTCTGTTCCATTGGTCTATGTGTCTGTTTTTATGCCAGTACCAGGTAGTTTTGATTACAGTGGCCTTATAATACAGTTTGATTTCATGCATTGGGATCCCTTCTACTTTGTTCTCCTTTCTCAATTGTTGCAGCTATTTGGGGGCATTTATGGGTCCATATAAAATTTTGTAGTGTTTTTTCTATATCTGTGTAATATGCCATTGATGTTTTCATAGAGATTGTGTTGAATGTATAAATTGCTTTGGGTAGCATGGACATTTTCATTATGTTAATTCTTCCCATCCTTGAACATGGTATATATTTCCATTTGTTTCTGTTTTCCTTAATTTCTTTCTTCAGTGTTGAATAGTTTTCTGAGTATAGGTATTTTACCTCCTTGGTTAGGTTTAATCCTAGGTAATTTATTTTTCTTGTTGAGATAACAAATGGGACTTTTCCCCTCTGATTTCTGTTTCTGATCTTTCATTATTGGTGTATAAAAATGCCTTTGATTTCTGAATATTGACATTATATCCTACTGTTTTGCCAAATTCATTTATTAATTTGAGTACTTTTGGTGATGTATGTAGGGTTTTCTATGTACATTATCATGTCATTTGCAACCAGTGATGGTACTTCTTCCTTTCCAATTTGGATGCCTTTTTTTGTCAGATTGCTGTGGCTAGGACTTCCAATACTATGTTGAATAGGAGTGGTAAGAGTGTGCATTATTATCTTGTTCCTGATTTAGTGGGAAAGTTTTTAGTTTTTGCCCATTGAGTATGATGTTGGCTGTAGGTCTCTCTTATATGGCCTTTATGATGTTGATGGATGCTCCCTCTATTCCCACTTTGCTGAGTGTTTTTATCATAAATTGGTGCTGTACCTTATCAAACATTTTTCCCACATCTATTGATATATTCATGTGATTTTTGACTTTCTCTGATTTATGTGATATATTACATTTATTGATTTGTGAATATTGTACCATTTTTGCATCTCTGGGATGAATCCCACTTGATCATGGTGTATGATCTTTTTTAAAAAAAATTTTATTGTTATTCAATTACAGCTGTATGCCCTTTCTCCCCATCCTTCCACCCCACCCCAGCTGAACCCACCTCCCTCCCCTACCTCCACCCTCCCCCTTGATTTTGTCCGTGTGTCCTTTATAGTAGTTCCTGTAAACCCCTCTTCCCACTGTCCCCACCCCACTCCCCCCTGGCTATTGTTAGATCGTTCTTAACTTCAATGTCTCTGGTTATATTTTGTTTGCTTTTTTCTTCTATTGATTATGTATGTCTGGATGTGATTGGTTAATATTTTGT
Organism: Desmodus rotundus; assembly: GCF_022682495.2. Taxonomy (NCBI): domain Eukaryota; kingdom Metazoa; phylum Chordata; class Mammalia; order Chiroptera; family Phyllostomidae; genus Desmodus; species Desmodus rotundus. The sequence goes on from NC_071400.1 coordinate 51,341,275, forward strand.
TTAGTATTGTACCATCTATGTTCATTAGCGATATTGGCCTGTAGTTTTCTTTCTTTTTGCGCCTTATTTGGTTTTTGGATTAGGATGACGCTGACTTCATAAAAAGAGTTTTGTAACCTTCCATCTTCTTAGAATTTTTGGAATAGTCTATGAAGGATAGGGGTTAGCTATTCCTTAAATGTTTTCTAAAATTCTCCTGTGAGACCATCTAATCCAGGGCTTTTGTTTGCCAGGAGGTTTTTGATGACTGGTGCAATTTCATCTGCTGTTATTTGTCTGTTCAGGCTTTCTGCTTCTTCTTCATTGAGTTGTCAAAGATTATATTTTTCTAGAAATTTATCCAATTCACCAGGTTTTCTAATTTCTTGGCATATAGGTCTTCATAGTAATTTCTTACAATAATTTGTATTTTTATGGTATCGGTTGTAGTCTCTCCTCTTTCATTTCTGATTGTGTTTATTTGGGTCCTCTCTCTTTTTTTCTTGATGAGCCTGCATAAAGGCTTGTTGATTTTGTTTATCTTTTCAAAGAACCAGCTCCTAGATTTATTGATCCTTCAAATTGTTTTTGTTTTTATTCTCAAATTGCTTTTATTCTCTATGCCATTTAATTCTGCTCTGATCTTGGTTATTTCCTTCCTCCTACTTGTTCTTGCATGTCTTTGTTATTCCTCCAGTTCTTGTAGTTGTATGGTTAGGTTGTTTATTTGAAATGTTTCTATCTTTTTAAGGTAGGCCTGTATTGGTGTGAACTTCCCTCTCAGGACTGCCTTCGCTGTGTCCCATAAGTTGTGGATTGTTGTGAGTTCATTTTCATTTGTTTCCAGAATCATTTTGAATTCTTCCTTGATCCCATTCTTTGATATTGTGGCATGAGCCGGTTCAGGGGTCACAGCAGCCTTGGTCCCACCATAGATCGCATGGACTTTACCATCCATTGTAATCTCTTTACTGTTTGTTTTTCAATGTTTTCTACCATTTTTGGCCACCAAACTTCATATTAGCTGGGATTCGATTGGCTGTTCATTATGTTCCTCAGAACATCAGCTAGGTGTTCCACCTGTGCACAGGGAGAAGAGGGCTCCACACCCAACTACGTCACCACCTTCTTTTTTTTGTCTTATTTTTTTAATAGCTGCATGATATTCTATGCACAAAAGAGTGATATAAAAATATTTAATATGTGGTAGGATGTGGACTCCATCCGATCAGAATCGGCACCAGTCATAGTGGTAAATCATAACAGTTGAAGCCCCTACTATACTAGTGTTAAGCCTTTAGTTATTAGACAGTGTGTAACTTCAACGTGCCCTGGGGAAAAGACCAAGATGGCCAGTGTGCTGGAGGGTTATAATTCGTATGGTAGTTAAGGCAGAAACTAGTAAGAAGTTGTTCTAAAATTATTTTTAATATTTTACCAGTTTGTATTTTTGCATGCTGGCTTAATATAAACTATATGTGTGATATAAACTATTCAATCAATCATTTACTGATGGATGTTTAGATTATTTTTTATTTTTGTTGAAATTTACAATATTCTGTGCATGACAACCTTGAACATAGCACTTTTTCACTTTCCTGTTTCACTTAGAAATATTCCTGTAAAATTAATTTTTTTAATGACTACACTTTCATCATCAGTTACCTTAAAAACAACCACCACATGAGTGGATCAAAAAACTATGGTACATTTACACAATGGAATTCTAAGCAGCAGAGATAAAGAAGGAGCTTATACCCTTTGAAATGGCATGGATGGAACTGGAGAGCATTATGCTAAGTGAAATAATCCAGGCGGTGAGGGACAAATACCATATGATCTCACCTTTAACTGGAATATAATCAATAAAAGAAAAAAAGAAACATAATATAACCAGGAACATTGAAATTAAGAACAATGTAACAATAGCCATAGGGGAGTGAGGAGGGGATAGTGGGGAGAGGGCTCTACAGGAACTACTATAAAGGACACAAGGACAAAATCAAAGGGGAGGGTAGAGGTGGGGGAGGGAGGTAGGATTGGCTGGGGTGGGGTGGAGGGATGGGGAGAAAAGGCATACAAATGTAATTGAATAACAATAAAAAAAAATTCTACACTTAACATTATACATAATGATGAAAGACTGAATTCTTTCCCCCCGAGATCAGAAGCAAAGGTCAAATGGTCACTCTCACATTTTTCTGGAAATTCTAGCCAGTGTGATAAGGCGAGGTAAAGAAATTAAGGTCATATGGATTATAAAAGAAGAAATAAGATTTTATTTAGTTGAAGATGACAGGTTTGTCTATATGAAAAATCTCAGGGAATCAACAAGTGACACAATAAGTGAGTTCAGCAAAGTCTCAGGATTCAGGATAAATATATAAAAATTAATCATATTCTTATATACTAGTGGTAAACATACAGAAACAAAAATTTAAAGTCTAACATTTACAATTGCTCAAAAAGTGAAATACTTAGGTGAATGTCTAATCAAACATATTTGGAGCTTATATGCTGGAAACTATAAAACGCTGAAAAAGGGAATCGAAGAACTAAATAAATCTAAATAAGAAAGGCATGCCTTTCTCATGGATTGAAAGAAAATATATAAAGGTTCCAATTCACCCTCAGCCAGTATGGTTCAATTGGTCAGGCATTGTCTCACCAACCTAAAGTTCACCAGTTCAATTCGCAGTCGGGGCACATGCCTGGATTGTGGATTCAGTCCCCAGGTGGGGTGCATGTGATAGGCAGCTTATTGATGTTTCTCTCTCATTCCTTCTCACTCCCTTCTCTCTCTCTAAAATCAAAACTGAAAATATATGTTTTAAAAGGTACCAATTTTTCTAAACTAATATTCAGGTTTAACTCAATTTTGTCAAAATCCCAGCAAGATCTAAGATTAGATCTTTATTAAAGAGGATATAAAAAACATTGTACATAGGACAAGGACATGTCAGTCCCCTTCACAGTAGGCACACTGGGACCTCACACAGTTCTCCCAGTGTCTCTTCCGCTGCTCAAAACACTACAAAATACTTTGTTGGAATCGCCATCAGCTGCCCCATTGTATTTTCTTGAATCTCATATACTGTCTGAAATCTCTGCCTTTTCAAAGGTAATTGTAGTTTGTGGAAAAGCCAGAAGTCACAGGGCACTAAATTTGGGCTGTAGAGGGGGATGAGTGACGGTGGATGCTTTGATGTTTTGCCAAAAAACTCTGCATGTGACATGATGCATGAGCAGATACATTGTTGTATAGAAGCTGCTGATCACTGGTTGTATGGCTTTCTGAATCATCCAAATAGTTTCTGCAAAGGAATGTTAAAGCTTAAAGCAAAATTTGATGCATATTTGTTGCTCTACTTGCTCAGTCATTTTGAATGCAACAGCCACTCAGTACAAATGCTCACTAAATAGCATCTACTGCCCCAATAACTAGTAGAGTGAAATCATTGTTCATGCATGCACATTCCAGTTCACTCACCTTGGCTGCCAGGTTGCATTGATATTACACAAACTGTTCTTGTTACATTAACAATGGCTTGGCTTTTTCCAGACAGATCTCAGTAAACAAATTTACATGGAAAAGAAAGGTATCTAGAATAACCAAAACAGTTTTTAAAAGAAAATAGAGAGGAATTAACAGACCCAATTTTAAGATTTAGTGTACAGCTACCATAATTAAAGGTATTCAGTATGGATGGAAGAGTAGACACATAGATAAATGGGACAACATAGAGATGCCAGAAGTAGACATACAGAAATATGCCCAACTAATGTTTGAGAGAAAGATGCAAAAACAATTAAATGGAGAGAGGTAGCCTTTTCAGCAATTGGTGCTGCAGAAAAGTAACTCAAAATGGATCATGGACTTAAATGTAAAATGTAAATATTAAAAATTTTTGGAAATAAATAAGTGAGAAATTTGTTAGTACCTATAGATAAGCAGAGTTCTTAGATTTGACACCAAAAGCACAATTCATAAAAAGAAATGTTGATAAATATGACTTCAACAAAATTTAGACTTTTGGACATCTGGCCAACATGGAGGGGTAGGTAGAAACACTTTGCCTCTTTCCACAACCAAAAGAAGGACAACAACAAATTTAAAAACAAGAAAACAACCAGAACTGCCATAAAATCTAACTGTATGGAAGTCCAGCTACCAAGGAGTTAAAGAAGAAATGTTCATCCAGATTGGTAGGAGGGGTGGAGATGGGAAGCCGGGATGGAGAAGACTTGTGGCAAAGTGGTGGCTGGAGGACCGGAGTAGGTAGTGGCTGGTGGAGTGGGTGGTCACACATTTGTGGGCAGGGAAACTGGGAGGAACAACTGGAGAGAGAGACAGACCATGCAACCCAGGGTCTCAGCACAGAGAAAGAAAACCTCAAAACCGCGGACTGAAAAAAACAGTGGGGATTGGCGGTGGGGGAAAATCCCAGCCCCACAGGAGAGGTTGTTGGTGAGACCCACAAGATCCTAGAATGTACATAAACCCTCCCACCTGGGAATCAGCACCACACAGGCCCAATTTGTTAGTGGGTAGAGGAGGAAGTGACTGACAGCCGACTGAGAGCCAAGCAAGTGGCACTGTTTCCTCTCCAACCACTCCCTTACAAACAGCACCACAACGCAGTGTCCTGGGTTGCCCTGCTCTGGCAAATACCTGAGGCTCTGCCCCTTACTATGTAACAGGAGCACCAAGCCAAAAAAAAAAAAATATGGCCCAAATGAAAGAACAGATCAAAGCTCCAGAAAAAATACAACTAAGCAACAAAGAGATAGCCAACCTATCAGATGCACAGTTCAAAACACTGGTAATCAGGATGCTCACAGAAATGGTCACAAAATAGAAGAAAAAGTGAAGGCTCTGAAAAGTAAAATAAAGAAAAATGTACAGGGAACCAACAGTGAAGGGAAGGAAACCAGCACTCAAATCAATGGTTTGGAGTAGAATGAAGCAATAAACATTCAATCAGAACAGAATGAAGAAAAAATAATTAAAAAAAAAAAAAAAAAAAAACCGAGGAGAGGCTTAGGAACCTCTAGGACAACTTTAAATGTTCCAACATCCAAATCATAGGGATGCCAGAAGGAGAAGAGGAAGAGCAAGAAATTGAAAACTTATTTGGAAACACAATGAAGGAACTTCCCTAATATGGCAAAGGAAATGGACTTCCAGGAAGTTCAGGAACTTCAGAGAGTCCAAAAAAAGTTGGACCCACAGAAGCACACACCAAGGCACATAATAGTTACATTACCTAAGATTAAAGACAAGGAGAGAATCTTAAAAGCAGAAAGACAAAAGGAGACAGTTAGATACAAAGAAGTTCCCATAAGACTATCAGCTGATTTCTCAAAAGAAACCTTGCAGGCAGTAAAGGCTGGAAACAAGTAGTCAAAGTCATGAAAGGCAAGGACCTACATCCAAGATTCCTCTATCCAGTGAAGTTATCATTTAGAATGGAAGGTTGTTAAAGTTCTCTTCCCAGATAAGATCAAGTTAAAGGAGTTCATCATTACCAAGCCCTTATTATATGAAATGGTAAAGGGACTTATTTAAGAAAAAGGAGATCAAAAATACAAACAGTAAAGTGACATCACAACTATCAACAACCAAAACTAAAAAAAAAATAACAAAACAAATACAAGGAAACAACTAGAACAGGAACAGAATCAGATAAATGGAGATCATGTGGAGGCTTATCACATGGGGAGGGGGAGGGGAGAGAATGGGGGAAAAGGTACAGGGAATAAGAAACATAAATAATAGGTATAAAATAGAAAGGGATAGGTTAAGAATAGTATAAGAAATATACAAGCCAAAGAACTTATATGTATGGCCCATGGGCATGAACTAATGCAGGGGAAGACAGGTGGGAGGGGTGTGTAGGTTGAAGGGGAATAAAGGGGGGGAAATGGGAGAACTGTAATAGCATAATCAATGAAATATATTTAAAGAAAACACAACATTTAAAAAATCCAACTAAAAATGGGCAAAAGATATGAAGAGACATTTCACTGAAGGAGATATGCAGATGAGAAATCAGCACATAAAAAGAAACATCATTAACCATTAGGGAAATGCAAATAAAACCACAATGAGCTATCATGAGACACCTATCATAATGTATTCAAAAAGTGACAATGACTAAATCTGGTTAGGACCAGAAAAACTGGATCACATATACATTGTTAATGAAAATGTAACATAATACAGCTATCCTGGAAAATAGAAGTTTCTTAAAAAAATAAATAAATAGACTGTACATACAGAAAAGAGACTGATAGCTATCAGCAGGGAGAGGAGTTGGGGGCTGGGTGAAATGATGAAGATATTAAGCAAAAGAAAATCTCATAGACAGATAATAGTATGGTGATTATTGGAGGGAAAGGGGTATGGAGACAGGTGGAAGACAGTAAATGGGGGATAAATGTGGTGGAAGGAGACTAGACTTTGGATGGTGATCGCACAATGAAATGTGCAGACGATGTATTGAAGAATTGTACACTTAAAACATACAATTTTTAAAAGATTTTATTTATTTATTTTTAGAGAGAGGGGAAGGGAAAGAGAAAGAGAGGGAGAGAAACATCAATGTATGGTTGCCTCTCATGCACCCCCTACTGTGGGCACCCCCTTGCCCACAACCCAGGCATGTGCCCTGACTGGGGAAAAAAAACAGCAACCCTTTGGTTTGCAGTCCAGTGCTCAGTCCACTTAGCCATACCAGCCAGGGTAAAACCTATATAATTTTATTGACCCCAATAAATTCAATAAAAAAGAAATTTAACACATCCCCACAAAGGACCCAAAAACAAATATGCAACTATAACATGACTCAGCAATTTCTCTCCTAGCATTTATACTAGAGAAATGAAAACTTATGTTCATATAAAAATATTTACAGAAACTTTATGTATAATAGCCAAATACTGGAAACAACAATCCTTTAACAGACAAATGAGTAAATAAACACTCATATCATGGAATACTGCTCCGCAATAAAAATGAATAAATTATTGACACATGAAACAACTTGCATGAATCTCCAAAAGATTATGCTGAATGGAAAAAAATCTAAATAGCATATTCATATAATATTTTTGAAATGACAAAATTTTAGAAATGGGGAACATAATAGTGGTTGCAAGTATTTAAATAAGGGAGCTGGAGAACAGAGAAATGGATTTAGCTATAAGATGGTAACATGGGCAGTCCTTGTGGTGATAGAACTGTTCTGTGTCTTGTCTGTATGAATGACAATATCCTGGTTGTGATACTGTATTATACTTTTGCAAGACATTATCATTGGAAAAACTGGTTAAAGGGTATATAGGGCATCTCTGTACTGTTTCTTGCAAGTGTAAGTGAATTTACTATTACCTCAAAATATTTTGTTGAGGATTAATTCAGAAATAAAAGGGGTGAAGTAACAACTGATACCACAGAAATACAAAGGATTGTTAAGAAATTACTATGAACAACTATATGTGAAGAAATTGGACAACCTGGGCAAAATAGATACATTTCTAGAAACACCATCTTCCAAAACTGAATCAGGAAGAAGCAGAAAACCTGAATAGACTGATAATAACTAGTGAAATTGAAGTAGTGATAAAAAAAACCTCCAGGCATACAGAAGCCCTGGATCAGATGGCTTCACAGGCATATTTTACCAAACATTCAAAGAAGAATTAACATCTATTCTTCTCAAACTGTCCCAAAAATTTCAAGAAGAGGGAAGACTCCCAAACTCTTTTTACAAAGCCAGTATTAACCTAATTCCAAAACGAGGGAAAAACGCAACAAAAAAAGAAAATTACAGGCCAATATCTCTGATGAACAAAGATGCTAAAATAAAAATTTAATTTATAATGAAGAGAATTCTAATAGTTGTATATTTTAAACATCAATTTGTGTGAAATACAGACATAAATGAAATCAGGCTCATTTTTCTCAACTATATGGCACTACATTCATTTGAAAAGGAGGCAGCAAAGACCAATAAACATGAACTTTGGAGTAAGAAGCCATGGCTTTCAGTCTCTGGGCCACCATCTATTAACAGTGTGACATGCGTCAATTATTTTTTCTGAAGTCTCATTTTCTCTTCTGTAAAATAGAGAAATTGGTAATTTGTTCCTTAAGGCTACTCATGTGGATCGAATGAAAGAATGCACATGAAAGCACTATGCATATTTTTAAATGCTATATACACTGTTTATTATGTTTATTTTGGATAATACAAACAACACCCTTTGCTTTGCTTAGTAAATCCCTGGATGCACACTGCTAACTAGCATACTGCAATCACAAAGTACTAATTGGGGGGAAACTATATTTTAAAGAATGTTATTTATGCTTCAAATATGTTGATATTCTATAGTGGTCTCCCCTTTCTTCCTATTGTAAAGAAATGTTCTCCTAAAATAATTCATCAGAAATCTGCTTGTGTGATGACATTGGTTTATTAAGGCACCAAAACATTCCCTCCTTTCTATTAGGATCCTTTGCAGTTTCAAAAGCCAAATTGCAGTTTTGAGAGTTTCTCAATTTAGAAGCAGTATTTGTTTCCCAGTAGAATTGATCTCCAACATGGAATCTTGCTCAAACCTAATTGTTGGCCTCCCTAGTGACTCTGAGGAATGAATAGAGTGAAGAAAACAAAGAAGCAAGCAAAATACAAAGAGAGACATTGAAATAAAGAACAACCTGACAATAACCAGAGAGGAAAGGGGAGAGGGATAATGGGGGATAACAGGGGAAGGGCCATCAAGGAACATGTATAAAGAACACATGGACAGAGCCAAGGGGAGTAGGTTCCACGGTGGGGGGTGGGGATGGGTGGGGTGAAAATGGAGACAACTATATTTTAACAAAAACAATAAGAAAGAAAATAACCAATATTATTGTTTTTTTTATAGGCCTATTGAATTGATATGTGTTAAAGTGCTAAGAAAGGATCTCAAATAGATCTAGTGATAAGTGCTTTTCATGGATTTGGTCAGGTAACTGTTGCCTAACATTAAAGAATAGAGGTAAAGGAAAAGATTTTGTAAAATTGTTCAAAAATAGTAGCCATTTAACATAATAGTACATGATGCTCAGCTTTCTTTACCAATGCAATGTTTATGCTTTATTTTTTGTTTCCTTTTCTATGTGGGGCTAAAATGGTATGGTATTCACCTCAATATAATGAGAGAAGGTTTTTTACTCAAAAGTTCCCCATAACATACTCTGGATAGCAGAGGATGGGAAATGCATAAATAGAATGACTCAATAGCAAGCACCACATTGTGGGGAGATAACCTTTTTGTTGCTCTGAGGTATGAGGTACATTCACTTATATTCATCTCGTCATCCTGTGTACCAGTGCCCTCTTGTGAAAGATATTGCCATGAGTGCATACTTGTAGCCTTTTTACCTATTTCTTCTCAGAAAACAAAAGAAAATGTGCATTAGCAATAGAATCATCTTTATCCATTCCTTTCTCCTTCATCTTTTATATTTTTGTTTTTATTTCGTCTCCCTTTCCATTTCCTTTCCTCTTCATGCACATTGCCGTCTTTACCTCAAATTGTTTTCTACTCCTTTGTGTTATTAAATATATATTAGCATGAAGTCAGTTATAAAGAATTTCAAGTCTGTCTACCTCCCACCAAGAATACAGAAATACATAAACAATGAAAAATACAGAATCATTTGGGTCTTTAAATCTTTTTCAGATTCATCTCCATGGCTTGAAGTTCTTGTGGACTCAGAGGAAGCAGTAGTATCCATATACCAGAATAAGGTTACTCTCTATACTTTAATTTCAAGGTTTATTACAGGTTGCTGACCTAGAAGATGTAAAAATGTTTCATAGGGCAATATATTTTTTTAACTGAATGAGCCTCAGTTTCCTTGTCTGTAAAATGGGGATGGAGGACATTTGATCAAGATAGCAGCACAGGCAGATATGGCTCACCTCTTCACACAACTACATCAAAACTACAAGTAAAATATAAAACAACCAACACTCAGAACCATCAAAACCAAGTTGAATAGAAGTCTGACAACTATAGAATTAAAGAAAACACATCCATCCAGACTGGAAGGAGGGGAACAAATGTGGAATGGGAGGGTCCCACAAACATGTATGGTGGATAAAAGCTGGGGAGGGGTATCTTAGGATTGAGGAGTCCCAGCTGCACACCAGGCCCCCCAGCCCAGGGTACTAGTGCCAGGAAGATAAGTCCCCACAACTTCTGGCTGCAAAACCCAGCCAAGAGTGAGTCAGGGAAAAAAAAAAAAAATTCTGGAGTCCAAAGCAGTTCCTATTGAAGAACCCACACACAGACTCACCTATTCAGACTCACTCCCTCTGAGTTCCAGCACCAGGGTAGCCACTTGAAAGCCACCAGCAGTACATAGGAAGAAACTGAAATGTCTGGCATCAAGCTGAGCAGAAGCCATTGTCTTTTTTTCTATATCCTCTCCCCACAGAGCCCACAAGCTTCTGCTATATCTGAGACTCCATCAACCTAGCTAACACTGTTTGACCTGCCTTGGAGATCCCCAGAGACTGCCCCACCCAGCTCATGGGCCCACCCAAGCTGCTTTTCCATATGAATGGCTGGACTTGACTCACATTACACAACTTCATAAATCCTCTCAAACAAGCAAAAGCTGACTTCAGTGAGCCTAAGGCCCAGCACTAGCAGCAGCCAGCCTGAATTGACAGCTTGGCTTTGTCTGGGAATCTCCAAGCCCAGCACAAGTAGCAGCCATCTCAGATTCCTTTATAGCTCAGGCAAGGTGGCCCGGGGAAGAACACAGGTAGGGGTTGACTTTGGCCTGCACCACCCAGGAAATCCCAGGGCCAGGGCTCCCAGTGGACAGCTACAGACCACGTTGGAGCACCACAACCCTGCCCCTGCACAGCTGATCCTCCCTGGAGGGCGGAGTTTGGTGGTCAGTCATCGCAGCCAATCCTTGCAGCTGAATGGCCTCAGTAAATCTCTGCCATTGATCTTCCAACAGCAACCAAACGTTAACTACAAGGTGGTGTACGCAGCCCACAAAAAGGATGCGCCTCAAGTACCCAGTTTGGGTGATAGGGGAGGCTGTGCCACTAGACCCTACAGAACACCTACATTAGGCCACACTACCAACACAAGGAGTCAAAGCAGCTCTACATAATGTATAGAAACAAACACAGGGAGGTTGCCGAACTGAGGAGACAAAGAAACATGGCCCAAATGATAGAACAGATCAAATCTCCAGAAAAAGAGCTAAATGAGATGGGCATAAGCAATCTATCAGATGCAGAGTTCAAAACACTGGTGATAAGGATGCTCAAGGAACTTAGTGAGGACATCAGCAGCATAAAAAAGATCCAGTCAGAAATGAAGGATAAACTAATTGAAATAAAGAAAAATTTACAGGGAAACAACAGTAGAGTGGATGAAGCTGAGAATCAAATCAATGATTTGGAATATAGGGAAGCAAAAATCAAACATGCAGAACAACAAGAAGAAAACAGAATCCAAAAAAATGAGGATAATATAAGCAGCTTCTGGGGCAACTGTAAGAGATCCTACATTTGCATCATAGGGGTGCCAGAAACAGAAGAGAAAGAGGAGGAAATTGGAAATCAATTTGAAAAAAATAATGAAGGAAAACTTCCCTAACTTGGTGAGGGAAATAGGGCATACAAGTCCTAGAAGCACAGAAACTCCCAAACAAGATGGACCCAAAGAGGCCCACTCAGAGACACATCATAATTGAAATTCCAAAGATTAAAAATAAAGAGAGAATCTTAAAAGCAGTGAGAGAAAAGAAGTTAGTTACCGACAGGGGAGTTCCCATAAGACTGTCAGCTGATATCTCAAAAGAAACATTGCAGGATACAAGGGATTGGCAAGAAATATTCAAAGTCATGAAAAGCAGGGACCTACAACCAAGATTGCTCTACCCAGCAAAGCTATCATCTAGAATCAAAGGACAGATAAAGAGCTTTCTAGACAATAAAAAACTAAAGGAGGAAAAACAAGATGGAGGCGTAGGTAGACACACTGCACCTCCTCGCACAACCAAAAGAAGGGCAACAAAAATTTAAAAACAACAACAACAAAAAAAACAACTGGAACTGACAGAAAATCAAACCTCACGGAAGTCCGACAACCAAGGAGATGAAGAAACATTCATCCAGACCAGTAGGAGAGGCGGAGACGGGCAGCCGGGGCTCACAGGACTCGGGGCAACTCTGCCGAATCCAGAATCGTGGCGGACTGTGGGACGGATGGGGCAGGCAATGCAGCTGATAGCAGACCCTATGCCCCACATTCGCGCATAGCTAAACCAGGAGGAACGGCAGGGGAGTGAAACAGACCGCGCAACACAGGGCTCCAGCTCGGGGAAGTGAAGCTTCAAACCTCTGATTGAAAAGACCTGTGGGGGTTGAGGTGGCAGCAGGAGAAACTCCCAGCCTCACAGGAGAGTTTGTTGGAGAGATCCACAGGGGCCTAGAGTGCGCACAAGCCCACCCAATCGGGAACCAGCACCAGAGGGACCCAGTTTGATTGTGGGTAGCAGAGTGAGTGACTGAAATCCGGCAGAGAATGGAGCAAGGGCCATTGATCCCTCTCAGCCCCTCCCCCATGTAAGCATCATAGCTCAGCGATGAGTATTACCCCGCCCCTGTGAACACCTAAAGCTCCACCCCTTTACAGAACAGGTGTGCGGAGACAAAAAAAAAAAAATGGCCCAAATGACAGAACACTTCAAAGCTGCAGAAAGAAAAAACAACTAAGCGAGGAAGAGATAGCCAACCTATTGGATGCAGAGTTCAAAACACTGGTTATTAAGACGCTCACAGAATTGGTTGAATTTGGTCGCAAATTAGATGAAAAAATGAAGCCTATGCTAAGAGAGACAAAGGAAAATGTACAGGGAACCAATAGTGATGCAAAGGAAACTGGGACTCAAATCAACAGTGTGGACCAGAAGGAAGAAAGAAACATTCAACCAGAAAAGAATGAAGCAACAAGAATTCAGAAAAATGAGGAGAGGCTTAGGAACCTCCAGGACATCTTGAAACGTTCCAACATCCGAATTATAGGGGTGCCAGAAGGAGAAGAGAAAGAACAAAAAATTGAAAACTTATTTGAACAAATAATGAAGGAGAACTTCCCCAGTCTGGCAAAGGAAATAGACTTCCAGGAAGTCCAGGAAGCTCAGAGACTACCAAAGAAGTTGGACCCAAGGAGGAACACACCAAGGCACATCATAATTACATTACCCAAGATTAAACGGAAGGACCTATATCCAAGATTACTGTATCCAGCAAAGCTATCATTTAGAATGGAAGGGAAGATAAAGTGCTTCTCAGATAAGGTCAAGTTAAAGAAGTGCATCATCACCAAGCCCTTATTATATAAAATGTTAAAGGGAGTTACCTAAGAAAAAGAAGATTAAAAATATGAACAGTAAAAATGACAGCAAACTCACAGTTATTAACAACCACACCTAAAACAAAAACAAGAGCAAACTAGGCAAACAATTAGAACAGGAACAGAACCATAGAAATGGAGCCCACATGGAAGGTTGTCAATAGGGGAGTGGGAGGGGGAGAGGGGGGGAAAGGTACAGAGAATAAGTAGCATAGATGATAGGTGGAAAATAGACAGGGGGAGGGTAAGAATAGTGTAGGAAATGTAGAAGCCAAAGAACTTATAAGTATGACCCAAGGACATGAACTATAGGGGGGGAATTTGGGAGGGAGGGGTTGGGCAGGATGGAGTGGAGTGAGGGGAGGGGAATGGGACAACTGTAATAGCATAATCAATAAATATATTAAAAAAAGAAGGAAGAAAGAATAACTATAGAAATACATGTGATATGTTAAGAGTAGATCAAGGAGAACACTTTAGGGGGATTTCACTCTAAGAAAATAGATTATTTCCTGAGAACAAGAATGTAAAGGTAGTAGGAGGAATTGGGAATTGGATGAGAGTAGAAGGTCTAGTCATGAAGATACCATTCAGTAATAAATTCTGTAAATCTATGCTTTTTTGCTTTGGAGAATGAAACAAAAATATATAGTTTCCCTTTCCCCAGCTTTCTCAACTGTAAAGAACACTGAAGATAAATTGAAAGTCTTGAGTGAAAATTGAAACTTCTAAAAGAAAGGAAATAGTGTGTGGGGCAAACCATGCAGAAAAATAAGTAGATGCCTCATCTATAGCTTAATTTAAAATTCTACCAGAATAGCTTTTTGCTGGAGCAATTAACCAAAAAGAAAAAAAATAAAGCAGATTGTTTCAGATAAACAAAAGCTGAATGATGATGGAGCTCTTAAAAAAAAGAGCTATAGATAAAAATTGAAATTCATTAAGGACTTCAGGGGTCAGGAGTGATTGACCAGTGCAGTCAAAATGGTAGGTGTTACTAGGCCTCTGAGAAGAGCTATTAGGCAAAAGGATTTACATATTGATACAGTTCCCAAGGGTTGAGTGAGAAAATGGATATATTATTTTCAATATTTCAGCTTGTCTTGTTGAAAAGAAGAAAATCAAGTGCCTGGCAAAAAACTTTTGAGAAGTTAATAAATTGGGCACTGATTCTCATTTTTGAAGTTTGGACTGGATAAATAGGGAGCTATGAAAGAGCTTTTATTGATTCTAGCTTTCTGATAGGGAAATCAATAGGTATTATTATGGATATTTTACATATACCTTAGGCTCATACCTCAGCTGGCTGGTTTGGTTGGAGATAAGGGCATTTTGGTTAGCTGGATTTGTTATCATTGTTTTAATTGTTAACTAATTTATATAGCAAAGCCTACTGACATATGGGTGGCCCTACAAGAATAATACTTCTCCAATTTTATTCATTGGTGAGCAATTGTATTAGTGCAACTAAAGACTATATATTGTTAAGAAATAATAATAATGAAGTATTATTTTTTTATAGTGAATGATACAGCATTTTCTTACACTTTCTGATCCAGACCTATTGGTCTCCTTTCTGTTCCTGGAATGTATCATGCTCTTTTATGCCTCAGAGTCTTCATACATGCTGGTCCTTCTGCTTGGACTACTCTGCCCTATGCTCCTTCCCTTTGCTTACCCAAACTCCCAATTATCTTTTAGGTTCTAGCTAAGTGTCACTGCCTGAGGAAGTTTTCTCTGGTATATATGACCATGCAACATTCTGAACTTGTGTTTTCTAGCACTTGGTATTAAGTGTAGTTAATTATTGTTTAGTTATTATGTTGATTCTGTCTTTCCTACTAGACTGGCTTGGGGGATGTTCATTTTTCACTATCTCTCCTCCTAGGTTCCCACCAACTGAACACAAACACAAAAGATGGTGAATAGTAGTTAATAACCCTGAGTACAAGAAAAATTGCTAGAGGACACAGATTAAGCCTGAGACTAAAATGGGACTTTCTACTCCCTCACCCTTGTATTAAAGATGCTTAGGTCCTAGTAATAATCCAAGAAGTCTACCCACTGAGGAGTAGGAAAAGAGAGCAGAGTCTGTTGACACAGTGGAGTCCCAAAGTGGTGATGGTAGTGCCATTCTTACCCATGTGTGAGGCAGACAGTGGAAAAGACAAAGCAGAGTCTCTTTCTTGCTTTTCAGGGCAAAGGAACTTCAGCCACTAAGAAAACATAGCTCAGGGAGTGATTGAATCCGACCAAGTGGATTTGTCATTCCTCTTCCTACAGAGATAATTAAATGGGTTAGTGAAGACAGACAGAGGTTAGTGAAAGTGACAGCTAGGGGTGAGTTGGAAGAGAGAAGAAGTATATCTGCACCTCCATCAAACTGTTAGTCCAGGGACCTTGACTGTCTTTGTTATCCACTGTGTCCCCTGTGCATACATCAGAGTAGTTGCAAAGTTAAAAATAATACTTGTTCTTAGCACAGTACCTGACACATTGTAAGCATTCAATATATATTTTGTTTGAATTATGAATCAAGTCTTCACTGAATTACTGTCTCATGGCTAAACAGCCAACCAAATTTAGAAAAAGACACTATTATTTAGTGGGAAATACAAAGCAGGAAGTCTGGTTCTAGACCTGTGCCGTGACCAGCGTGGAGTGGGAGTTCCTGAGTGGGGTCAACTGGAGATGAAGAAAGACACAACACAGATAGTTTAAGGAAAAGTGGGGACCAGGTGGGACATTGTCCTCTGATGGAGAGACAATGAGCCTTTAACATGGTCTTCACATTTATTTTATAGGGGTTGGTTAGATAAAGCTCAAGGAAGTTTTGCAAACTTAGGGAGATGCTGCAGGCACAGATTGTTCCATTCCCAGGCCATGGAACTGATACATATGTCTTCTGCAATAGTTACAGTTACATTCAGCTGAAGCTTGCAGTTATCTATCTCCTGTTCATCCCTGTGGGTTCCGGCTGTCAACAGCTGCTGCCTTGATCTGCCTAGCAGATGCAATCAGTCAAGAGCGGCTTTGTCAAGCACTCAACCTTAGCTATGATGACAGCCTTCACTGTCCCCCACAAACCTGGTTGTGCTACTTGGCATTCTCATCCTCCCTCCCTGATATCTCAGTTTTTCTCATGAAATATAAGTTTATTGAACAGGCTTTATTGTAACTTGTCTCATCTAGATTTAGATATTGATTCTATAATTCTAAGTTCAAATGCCCTATGGCTTTAATTAAGCAGAAAAAAATAACTTAGAGAAAAAAAGCAAAGTAAATTCTTCTCCTTAAGAACATAAGTAAAAGCAGGTTTTGAAGTCTCAAGTCTAATTAGAAATGTGAGAAACTAGAGGTGACTCCATAAAGAAACTAAAACAAATACAAAAACAGTTGCTCTTTAAAAAATTATTTTATTCTCTAATTACAGTTGTCTGCATTTATACCCCACTATTATCCCCACCCCAGACATCCCAGCCTGCCTCCCCTGCTTCCACCCCCTTCCCTAGGTTTTGTCCATGTGTCCTTTATAGTTGTTCCTGAAAACCATTCTTCCCTTACCCCAATTATCCCCTCCTTCCTCCTCTCTAGTCAGTGTCAGATTGTTCTTAATTTCAAAGTCTCTGTTTATATTTTGCTTGCTTGTTTGTTTTCTTGATTAGGTTCCACTTAAAGATGAGATCATATGGTAATAGTCCCTTGCCACATGGCTTATTTCACTTAGCATAATGCTCTCCAGTTCCATCCATGTTGTCGCAAAGGGTTGGAGCTCCTTTCTTTATGCTGCATAGTATTCCATTGTGTAAATGTACCACAGTTTTTTGATCCACCCATTTACTGATGAGAACCTACGATGCTTCCAGCACTTGGGTATTTTAAATTGTGTTGCTATGAACATTGGCGTGGATAGGTTCTTTTGCATTGGTGGTTCAGGGTTCCTAGGATATAATCTCAGCAGTGGAATTACCGGGTCAAAAGTAATTTCCACTTTTAGTTTTCTGAGGAAATTCCATACTGTTTTCCACAGTGGCTGCACCAGTCTGCATTCCCACCTACAGTGTACTAGGGTTCCCTTTCTCCACATCCTTTCCAACACTTGTGGTTTGTTGATTTGTTTATGATGGCCATTCTGATCTGTGTGAAGTGGTATCCCATTGTGGTTTTAATTTGCATCTCTATGGTGGCTAATGATGCTGAACGTCTATTCATGTCCTTGGGCCCTCTGTATGGCCTCCTTGGAGAAGTGTCTGTTCAGGTCTTTTGCCCATTTTTAAAAATTGGGTGGCTTATCTTCCTGGAGTGGAGTTGTGTGAGTTTTTTATATATTTTGGAGATCAAACCCTTGTCTGAGGTATCATTGGCAAATCTGTTTTCCCATATAGTTGGTTCTCTTTTCATTTTGATGCCATTTTCTTTAGCCATGCAGAAGCTTTTTAATTTGATGAGGTCCAATTTGTTTGTTCTTTCCTTTCTGTCCCCTGCTCTGGGGACATATTGCTGAAAATATTGCTTAGTGGAATGTCTGAGATTTTCCTGCCTATGTTTTCCTCTAGGACTTTTATGGTGTCACGACTTATATTTAAGTCTTTTATCCACCTTGAATTTATTTTTGTGTATGGTGTAAATTGGTGATCGAGTTTCACTCTTTTTTGCATGTAGCTGTCCAGATCTCCCAACACCATTTGTTGAAGAGGTTATTTTTTACCCCATTTTAAGCTGCTGCCCCCTTTGTCGAATATTAATTGACCATAGAGACTTGGGTTTATTCCTGGGCTCTCTATTCTGTTCCATTAGTCTCTCTGTGTGTTGTTATGCCAGTACCAGGCTGTTTTGACTACAGTAACTTTGTAATACAGTTTGATATGAGGAATTGTGGTCCCTCCTACTTTGTTCTTCTTTCTCAAAATTGCTGCAGCTGTTTGAGGTCTGTGATGGTTCCATATAACTTTTTTCAAATGTTTGTTCTATATCTGTGAATTATGTCATTGGTACTTTAATAGGGATTGCATTGAATCTATAAATCCCTTTGGATATTATGGACATTTTGATGATGTTAATTTTTGCAATCCATGAACATGGTACATGATTCCATTGTTTGTGTCTTCCTTAATTTATTTCTTCAGTGTTGTATAGTTTTCTGAGTATGGGTCTTTTTCATTCTTGGCTAAGTTTATTCCTAGGTATTTTATTTTTCTTGTTGCTATATCAAATGGTATTTTTTACCTGATTTCTGTTTCTGATATTTCATTGTTAGTATACAAAAATGCCTTTGGTTTTTTAATATTGACTTTGTATCCCCCTGTTTTGCCATATTTACTTATTAGGTCAAGCAGTTTTTTCATGGAGTCTATAGGATTTTCTATGTACAGTATCATGTCATGTGCAAACAATGACAGTTTTGCTTCCTCCATTCCAATTTGGATGTCTTTTATTTCCTTTTCTTGTCTGAGTGCTGGGGCTAGGACTTCCAGTACTATGTTGAATAGGAGTGGTGAAAGTGGACCTGCTTTTGTTCTCTTCTACTGTGTTTGTCAGTTCAGACATTGTATGCTTTATGTCTTTTTGGCTCTTGTTAGTAGTTTCTATTTCCTTTTTCATGTAGGTATAGTTTGCAGTGATTTCATCATAGTTTCCCTGTAGTTTTTGGTAATTCCCAGTGAGCTCATTGAGCTTCCTTATAACCATTGCTTTGAACTCAATATCTGATAGTTGACTTGCCTCTATTTCCTTTGGCAATGTTTTTGAGGCTTCCTCCTTTCCTTTCCTTTGCTGTTTGTTTCTTTGTGTTCCCATTGTTTGTGAGACACTTCTTGTTATCCTCTGTTTCTTAAATTGATCTATTCTGACTCCCTGGGTTTATGGTGTGAACTTCCATGGTAGGAGACCTCTGAGATTCATTAGTGCAGTCTCCTTGATCTCCCAAACTTGCTGCTATTGGGTTGTCATTTATGTTGGCTCTCTGGATGTCTTTGGTTTTTGATTGCTGGTCTTTCTTTGGTGAGTCGTTCCCTCCAGCTGGTTAACTGAGGTTCACTCCACCTGCCATATCTTGTATTCTGTTGTACAAGTGTGGTAAGATTGTGTTGAAGCTGATTCTTCTGTCTGTCCAAGGTTTTGAGGCTTCTCTGATATTGTTCAGTTGTTTGTTCTGGGTAATTTCTACACTGCTTAGTTGTAATTCCAGATTGGTCCTGGGTGGACTCCTTCACCTTTTTCCATTATTTTTTGTCGGTGGTTCCTTTGTTGGTTGAGTCTCTCTTCTAGCAGGTATACAGGTGTTCACTGCTACCAACTATTCTGCTGCCTAGTTCTTCATAATATGCTGCTGGACCAGCTGTGGTTGTTTAATTTTGTAAATTTCCACTCCTATGTGGAAGTTGTCTGTCTCTTTTCTGAAAGCCTTTTGCCATTCTTCAAGACAAGGAAAGGATCTTTTGGAAAAAACAATCCAACCCACAATGTGATCTCAAAATTCAAGCTTCCAGAACAGACAGGTTTTGCCAAAGCTGGTTCTACTCTCTGTCTGAGGTCATAAGGCTTCTCTCTCGCTATTGCTCAGTTGTTTGCTCTGTGTAATTTCTCCATAATTTAGTTGTAATTCTGGATTGGTCCTAGGAGGAGGTTAGTGTGGCTTCCACTCACTCCTCCATCATCTTGCTGTTCCAAAAACAATTTCTTAAGAAAGGGGAATTATATAGTTGTCTTTAAAATAATTAGCAAAACCATTAAATCTCAAGTTTTTGCTTTACACAACTTAGTAACTATGGATAAGTCTCTGTCAATTATTTTCCCCTTCATTCAAAAACACAGAGGTTAAAAGCAATAAGGTGTAGAAGTTATTAGAGGATTATAGGTAAAACTATGTTTATATGGAGTCTAATGGCTTAACCTGCAATCTTGGCTTACAGTTAATGTACATGACTTATTAATTTCCGAATTATCATCCTTAATATTTGACAGTTTTTCTTTTTTTTTCCTTTTTTTAATTAAATTTTTATTGTTATTCAATTACAGTTGTATGCCTTTTCTCCCCTTCCCTCCCCTCCACCCCAGCTGAACCCACCTCCCTCCCCCACCCCCACCATCCCCCCCGATTTTGTCCATGTGTCCTTTATAATAGTTCCTGCAATCCCCTCTTCCCACTGTCCCCACCCCACTCCCCCCTGGCCACTGCTAGACTGTTCCCAACCTCAATGTCTCTGGTTGTATTTTATTTGCTTTTTTCTTTTGTTGACAGTTTTTCTTTTACATAAATGCTTCACAGAGAATTAGAAAGAATGAGTATACTCAGGGTCTTTCTTTGACTTATCCTTTGCTGCCAAATATGACTTCCCAATTTATTAAGGCTACTATTAACTAATACATTAATAGTCAGGCAGAATTTTACTGAAGTCCTTAATTAATGATTATTCACAGAAAATATTTCATCTTTATATTTTTATTATTAACATTGTTCACTTTTGAGTCCAAATTAGTGCTTGTTAGAAAATATTTTTAAATACTAATATGTTTCAGGAACAGTGATAGACATAGGAATATAAAATGTATAATAAAATCCTTGGTTTTAAGTAGTTGATAGTCTAAGGGAGGGTAAAGTCATGCAAAAAGTTAATTACACTAGAAATGAAAACACTAAGTTCTTGAACTGGACACATGTATAAGATGCTATGGGAGCACAGAAAAAGGAGTGAATAATTCTTTCCCAGTGAGTCAAATGAGCCTTCTGCAGGATATACTATTTGAGTGGGTATTAAATGACACATAAGAAGTAAGTATAATCCTAACAGATAGAATAGCGTGTATAGAGGAAATGAGTTAGTACAGAGAGTAATGTGTGTTGTCTCTTATAAGTCACATTACAAGAGTAGTGTGTGTAGTCTCTTTGATAGGAAAATATCTAAAACAAAATGATAGGATTGAAATTTTCCATATATAAAGGTCTTTCATAATTCAAGAACCAAGATGGAGGCATAGGTAGACACACTGCACCTCTTCGCACAGCCAAAAGAAGGACAACAACAATTTAAAAACTAAAAAACAACCGGAACTGACAGAAAATCTAACCACACGGAAGTCCGACAACCAAGGAGATAAAGAAGAAACATTCATCCAGACCGGTAGGAGGGGCGGAGATGGGCAGCTGGGAGCACAGGACTCTGGGCAACGTGGCCGGGTCCAGAGATGTGGTGGATTGTGGGACAAATGGGGCAGGCAGTGCAACCGCTATCAGACCCTGTGGCCCCACATTCACGCATAGATAAACTTGGAGGGCTGGATCCAGAGAGGTGGCGGATTGTGGAATGAATGGGGCAGGCAGTGCAACAGCTAGCAGACCCTGCGCCCCACATTCGAGCATACATAAAACAGGAGGAATGGCGGGGGAGCGAAACAGACTGCGCAACCCAGGGCTCCAGCTCGGGGAAATAAAGCCTCAAACAACTGATTGAAAATACCCATGGGGGTGGAGGCGCAGCAGAAGAAACTCCCAGACTCACAGGAGAGGTCATTGGAGAGACCCACAGGGGCCTAGAGTGTGCACAAGCCCACCCACTCGGGAACCAGCACTAGAGGGGCCCAGTTTGACTGTGGGTAGCAGAGGGAATGACTGAACTCTGGCAGAGAGTGGAGCAAGAGCCATTGTTCCCTCTTGGCCCTTCCCCCACATACAGCGTCACAGCTCAGCGACCAGCATTACCCCTCCCCAGTGAACACTTAAGGCTCTACCGCTTTACGTAACAGGTGTGCCTAGACAAAACAAAAAACAAAACAAAACAAAACAAAAAGGCCCAAATGAAAGAACAGATCAAAGCTCCAAAAATAAGCAGCGAACAGATAGCCAACCTATCAGATGCACAGTTTAAAACACTGGTAATTAGGATGCTCACAGAATTGGTTGAATTTGGTGGCAAATTAGATGAAAAAATGAAGGCTATGCTAAGAGAAACAAAGGAAAGTGTACAGGGAACCAATAGTGATGGGAAGGAAACTGGGACTCAAATCAATGGTGCGGACCAGAAGGAAGAAAGAAACATCCAACCAGAAAAGAATGAAGCAACAAGAATTCAGAAAAATGAGGAGAGGCTTAGGAACCTCAAGGACATCTTGAAACCTTCCAACATCCGAATTATAAGGGTGCCAGAAGGAGAAGGGGAAGAACAAGGAATTGAAAACTTATTTGAACAAATAGTGAAGGAGAACTTCCCTAATCTGGTAAAGGAAATAGACTTCCAGGAAGTCTAGGAGGCTCAGAGAGTCCCAAAGAAGCTGGACCCAAGGAGGAACACACCAAGGCACATCATAATTACATTACCTAAGATTAAGCAGAAGGTGAGAATCGTAGAAGCAGCAAGAAATAAGGACACAGTTACTTACAAAGAAGTTCCCATAAGACTGTCAGCTGATTTCTCAAAAGAGACCTTACAGGCAAGGAGGGGCTGGAAAGAATTATTCCAAGTCATGAAAAGCAAGGACCTACATCCCAGATTGCTCTATCCAGCAAAGCTTTCATTTAGAATGGAAGGACAGATAAAGTGCTTCTCAGATAAGGTCAAGTTAAAGGAGTTCAATATCACCAAGCCGTTATTCTATGAAATGTTAAAGGGACTTATCTAAGAAAAAGAAGATTAAAAATATGAACAGTAAAACTGACAGCAAACTCACAGTTATTAACAACCACACCTAAAACAAAAACAAAAGCAATCTAAGCCAACAACTAGAACAGGAACAGAACCACAGAGATGGAGATCACATGGAGGGTTATCGATAGGGGATTGGGAGGGGGAGAAAGGGGTGAAAGGTACAGAGAATAAGTATCATAAATGGTAGGTAGAAAATAGACAGGGGGAGTGTAAGAATAGTATAGGAAATGTAGAAGCCAAAGAACTTATAAGTATGACCCATGGACATGAACTATAAGGGGGGAATGTGAGAGGGGTGGGGTGGGCAGGATGGAGTGGAGTCAAAGGGGGGAAATGAGACAACTGTAATAGCATAATCAATAAATATATTTAAAAAACATCTTTCATAATTCAATGGAAAAGGTGAACACCTCAGTAGAGAAATTGGCAAATAGTAATATAAAATATTTATTGGACACACAATATTTAAAAATGTTTATTGATTTTAGCATGGGAGTGAGGGGGAAAGAGAGAGAAGAGACATTAGTGTGTTGTTCTACATATTTATGCATTCATTGGTTGCTTCTTGTATAGGATGTGACCAGGGATCAAACCTGAGACTTTGGCATATTGGAATGATGCTCTAAGAAACTAAGCTACCTGGCCAGGGCTCAGAAACCTAATGCATTTACAAAATACTAACAACAAAAATAACAATATACTTTCTGCCTTTATGGAGCTTGAAATTTAGTGAGAGATGCAATTAAGTAAATAGAAAAATTGCAATTTAATGAGATGAAGCTATAACAAAAATATGTAGGAAAGATACCTAACTTATAGTTGGGGAGCCAGGGAAGGCTTCCTGAGATAGTTACTTATAAGTTTTAAAGGTGAAAAGTGGGTGGAATGTGAACAGACACAAATAGAAGTGGGCTTGGAATGAAGAGGCAGATGAGTGGTCTAGTCATAGTGAACAACATATGTGAAGGCCTGGAATTGAGAGAAAGCATAGTACATTTTGAACAAATGATATTTAAGTATGGTTGAAGTACAGGGTACAAAGAGAGAAGTCAGACCATGTAAGCCTTGAAAACTATGTTAAAATTTTGGATTTTATTAAGGAATCCACTGGAATGTTTTAGGCAGGAAAGCAATACTATAAGTTGATATGGGCTTTAGCCAATGAGTTATTGTAATGTGATGAATGGATTGGAGTGGGCAAGGAGTCCATTTTAAAATATTTATCTGTAACCTGGTAGAAAGATCATGGTGAAATGAATAAGGAAAGGACTAGTAGGAACAGAGAAAAGTGTATGGATTTGAAATTTATTTAGAAGGTAAAATTGGCAGAACTTGGTGATTGTTAGGGTAGCAGGAATGATGGTGAAAAGAAGTAGAAACATCTTTGGAAGGCAAGATGATGAATGGTATTCTGGACATTGAGTTGTAGGTGTCTAAAAGAAAAGAAAATGGAAATTTCTGGAAGGCACTTAATTAAATGGGTCTGGAAATCTGGACAAAGGGCTTTTTGGAGATAGAGAGTTGGGAATCATCAATACATACATGGCAATCTGTGTCATTATACCATCTAAAACAGTGAGGTGAGAAGAGAAGTGGGTTTGGACACAAGCCTGAGACAGAACTCTACAGTTTAAGGAATGTAAAAAGGAAGATAAGTCCTCAGTGTGAGAAGGAATGGCCGAGAGGGAGGCAAGAAGAAAGCCAGAGTAGTGTTATACCATAGAAACTAATGATAGATAGTGTTCAAGAAATAGGAAATAGGTCTGGCTGGTGTGGGTCAGTGGACCGAGAGCCAGCCTGTGAACCAAAACATCACCATTTGAATTCCTAGTCAGGGTACATGTTTGGGCTGCAGGCCAGGTCACTCATAGGGGTATGGGAGAAGCAACAACACATTGAGGTTTCTCTCCTTCCCTTCCCCTCTGTCTAAACATAAATAAAAAATAAAAAAAGGAAAAGGAAATGGTTAACTGTGTCAAATGTTGCTGAGAAGTTGTGTCAGATAGCACTGAAGTGTGTCCATTAAAGTTAGCAACAAGGAGAGGAAGAGTTCTGACCAAAATGGAGGCATAAGCAGAAACCCTTTGTTTCCTTACACAACCAAAAGAAGGATAACAACCAATTAAAAAACACAGAACAACCAAAACTGCCAGAAAATCATTTGCATGGCAGTTCAACAATCAAGGATTTAAAGAGACATTCAGCCATACTGGTAGGAGGGGCAGAAATGGGCAGCTGGAGTGGAGAGGAGACATAGCTAGGCAAGGAAGCAGACTGCATGGGTGGTTTCACATTGATGTGCAGATTAGCCAGGAGGAACAATGGGGGAGCGAGACAAACCACAAAACCCAGGGTCTCAGTGTGGGAAACTAAAGACTCAAAACTGCTGGCTGTGAAAAATCTGTGGGGGTTGTGCTGGTGGGAGAAACTTCCAGCCTCACAGGAGAGTTCGCAAGCCACTTATGAGAAGCAAGGGAAGTGACAGAAAGTACGAGGAGAGCAGAGCAAGTGCCTTTGTTTCCTCTCTGACCCTTCCCCCACAGACAGTGCCACAACACAGCAAAGTGGGTTGCCCAACCCTGGAGAATACCTAAGACACCACCTCTTACCAAATAACAGGTACACTGAGTCAAAGAAATATGACCCAAATGAAAGAACAGATCAAAACTCCAGAAAAAGAACTGATAGACAAGGAAATAGACAACCTATGTGATGCAGAATTCAAAACACTGATAATCGGGATGCTCACAGAAATGATTGACTCGGTCACAAAATGAAGGAAGAAAGAAGGCTACACAAAGTGAAATCAAGGAAAATATACAGGGAACCAAAAATGAAGTGAAGGACTCAAACCAATGGTTTGCAACAAAAGGAAGAAATAAGCATCCAACCAGTAAAGAATGAAGAAATAAGAATGCAAAAAAAAAAAAAAAAAGAAAAAGAAAAGAAAAAATGAAAAAGAAAAAGAGGAGAAGATTAGGAACCTATGGGCTAACTTTAAGTAATCCAATATCTGAATCATGGGGGTGCCAGAAGGAGAAGAGGAAGAACAAGAAATTGAAAACTTATGTGAAAAAATAATGAAGGAGAACTTCCCCTATCTGGCAAAGGAAATAGACATCCAGGGTCCAGTAATCTTGAGTCTCAAAGAAGCTGAACCCAAGGAAGCACACACCAAGGCACATCATAATTACATTACACAAGATTAAAGAGAAGGAGAAAATTTTAAAAGCAGTAGAGAAAAAGAGAGAGTTACCTACAACAGGTTCCCATAATACTATCAGCTGATTTCTCAGAAGAAACCTTGCAGGCAAGAAGGGACTGGAAAGAAGTATTCAAAGTCATGAAAAGCAAGGATCTGCATTAAAAATTTTTCTGTCCAGCAAAGCTGTCATTTAGAATGGAAGGACAGATAAAGCACTTCCAAATAATGTCAAATTAAAGGAGTTCATCATCACCAAGCCCTTATTATATGAAATGTTAAAGGGACTTATCTAAGAAAAAGATCAAAATTATGAATAGTAAAATGACAGCAAACTCACAACATCCCCCACTGAACTTAAAATATATAAACTAAGCAAACAACTAGAACAGGAACAGAATCAAAAAATGGAGATCACATTGAGGATTATCAGTGGGGAGGAGGTGGGGTAGAATGGTGGAAAAGGAACAGGGAAAAGGAAGCATAAATGGTAGGCACAAAACAGATAGGAGGAGGTTAAGAATAATATAGGAAATGGAGAAGCCAAAGAACTTATGTGTATGATCCATGGGCATGAACTCATGGGGGTGGATGCTAGAGGGTAGGGCATGCAGAGCAGAGGAGGATAAAGGGGAGGCAAAAATACAACTGTAATAGCATAATAAATAAAATATGCTTTTAAGAAAAGTGATCTATGTAATGGCCTACAGCAATTGTTACTCTTTACAGTAACAACAAAAAAAAATCTAAACCATGATCCCATAAGCATTTTGATTCAATAACAAAATAAACATCTCTTATACTTTCAAAAAAATAAAGTTAGCAAAAAGGAGGTTGATGGTGGCTTTGTAGAGAGCAGTTTGAAAGGAGTGTTGGTGGTAGCATCTAAGGTGTCTGCCAGTGGGTAGGAAGTGAAATAATAACAGAATAAAACAAAAGAATATAAACAAACAATTCAGAAAACAAGAAATGTAAAGGGTTAAGAAACACAAGAAGGTCCATGTCATTAGTAAAAAAAGAACAAAATAAAATGAGATACCTATCTTTAGTCAGTCAAGTTGTCAAATATAAAAAATTAATATATTGTCATTCATGCACTATTGGTGGAAGTGTCACTTGATAAAATTTTTAAAAGCAATTGACAATATCAAAATTTTAAAATGTTTACACCCTGTAATATCAAGATTTTGTTTCCTTGGCAGAGAGAAGAAAACATGATTCTCATTAGACCTTTTTGTTTTCTGTGTCCTCTATTATCAACACATAATAGCTGTCTGCAGTTGAGACGCCAACAAGAGTTCCAAAGGGTAATTGTTTTAATTCTGCATATTTGTTGTTGTTATTTTTTTAAGTAGTGGAGAAAAAGGTTCATTTTGGGAGTTCTTGGATGTCAAGTCAGGTTATTGGGAGTCATATCTTCTAGAATATATGCCAGAGCAGGTTAAGGAAAGACTGAAGAGAATTGTGGGATTGATAGTTTAATGACTTTCAAATACAAAAGTGGTGATAAAGTGTGTTTTCCCCCACAAAATCAATAACAGCAACAACAAACTAACTAAAAAACCCTTTGAGGTGTAGAATCATTCACCTTGTCATGGTGGGGAATTAAAAGGAAGTAGAATAAAAGTGATGCAGAGAGCCAGGCCACACAAGTAATTTTCTGGCACAATCCTAAGGGACTCAGGATAGATTTCTTGGAAGCAGAGCAATAAAAGAAAAGGGGAAGGTAAGGGTCCTTGAGGAAATTTTTCTTCCAATTATCAAAGATGAAATACTGTCATTAGTGACAACATGAATGGATCTTGATAATATCATGCTAAGCAAAAAAAGTCAGATAGAAGAAGTCAAGAACCATATGATTTCATTAGAATGTGGGATATAAAACTGAAAGCAACAAACAAACAAAACAAAGGAAAACATGAACACAATCAACTGTATGGTGGTTTTCAGAGGGAAAGGAGATGGGGAAAACAGAAAAGGGTAAAGGGGGTCAAATATATAGTGGCAGAAGTGTCACCAGAGAAGGGCTTCTTGATCCCTGAAAGATAGAGATTGAGGGGAAGCAAAACAGTTTCAAAGAAGTGGCTTATTGAAAACAAAGTGGAGGGAAAGGTGAAAGTGAGGGAGCTTGATACCTTAAGGGAGCATACACTAATGAAGAATGTGGCCCCTTGAATTGCTGCTGGGGTTTGGCTTATATAGGACTGGGTTCTTCATGTAAGTGTAGAGTAGGTTTCTTTGCTTTCCATGTTCCCCACCAGGTGCTGGTATTTTCTGACACAGGCACAGAGCCCTTTGGTGAAAGCCTGAAGAGAAACTTTAAACTTATCTAGGAGAGTCTTTAAAAAATGAATAAAAAGCATTACCATTCTTTTAAGAGAGGCTCAGCCTGTCTCAGAAGGAGTCTTGACTTTGGGTGGTGGACACACAATTCAATATACAGATAATGTGTTATAGAATTGTATATTTGCCACCTATATAATTTTATTAACCAACATCATGCCAATAAATTCAATAAAATTTCAAAAATTTTCATGTAAGCAAAAAGTTCAACTAGTTAGCAAGGGGTATTTGTGAAATTAGCCTCACAAAATCAAAATAAAGCAAAAAAAAAGCTCTAATAAGGCAAGAATTTATATCTGTTTCACTGTTTTATTGTTATCTCCTAGAGGAGTACCTGGCACATAGTAAGTGTTCAATTTGTTTTAAAGATTTTATTTATTTATTTTTAGAGAGAGGGGAAGGGAAGGAGAAAGGGAGGGAGAGAAACATCAATGTGTGGTTGCCTCTCTCACGCCTCTTACTGGGGACCTGGCCCCCAACCCAGGTATGTGCCCTGACTGGGAATTGTACCAGCGATCCTTTGCTTCACAGGCTGGCACTCAATCCGCTGAATCATACCAGCCAGGGCAGTAGGTGTTCAATTAATAATAGTTAAAAGTAGACTGAAAATTGAATGGGAAATTTGAGCCCAGTACTGCTTGAAATGTAATCTGGGCCCTTAATTACTTCCTATAAGTGGTATGTTCTATGGAAAAAATGCTTACATTTGCTAAAACTGATAGGCTACAAAATGAGAGGGGTGAATTGTGGATTGTTGGCAGGATCTGGAAGTTTTTTTAAAAAGTACTGTTAGTTTTGATGGGGGAACTCAAGAGTTGGGAAATCTTAGGTAATAGTTAATAAGCTTAGTAGGTAATGCATGTAGAAACTGAAGATAAGGTCCACTCTGATTCCAGAAGACCACAGTCTCCTGGAGGACTTTGCCCCTGGAGGACTGTAAGCAATCAAGATAGTATCTAAGCCATTGTGTTCCAGGGAGACACATCCAGCTGCCAGAACATAGGTAAAGAAAATCACCCAGGACCCAGATAGAAAATCACTGGCCAAAGGATGAAAGGAAGTTAGGGAAATTGCCAGACTGCATTTTTTATCTGATTAACCTCTTCCTTAATTTCCAAATCCCTTACCTACACTTTTTTCTAATAAAAAAGGCTGGATTGAAAAGAAATGTAAGAAGGCTAGTGATGCTGAGGATCCTTTAGTATGTCTCTGGGCCCTCTGTATTTCCTCCTTGGAGAAGTATAAAGGACCCAAGGACAAAGCCAATGGAGGAGGATAGGATTGAATGTAGGAGGTGGGGTGAGTAGAGCAGAGGACAGTAATGGGGAGATAATGGGGACAACTGTAATTGAACAACAATAAAAAAAAGAAGTGTAAGACCGTTAGGGTACATAATCCACCATCTCCTCAGATCACCAGCCATCCGAATAAAGATCCCATAAATATTCAATCCCCGTCTCTGCTTATTGAGTCTAGTAGGTAATAGCATGAATGTCAGCTTTTCTGGTTTCACTTTCAATTTATCTAACAACAAATGCAAAGTCTAGTGCCCCAGATAGAAGGCTTTTCTTTGCTTTCTTCTTTTCTCCTTAGGAATTCGGTAGTGTAAGTGGAAATGAAACTGACTTTGCAAAAATATTATGATTTTAAACTAATATCATTACCTCCTTCTGTGTGGAGAGAAGAGAAGGGAGAACATTAACCAGTCTCAAAAACTTCTGTTAGCATTAGTGGGTGATTATCATAATGTGCACAGCAGCTTTTAATTTTTCAAAGATGACTCCATTTTGTGGAGAGGCAATCACAATTATAAAAATAGGAGATGTGAAAATTCTCCTACAAGTTGCATAAAAATATAGCTTCTTTAGGGTTCTTTTCTTCTTCATAGCAAACTTGAATATAAGAACCCATATTCAAGTGTAAATGAGGGAACTTGCAGATATTTCATCCCTTATCTCCCACCTATTTCTCCTATACCTCAAAATTCACTTCTTTATAAAATGAAAGAGCAACAAAGGAGTTTCCATAATAAAACTTTCACTGTTGTAAAGACACAAGAAGGGAACTTATGCAACATGTAGAAATTAGCTTGTGTAACTAACAGCAAAAAGAAAAACTATGCCAGTTCTTTTTTTACTCTGATCACCAGCATTCTATAGTTTAAATCATTTGACTCCTTGAGATACTCCATTGTTTTAATTTTCCTGACACAAGACTCATGTAGTTTTTTACCTAAATCTTTGGCTTTTTTCTTTGTCTCTGTTGTGTACAGATTCATCTTATACTACCTAGCTAGTGTTAGGACCTCTTTTCAACCTGAATCTTTCCTTAGGGGAATTCATCTATGTCCAACACTTACATTACCACCTTATTCAGGTGATTCAAAATTTTATCTCTAGTTATTCCTCTAGTTCCAGGCTCTTATTACTGCCTAAATGATATATCTTTTTGTTGGGGACCATTTTTTATGGTATCTGAGACTGTAGCCCTGTGCAAGCTAGGCCTTGAAGAGGCCTGTAAGACTTGATTGACAAGGAAACCAAGAATGTAGGAAGCAGGCATGACCCGATGCTAGCTAGCACTGAGGGTTCCCATGGGAAATCACACGTGAAGAATGCATTGTATACTTTGAAGCTTGCTTTGATTTGTATAGCTCTGTTGATATAAACCAGATGTTTAAGTTCAAAGCATAAGGAGTGAACTCCTTATCTCATGAAACATGCCTTAAAAACCATCTGGCATTAGCATGTCTAATAGACCCTAACCTGTGGCAG
The DNA here is from genome assembly GCF_022682495.2 of Desmodus rotundus. Lineage (NCBI taxonomy): Eukaryota > Metazoa > Chordata > Mammalia > Chiroptera > Phyllostomidae > Desmodus > Desmodus rotundus. Next base: position 51,372,657 of record NC_071400.1, read on the forward strand.
ATCTCTGTGTTTCTTCAATTGTTATCTATAGATAATATCTGTTTTCTATCACTATAGCCTTTGGACATTGATTGATGAGTTATGCATGCATGCTGTATACCCCTGCACACACGGATACCAATAAAAGCCATTTTGGTGAAGGGCTCAGCACATTTTCCACTAGAGAGAATCATCGGTCCATTCCCCCCCCCCCCCAAGACAGATTGTTTCCTGGCTAGTTCATTTCATCTGCGACTGGGAGGACTCTGCAGGACAGGGTTTCCCTCATCTTTTTATCCTAAATTCAGTAAAAGTCACTATGTTCAAAATAAAGTTTTAATTTACTTCTCCAAATAAAAATCTTTACCAAAAAGTGGCACCATTTATTGTAGTATGTAAGCCAAAGTCATCTCTGATACTTCTTTCTTCTTTCCTTGATATATCTGATACATTAATAACTCACTTTCTTCTGAATATCTCTAAATTCTATTTCTCTCTGGCTCTACCACTATTAGTCTAGTGCAATGTACTCCCTCTCACCTAGACTAATCCATTTCAAAATACAGATATAAACATGTAATTCTCCTTGCCACTGATATTAAGGAAAGTTTAAAAGTCTTACCTACAAAGATTTGATTGAGTTGAACCATTCTTGTCCTCCGCAATGTCATCTCACTCTGCACTTGCTTTAGCTCTTTGTGCTCCAACTACACTGTCCTTTCTTAAATTTCTGTGTAAATGAATATTCTAACACTTATTAAATCTGTTCTAGAAATCATTCGTATTATCAGCAATATCTCTTATAATGTCTGAAAGTGGGAAGAAAATACAAAAAGAAATATCAAACTACCAATTTTTTACTAATATGTTGGAAGAACAAATATGCAGGGTTTGGGAAAACTAAGGCTTGCTTGAGTGTGGTTGGTAGGGTAATAATATGGTGTAATAGTTTATATATTTAATTTGAATATTTCACCTAAAATGTCATAGGGTGTGCTTGACTGTGATATTGTTATGTTACAGAATTACATGCTTATGATTTTGTAATAAATGATTTTGTAATAAAAGGGGCATTATTTATGCTGGACCCTGTATATTAAAAATAAATCTGAAAACCCTGTTCTATAATTATCTCTATGTATCTTTATAAGCTAGATGTATATGTATCATTAGATATTCCTATACTTGTTTTATATGCACAATTTACAGATTTATATCTCACATTTATGAAAATAAACATTTGAATTTACAAAATATATAAATTCATGTCAGAGACATAAAAATGTAAAAAAGTGCAGATTCAAGCTGAAAAATGTTGAAAAGTGGGCAATGATCTCATTGCTTTGATAATTCAATTCCCTAAATTAGCCAGACCTTGGGAAATGAGTGGCTTAAAACTGCTCCTGCCTGTGCTGAAATTTGAAATGACTATTTAATCTGTTTTGGTCATATCCTATATGCTAAGAATATGTTTGAGAAAATATTGACAAGAATGAAAATGAACTAGACCATTCACCTCCAGTAATGCTATAAACTATTTTCAAGTTCTATTGCAAGAACTCTGAGTTTCCCAGGTCACCAGAGCCTTTTGCTGAGTAACAGTCTTGATCAACATTTAAAAATATGTGGAAAGAGCTCATTGTGGATATGGCACTGCATGAAGTGCTGTAGGGATGTTGAAGACAGGTAACACTTTCAAGGAGCCAAAGTTTAGTCAGTCTCAAGCAAGAATGTAAATATTTGTCACTATTTTGTTAGCTTCTCAAGAAGATTACCTGGGAAACTTTTGGAATTTCCATCCTGGATTGAGTTTACAAATAGGCTAGACATTAATCTAAGAGATGCTCTTTTTCTTTCTAAGTCTTTAGTGTTCTGTGTTATAACTATTTTGGGAGTGAGAGTGTTGTGCTAAAAGAAGGTAACTTCAAACTTTCTTCTTTTGGAGTTTCTTCTAGGGTGCAGATTGCATTTTTAGCACAAAAGTAAATACAGATGGTAGTATATTAGCCAAAAGATTGACTACAGAATTGAAGACAATAAAATCTCATTGGCATTCTGTAGATTAGAGATTGTTGGGGATGGAGGAAACTACCAGTTTCTTAGCATTTGACCTACCCTCTTGGGGAGTTAAACTATTTATATCCAAGACCCTTCATAGTTCATTTGTCAAAAAAGGCAGCTGAGGCCTAGGGTCAAAGTTTATATTGACTCTAGATCAATTGCCCAGAAGAAAGGGATTTGACTATTAAAATACCAAAATAACCCTTGGCTGGTGTGGCTCAGTGGATTGAGCGTGGGCTGCGAATGGGGGGGGGTGGGGGTCACTGGGTTTGAATCCCAGTCAAGGCCTCTGCCTGGGTTGCAGGCCAGGTCCCCGGTGGGGGACACACGAAGGACAAACACACATCAATGTTTCTCTCCCTCTATTTCTCCCTCCCTTCCCCTCTCGCTAAAAAGTGAACAAATAAAATATTTTTTAAATAAAATAAAATACCAGAGTAAGTTCAGATAATGAATAATTGACAACACTTTATATGGTATTTAAAATAAATGGAGCAAAATTGTTCTAGTACTTAAGATCTTAGAAATAAAATTTTCTAGCATATCTTTTTCTTTAGTCTTAACCAAACTCTAACATATCTTGTATATCTATGTAGAAAGAAGCAAACCAATTAAACATATATATGTTCAGTGATCACAGCCAGTGATACCACAGATTTTTACTTATTGTTTTCATTTTCTAATCTAGATGATAAAATCTCATTGAATGCTAGACTGTTAGGGAAGAGAATGAAACTTGGTGTATTATTCTCATTGTTCACTACAGCTGGGAATAGGAAACAGGTGGTATTAAACTTTAAACTTCTTTCACATCAGAACATACATATATGATTTTTAAAACTATTAAGTGAGGTCTTCCTTTCAGTCCTTCTTTCTTTTTTTATTCCTTCTGTCTTCCATCCTTTACGTTTTTTATTCCTTCTTCCTGCCTTCTTTTATTTATTCTTTTCTTTTAATTTTTGTTAAAATTCCATCTTATCATGCCTCCAATCTTTCATTTTTTTGGTATATTTATTGATTATGCTATTACAGTTGTCCCATTTCCTCCCCTTCACTCAACTCCATCCTGCCCACCCCAGCCCTCCCACATTCCCCCCGTATAGTTCATGTCCATGGGTCATACTTATAAGTTCTTTGGCTTCTACATTTCCTACACTATTCTTACCCTCTACCTGTCTATTTTCCACCTATCATTTTTGCTCTTTATTCTCTGTACCTTTCTCCCTTCTCTCCTCCTCCCAATCCCCTATTGATAACCCTCCATGTGATCTCCATTTCTGTGGTTCTGTTTCTGGTCTAGTTGTTTGCTTAGTTTTCTTTTGTTTTGGTTTTAGGTGTGGTTGTTAATAACTGTGAGTTTGCTGTCATTTTTACTGTTCATATTTTTTATTTTCTTTTTCTTAGATGAGTCCCTTTAACATTTCATATAATAAGGGCTTGGTGATGATGAACTTCCTTAACTTGACCTTATCTGAGAAGCACTTTATCTGCCCTTCCATTCTAAATCATAGCTTTGCTGGATACAGTAATCTTGGATGTAGGCCCTTGCCTTTCATGACTTGGAATACTTCTTGCCAGTCCCTTCTTGCCTGTAAGGTCTCTTTGGAGAAATCAGCAGTCTTATGGGAACTCCTTTGTAGGTAACTGTGTCCTTTTCTCTTGCTGCTTCTAAGATTCTCTCCTTCTGCTTAATCTTGGGGAATGGAATTATGATGTGCCTTGGTGTGTTCCTCCTTGGGTCTGGCTTCTTTGGGACTCTCTGAGCTTCCTGGACTTCCTGGAAGTCTATTTCCTTTGCCAGACTGGGGAAGTTCTCTTTCATTATTTGTTCAAATAAGTTTTCAATTACTTGCTCTTCCTCTTCTCCCTCTGGCACCCCTATAATTCGGATGTTGGAAAGTTTCAAGATGTCCTTGAGGTTCCTAAGCCTCTCCTCATTTTTCCAAATTCTTGTTTCTTCATTCTTTTCTGGTTGGATGTTTCTTTCTTCCTTCTGGTCCACACCATTGATTTGAGTCCCAGTTTCCTTCCCATCACTATTGGTTCCCTGTACACTTTCTTTTGTTTCTCTGGGCATAGCCTTGATTTTTTCATTTAGTTTTCAAATAAATTCAACCAATTCTGTGAGAGTCTTAATATCCAGTGTTTTGAACTGTGCATCTGATAGGTTGGCTATCTCTTCCTCACTTAGTTGAATTTTTTTGGAGCTTTGAAGTGTTCTGTCATTTGGGCCATTTTTTTTCTTTTTGTCTTGGCGCATCTGATACTTAAAGGGGCGGAGCCTTAGGTGTTCACTGGGGATGGTAAGCTGGTCGCTGTGCTGTTACACTGTATGTGGGGGAGGGGCCAAGAGGAAGCAATGGTACCCGCTCCACTCTCCACCAGGTTTCATCACTCCCTCCACTACCCACAATCAAATAGGGCCCCTCTGGTGCTGGCTCCTGTGTGGGTGGGCTTGGGCACACTACAGGCCCCTGTGGGTCTCTCCAACAACCTCTCCTGTGAGGCTGGGAGTCTCTCCTCTTGCCTACTCAACTCCCACGGACGTTTTAAATCAGAGGTTTGAGGCTTTATTTCCCCGCGTTGGAGCCCTGGGTTACATGGTTTGCTTTGCTCCCTGCCGTTGATCCCGGTTTATCTGTGTGCGAGTGTGGGGCTGCGGGGTGCTACCCGCCACTCTGCCTGCCCCATTCTCTGCCACTCTGTGTCTGGCCCTCTCGGTTTACCTGTGCCCGAACATGGGGCCGCAGGTTCTGCTAGTGGTCAGACTGCCTGCCCCTTTCGTCGCTAGTCTCGGTCCTGCCACGGCCACCCGAGTTCTCTCCACCCTGGTGCCCATCTCCGCCCCTCCTACCAGTCTGGATGTATGTTTCTTTTTTATCTCCTGGGTGTCCGACTTCCTTGCTGTTCGATTTCTGTCAGTTCTGGTTGTGCAAGGAGGCACAGTGTGTCTACCTACACCGCCATTTTGGTTCTGCCGATCTTTCTTTATTACTTCTTCCTTCCTTTCGTTTTCTACTCCCCTTTTCCTTCCTTTCCTTCTCCATCCCTCCCCCCACTTTCTCATTTCCCCACAGGTGAGACAAGAAAACCTGGAGTGCTGAAAAGACCAGAGTTAGACCATGTTACACCCATAAATGTCAGCTCAAGACCACTGAGCACAGGAGATTAAGGAGACGGAACCACTGAATCCCATAGGCATATTACCATAGAAGTTCATACTATAAACCCAGGAAGTAGGAATAGATCAATTTAAGAAGCAGAGGCTAACAAGAAGAGTCACACAAACAATGGGAAGACAAAGAAACAATCCCCAAATGAAAGGAAAGGAGGAAGCCTCAGAAAGAATGCTAACTGAAAAAGAGGCAAGTCAACTATCAGATACTGAGTTCAAAGCAATGGTTATCAGGAAGCTCACGGAGCTCAAAGAGAACTACCAGAAACTACAGGGAACCTACAATGAACTCAGTGCAAACTATATCAACATGAAAAAAGGAAACAGAAACTATCAACAATGGCCAAGAGGAAATGAAGAATACAATTTCTGAATTGAAGAACACAGAAGAAGGAATCAAATGCAGACTTGATGAAGCAGAGGATCGGATCAGCGAGCTGGAGGACAAACTAGAAAAAAACACCCAGAAAGAGCAAGAAATGAAATAGAGGCTCAGAAAGAATGAGGAGGGATTAAGGGAAATGCAGGACAACATGAAACGTAACAATATCCGTATAATAGGAATACCAGAAGGAGAAGAAGAAGAGCAAGGGATAGAAAACCTGTTTGAAAAAGTAATGATGGAAAACTTCCCTAAACAGATGAGAGAAAAAGTAACACAAATCCAGGAAACACAGGGAGTACCAAACAAGAGGAACCCAAAGAGGCCCACTGCAAGACACATCATCATTAAAATGGCAAAATTCCAAGACAAAGAGAGGATCTTAAAGGCAGCGAGGGAGAAACAGGAAGTAACGTACAAGGGAGCCCCAATAAGGTTAGCAAGTGACTTCTCAATGGAAATGCTCCAAGCCAGAAAAGAATGACAAAAAATATTCCAAGTAATGAGTACCAGAGGCCTGCAACCAAGACTACTTTACCCAGCAAGGCTCTCAATCAAGATAGAAGGCCAAATAAAGAGCTTCCCAGACAAAAGAAGTCTAAAACAATAAACTTCCACCAAAACAGCTCTGCAAGAGATGCTAAAGAGACTGCTTTAAGGAAAGCAAGGAAAAGAGAAAGAGAGAGGAACACATTTAAGAAAAAAGATGGAAATGAATAACTACCTATTGATAATAACATTAAATGTAAATGTATTAAATGCTCCAATCAAAAGACATAGAATAGGTGAATGGATAAGAAAACATGACCCACACATATGCTGCCTACAAGAGACCCACCTCAGGACAAAAGACCTACACAGACTGAAAGTGAAAGGCTGGAAACAAATTTTCCAAGCAAATGGACAGGAAAAATAAATCACGGGTAGCAATACTCATATCAGACAAAATAGACTTCCAAATAAGGGCCATAAAGAGAGACCCAGTTGGTCATTTCATAATACTCAAAGAAAGAATCCACCGAGAAGACAAAAACATTGTAAATATATATGCACCCAACATAGGAGCACCCAAATACATAAAGAAAATCTTGGAGGATATCAAGAAAGATATTGACAGCAACACAATTATAGTAGGGGACTTTAACACCCCATTATCAAAAATGGACAGGTCTTCGAAACAATGTATCAAGAAGGATATTGTGTCACTTAACAATACCCTAGGTGAAATGGACTTAACTGATATATATAGAGCTTTTCATCCCAAAGAAGCAAAACACACATTATTTTCAAGTGTACATGGCACATTTTCAAAGACAGACCACATGATAGGACACAAAGCAAGCCTCAACAAATTCAAGAAAATTGAAATCATATCAAGCATTTTCTCTGAACACAAGGGACTGAAACTAGAAACCAACCCCAAAGGAAAAAACGCCAAACCCTAAAAATCATGGAGATGGAATACCATGCTATTAAACAATGAATGGGTCAGGAACGAGATTAGGGAAGAAATCAGAAACTTAATGGAAACAAATGAAAATGAACTCACAACCCAAAACCTATGGGACATAGCAAAGGCAGTCATGAGAGGGAAGGTCATAGCTATACAGGCCTACCTTAAAAAGATGTGAACATTTCAAACAAACAACCTTACCCTATTCCTACAAGAACTCGAGGAACAACAACAAAGATAGCCCAGAGCAAACAGAAGGAAGGAAATAACCAAGATCAGAGCAGAGTTAAATGACCTTGAGACTAAAACCACAATTCTAAGGATCAGTGAATCCAGGAGCTGGTTCTTTGAAAAGATAAACAAAATTGACAAGCCTTTAAGTAGGCTAATAAAGAAAAAAATATAGAGAGGATCCATATGAACACAATTAGAAATGAAAGAGTAGAGATTACAACTGATACTACAAAAATACAAAGGATTGAAAGAAATTACTACAAGGAACTGTATGCCAAGAAATTTGAAAACCTAGGTGAAATGGACACATTTCTAAAAAATATAATCTTCCAAAACTGAATGAAGAAGAAGCAGAAAACCTGAAGAGACCAATAACAGCAGACGAAATTGAGGCAGTCATCAAAAAACTCCCAACACACAAAAGCCCTGGACCAGATGGTTTCACAGGAGAATTCTACAAAGCATTTAAGGAAGAGCTAACCCCTATCTTTCACTGACTATTCAAAAAAATCCTAACTGATGGAAGACTCCCAAACTCTTTTTATGAAGCCAGCATCATCCTAATCCCAAAACCAGCAAAAGACACAACGAAGAAAGAAAACTTCAGGCCAATAACACTGATGAATATAGACGCTAAAATTCTCATCAAAATATTGGCAAACCGCATCCAGCAATACATTAACATGATCATACACCAATACGAAGTGGGATTCATCCAGGGGATGCAAGGATGGTACGATATTCACAAGTCAATAAACATAACACATCACATCAACAACAGCAAAGACAAAAATCACATGATCATATCAATAGATGTAGAAAAAGCATTTGATAAGATACAGCACCCATTTCTGATAAAACACTCAGCAAAGTGGGAATAAAGGGAGCATTTCTCAACATAATAAAGGCCATATATGAGATACCTACAGCCAACATCATACTGAATGGACAAAAACTTAGAGCTTTCCCACTAAGATGAGGAACAAGATAAGGATGCCCTCTCTCACCACTCCTATTCAACATTGTATTGGAAGTCCTAGCCACAGCAATCAGACAAGAAAAAGCAATAAAAGGCATCCAAATTGGAAAGGAGGAAATGAAACTGTCACTGTTTGCAGATGACATGATAGTGTACATGGAAAATCCTATAGACTCCACCAAAATACTATTCTACCTAATAAATGAATTTGGCAAAACAGCTGGATACAAAGTCAATACTCAGAGTTCAAAGGCACCCCTCCACACCAACAACGAAACTGCAGAAACAGAAATCAGGAAAAAAATCCCATTTGGTATAGCAACAAGAAAAATAAAGTACCTAGGAATAAACCTAACCAAGGAGGTAAAAGTCCTGTACTCAGAAATCTACACAACACTGAAGAAAGAAATTAAGGAAGACACAAACAAATGGAAGCATGTACCATGCTCAACGATTGTAAGAATTAACATCATCAAAAGGGCCATACTACCCAAAGCGAGTTATAGATTCAGTGCAATCCCTATTAGAGTACCTATGACATATTTCACAGATATAGAACAAACATTTCAGAAATTTATATGGAACCATAAACGACCCTGAATAGCTGCAGCAATTTTGAGAAAGAAGAACAAAGCAGGAAGGATCACAATACCTGATATCAAACTGTATTACAAGGCCACTGTAATCAAATAGCCTGGTACTTGCATAAAAACAGGCACATAGACCAATGGAACAGAACAGAGAACCCAGAAATAAACTCAAGTCTTTATGGTCCATTAATATTTGACAAAGGAGGCAGGAGCATAAAATGGAGGAAAAACAGCCTCTTCAACAGATGGTTTTGGGAGATCTAGACAGGTACTTGCAAAAAAATGAAACTTGATCACCAACTTATGCCACACACAAAAATAAACTCTAGATGGATAAAAGACTTAAATATAAGTTGTAACCACATAAAAGTCCTGGAGGAAAACATTGGCGGGAAAATCTCAGACATTCCACGCAGCAACATCCTCACAGACATGTCCCCTAAAGCAGGGGACATAAAGGAAAGAATAAACAAATGGGACCTCATCAAAATAAAAAGCTTTTGCATGGCTAAAGAAAACATCACCAAATTGCAAAGAGAACCAATAATAATGGAGAACATATTTGCTAGTGATACCTCAGACAAGGGCCTGATCTCCAAAATATATAAAGAACTCAAACGACTCCACTCCAGGAAGACAAACAACCCAATGAAAAAATGGGCAAAGGACTTGAACAGACACTTCACCAAGGAAGACATACAGAGGCCCCAGAGACATATGAAATGATGCTCAGCATCACTAGCCATCAGAGAGATGCAAATTAAAACCACAATGGGTTACCATCTCACACCAGTCAAAGTGGCCAACATAAACAAACCCATAAACAAATGCTGGAGAGGATGTAGAGAAAAGGGAACCCTAGTGCACTGTTGGTGGGAATGCAGACTTGTGAGGCCACTGTGGAAAACAGTATGGAATTTCCTCAGCAAACTAAAAATGGAACTGCCCTTTGACCCAGCAATTCCTCTGCTGGGATTATACCCCAAGAACCCTGAAACACCAATCCAAAAGAACCTGTGCACCCTAATGTTCATAGCAACACAATTTACAATAGCCAAGTACTGAAAGCAACCTAAGTGCCCATCAGCAAAGGAGTGGATCCAAAAACTATGGTATATTTACACATGGAATTCTACGCAGCAGAGAGAAAGAAGGTGGTAATACCCTTTGCAACAGCATGGATGGAACTGGAGAGCATTATGCTAAGTGAAATAAGCCAGGCTGTGAGCTACAAATACCATATGATCTCACCTTTAATTGGAACATAATCAGTAGAAGAAAAAGCAAACAGTATATAACCAGAGACATTGAAGTTAAGAACAATCTAACAATAGCCCGGAGGGAGTGGGGTCGGGACTTGGGAAGAGTGGATTACAGGAACTACTATAAGAGAAACATGGACAAAATCAAGGGGGGCGGTGGAGTTGGGGGAGGGAGGCGGCTTCAGCTGGGATGGGGTGGAGGGATGTGGAGAAAAGGCATACAACTGTAATCGAATAATTAAAAATTTAAAATAATAAATAAAGTTATTTTGAGCGATTTTTTATTATTTTTATTATTAAACTTATTCTTAAAGAGTTCTAAACTCAGCAATAGATTGTGACTCAGGTATTATAGGGCTAGCAATTGCTTTATGAATATTTAAGGCAGAAGAATTTATCTCTCCTCTTTCTTTCCCCGTTATTTACGTCCCTTTACTCCAGGGAACCACCCTCCCAAAAAAGGAGTTTGTCATTAAATATAATTCTTGATTCAAAGTCATTGTAAACAATTGCTGTTCTTAAGCACAGACACTTGGTTACTTTTTAAAGTTTGTAAAAATTTTAACACATGAAAGTACAAAGACATATAAATTTGTACCAAGTAATATAAATCACCTGCAAATCTACTGGTGTCCTTATGTTAATGAGATTAAAGAGCTATGAGAGACTGATGAGGAACTTATTCCCCAAATACCAACCCAGAATTATAAGACAGACAATATTGACTTATCTAGTTTAATCAAAACATTTGTCCCTAATGAATGAATAAAAATACTTATTCAAAAATATCTTCCCCCACCAAGTCTTTTTTAAAAAGCAAAGTCTATATCATTATTAGATCATACATTTCATGGACATAGAAATTATTCCAATGTATAAACAAATACACAGAGAAAATCCATGTGTAAGATAAGATCTTCCAACATGAGAATCAGTTTTTAGGAAATGTAGTTTTCTCATGTAATGGCAACCTAACATAAATGTTCAGAGTTTGGTATTTTAGGTAGCACACTGAGCATATAGGTCTTAAAGCTAAGAAATACATTATATAAAATAGATTACATTTATGTATCTTTAACACATAAAATAGCTATAGACATGTGTTCTTGAACTCAAAAGTGTCAACAGATGGAGCCCAAAGGAAATAGAAGCAATCTGAGAATTTTTTCAAGGGTGTTTTATAGAAATATCAAAGGGGCTACAAGCCTCTACCAAAAGACTGGGAGAAAAAGAATGAGTTGTTATGAGGTCAAGAGTATATGTACTGAGGGTGAAGGTGGAAGGATAAGGTATTGCTTGAAGCATAAGGAATTGAGGTCAGTGTAGAATATCGGAGTTGATGATTTTTGATGTAGATCAGTGAAGAATGACAAGGTCTAGAGGGTTTCCATGGCAGGGGAATGGAGTAAAGTGGAAATGAATGTCACAGGAGTTTGAATTTTACAAACTATAAATGTAATGGTGACTGAATGGACTGACTGTCCATGGGGATCTTTGTTGATTGAATGAATAGTTAGTACCTATTCTGTGGAAAGTGTGGTCATATAACTATAAGTGAGGAAAACACAGTTCCTGACTTCCTAGAATTTCTATTCTAGTGGAGAATACAGACATTTAAACAAATAATTACACTAAAGTATAATTACTTTACTTCTCAGAGTGTTACTTCTCAGAAACCAAAGAAATACATTGAGAGGAGTCTATCCTCCCTGGTACGCAATGATAATACAATTATCTTTAGGTGGCTTTTTCTTGCCCATTTTTCTATTTTTTTTAGTATAAACAGCTTTCTGTATATGGACAAAAATAAAATAGACTCAGAGAAGTTAGATCATACTTTCGATGTCATATATACACCTAATGAGTGGCAGAGCTAGGATTCAAAACCAGATTTGTCATTATTACAGTTTCTTTATGGTTAGTTAAGGTAATCATAGCTCATCCTTCTGGCTAATTACAGCTGGAAAATATGGAGAAATACAAAAACTGTTTCTTGAGGACTCTAAAAAGTTAACAAAAGCAGTAAGATCATGGAGGGGAGTTAAAACTTGTAGCTGTGACATGCATGGGGGTAAGTTTCCCATTTTGTTCCTGTGATGCTTTGTGCCTAGGGTGAATCACAGTCGCATAGTGATGTGGTGGTGGTAGAAGCTAAAGTTCTGATAGAAAGCTCATCAAATTTCTGGCTACAAGAAAAAGGGAAAGGAGCACCATGAAGCTGGATAATGTGAGAAAATCACAAAGAGGAGAAAGCTGGAAAAGAAGTTCCCTAATTCACAAGTCTTAGCTGAAGCCCTGGCCTATGCATGCACAGGAAAGAACCTAAGAGCAGATTAAAGACTTTCACAGTGGAAGTGGGATTAGAGTCATTCACACAGATCCAAATAAACAGAGTAAATTATTGGAGAAATAGAAATAAGACACTAGTTTAGCAAATTTATTGAGGTATACTTTACATATATTAATATTCACCTGTTTTAAATTTATAATTCAATACCTTTTGGGATATTCAATAACTTATACAATCATAACTACTGTTTAGTTTTTACCATTCCTATCACTCCAGTAAGGTCACTTGTTTCTGTTTACAGTTATTTCTGCCCTTAAACTTAGCCCCTGGAAATTACTAATCTACATTTTGTCACTATAAATTTTCATTTTCTGGATATTTCATATGAATGGAATCATACAATATGTGATTTTTTTATCTGACTTATTTCACTTAACATAATATTTTGAAGTCCAACCATATTGTAGCACATACACACATTTTGTTCTTTATTTAAGATGAAAAGTATTCTGTTGCTGGGATTATACCCTAAGAACCCTGAAACACCAATCCAAAAGAACCTGTGCACCCCAATGTTCATAGCAGCACAATTTACAACAGCCAAGTACTGGAAGCAACCTAAGTGCCCAAAAGCAAATGAGTGGGTCAAAAAACTATGGTACACTTACACAATGGAATTCTACACAGCAGAGAGAAAGAAGGAGCTTCTACCCTTTGCAACAACATGGATGGAACTGGAGAGCATTATGCTAAGTAACATAAGCCAGGCGGTGAGGGGCAAATACCATATAGTCTCACCTTTAACTGGAACATAATCAATAGAAGAAAAAAGCAAACAAAATATAACCAGAGACATTGAAGTTAAGAACAGTTTAACAATAGCCAGAGGGGAGTTGGGGAGGGGATAGTGGGGAGAGGGGTCTATAGGAGATACTATAACGGACACAAGGACAAAATCAAGGGGAAAGGTGGAGGTGGGGGAGGAAGGTGGGGTGGAGGGATGGGGAGAAAATTCAGACAATTGTAACTGAGTAAAAATAAAAAAAATTAAGAAAAAGAAAAGTATTCCAATATATGGCTATTCCACAGTTCTAACTAAGTTTAAATTGCCATCCATGTAAGGCAAGACAGATTTATGACCTAAACCTAACAGAATAATTATCTAATAAAACAAAAGCATCAGCATTCTCCAAAAATTGCAAGTGCCAGGAGTCTAAACAACATGATAATCATAATGTGTGAGAGAGAATCTAAACTGGACATGCTAAGAGCCAGGGAAATATGACCTTGTCCACCTCAAGGGAGAAGACAGTCAGGATATGCAAACCTTCAGAACACCCAGGTGTTGGAATTATTGGGCAACATCTTTAAAACAGGAATTGTACCTATGATCCATGAGGTTAAGAAAAAAAAAACACTTGAAATTAATGGATGGATACATGTTCTTACCAGGTAAATAAAAAGTATTAAAATGACATTTTCATGATGGTAATTTTTCTAATCCATGAGCATGGCACATGCTTTCATTTGTTTGCATCTTCCTTAATTTCTTTCTTCAGTGTTGTATAGTGTTCTAAGTGCAGGCCTTTTGCATCCTTGGTTAGGTTTATTCCTAGGTATTTTATTTTTCTTGCTTCTATATTAAATGGGATATTTTCCCTGATTTCTGTTTCTGATATTTCATTGTTGGCATACAAAAATGCCTTTGATTTCTCAACATTGACTTTGTATCCCACTGTTTTGCCAAATTCATTTATTAGGTCGAGTAGTGTTTTGGTGGAGTCTATAGGATTTTCCATGTACACTATCATGTCATCTGCAAACAGTGACAGTTTCATTTCCTCCTTTCCAATTTAGATGTCTTTTATTAATTTTTCTTGTATGATTGCTGTGGCTAGGACTTCCAATACTATGTTGAATAGGAGTGGTGAAAGTGAACATCCTTGTCTTGTTCCTCATCTTAGTGGTAATGCTCTAAGATTTTGTTCATTGAGTATGATGTTGGCTGCATGTCTCTCATATATGGCTTTTATTATGTTGAGGAATGCTCCCTTTATTCCTACTTTTCTGGGTGCTTTTATCATAAATGGATGCTGTACCTTATCAAATGCTTTTTCTGCACCTATTGATATGATCATGTGATTTCTGTCTTTCCTTTTGTTTGTGTGATGTATTACATTTATTGATTTACAAAAATTATACCATCATTGCATCCTTGGAATGAATCCCACTTGATCATGGTGTATGATCATTTTAAAGTATTGCTAAATATGGTTTGCCAATATTTTGTTGAGAATTTTAGAGTCTATGTTCATTAGAAATATTGGTCTGAAGTTTTCTTTCTTTGTAAAGTTTTTATCTGGTTTTGGGATTAGGATGATGCTGGCTACATAAAAAGAGTTTTGGAGTCTTTCATCTTCTTGAATTTTTTGGAATAGTTTGTGAAGGATAAGGGTTAGCTCTTCCTTAAATGCTTTGTAGAATTCTCCTCTGAAACCATATGGTCTATGGCTTTTGTGTATTGGGAATTTTTTGATTAGTGCTTCAATTTTGTCAGCTTCAATTATTGGTCTGTTCAGGCTTTCTGCTTCTTCTTCACTCATTTTTGGCAGATTATGTTTTTCTAGCAATTTGTGCATTTCATCCAAGTTTTCAAAAGTCTTGGCATATATTTCTTCATAGTTATTTCTTACAATCCTTTGTATTTCTTTGGTATCAGTTGTAATCTCTCCGTTTTCATTTCTGATTCTGTTTATCTGGGTCCTCTCCCTTTTTTTCTTGATGAGCCTACTTAAAGGCTTGTGGATTTTATTTACCTCTTCAAAGAACCAGCTCCTGGGTTTATTGATTCTTAGAATTGTGCTTTAATTTTCATGTCCTTTAATTCTGCTCTGATCTTGGTAATTTCCTTCCTTCTACTTGCTCTGCGATGTCTTTGTTGTTGTCCCTCAAGTTCTTATAGGTGTAGGGTTAGGTTATTTATTTGAAATATTTCTATCTTTTTTAGGTAGGTCTCTATTGCTATGAACTTCCCTTTCAGGACTTCCTTTGCTGTGTCCCATATGTTTTGAATTGTTGTGAGTTCATTTTCATTTGTTTCCAGACAGTTTTTGATTTCTTCCTTAATCTCATTCTTGTCCCATTCATTGTTTAGTAACGTGCTATTCAATCTCCATGAGTCTGAGTGTTTGTGAGTTTTTTCCTTTGGGGTTGGTTTCTAGTTTCAGGCCCTTGTGGTCATAGGAAATTCTTGATATGACTTCAATTTTCTTGAATTTGTTGAGGCTTGTTTCATGTCGTATCATGTGATCCATGTTTGAAAATATTCCATGTGCATTTGAAAAGAATTTGTATTTTGCTTCTTTGGGATAAAAGTCTCTGTATATATTGGTTAAGTCTATTTGATCTAGGACATTGTTCAATGCTGCAATATATTTGTTGATGTTCTGTTTGGAAGATCTGTCTATTTTTGATAGTGGGGTGTTAAAATTCCCTACTATAATTGTGTTGCTGTCAATATCTTAGTTGAATTCCTCCAAGGTTTTCCTTATGTATTTGGGTGTTCCTATGTTGGGTGCATATATATTTAAAATGTTGATGTTTTCTTGATGGATTCTTCCCTTGAGTATTATGAAGTAACCTACTGGGTCTCTTTTAATGACCCTTTTTTGAAGTCTATTTTGTCCAATATGAGTATTGCTATCCCAGCTTTTTCCTTCTGTCCATCTGCTCGGAATATTTTATTCCAGCCCTTCACTTTTAGTCTGTGTATGTCTTTTTTTTTTTTTTTTTCCTGAGGTGGGCCTCTTATAGGAAGAATATGTGCAGGTCATATTTTGTTATCCATTTAGCTATTCTCTGTCTTTTGATTGGGGCATTTAATCCATTTATGTTTAAGGTTATTATTGATTGGTACTTATTCATTGCCATTTTTTCATACCTGTGTTCCTCTCTCTCTCACTTTTTTTTTTCCTTTCTTAAAGCAAACCCTTTAGTATCTCTTGAAGAGCTCATTTGGACGAGGTGTATTCTTTGTGGCTTCTTTTGTCTGGGAAGCTACTTATTTTGTTTCCCATTTTAATTGAGACCCTTGTTTGATAGAGTAGTGTTGCTTGTAGGCCTTTGTTTTTCATACTTGCAGTATTCCTTGCCATTCACTTCTGGCTTGGAGTGTTGGAAAATTTACAAATGAGAAATACTTTTGAAAGGAAAAATTTACCTGACTGGCTCAGTAGTAGACTAGAGAAAGTAGAGGATAATATAGGAGACTGTTCTGCATCGCATGGGCCCAGCTTCCACTCAGAAAAGCCAGTGGAAAGTGGGGTCCAGCACACAGGACCCACGCCCATGGATAGGTTCTCCCATGGGGAATCAGGCCTGCATTGTACCTAGGCCACTTTGAGACTTTCTTTTTGCTAAAACTCCCTCACATGGAATTGAGGCAGCAAACGTTTATTGCATATCTTTAAAGTAACTTCCTAAAATCTATGTTAAACCTTCCAAGGATGAGTGTAACCAGTTCAACCACTTTTCCCTTTACATTTGCAAATATCATCCTTTTTGATGTTATTAGCAACATCCTCTCCTTTGTTTTCTGTAAAAGGTAACCACCTAAACTAAACCTGTGCATAGTAAATGAGGAGCATCCCCAATGTAATGTGCCCAGAAAAGCAATAGAAGCCTGTCAAGGCAAGGGTCAAGGTACTCTCTCCTTGAGAGAGTGGCCATGCCATCCCTTTTCCTCCACAGGACTCGGTAGTCTGTGTCAGTTTGTCTCATCTCATCCACAATGCTGCAGACACGGCATGCTGGTGTCAGAATCAGACAGAACCAATAACTAGAAAATCGGTCAAAAAACAAATAATGTATAATCTTATTTATATATGGAATCTAAAACCATCAAACTTATAGTACCAGAGAATAGAATGGTAATTACCAGGTGCTGAGGAGTGGAGAAAATGGGGAGAGGTTGATGACAGGGTACAAACTTTCAGTCACAAGGTGAATGAAATCTGGGGAATCTATTCTACAGAATTTTGACTACAGTTAATAACACTGTATTGTATAGTTGAAATTTCCTAAGACAACAGTGCTCTTAAGTGTTTTCACACCAAAAAAGGAAAAAAAAAAAGATAACAATGTGAGATGGTGGACGTTTTAATTAGCTTGATTATGGTAATAATTTCACAATGTATATATATATATTAAACAATCACATTGCATACCTTAAATATATATAATTATATTTTGTTAATTTTACCTCAATAAATCTGTAAGGAAAAGAAAATTAGGTCAATATATATTGTCCAATCAGAGGAACAGTAAAACTAGAAAGATAAGACTGAAAATAATGAACAAATCTTCACGGTCTTGTGAGACAATATATGAAAGTCTAACATTTATGTCATTAGAAAAGGAGAGAGTAAAAAGATTTGTGAAGAAAAATATTTTAAAAATATTAGCTGAATACTTCCTATATCTAATGGAACATAAATTTACAGATTTAGGCATCTCAGTGACCCTGAGGAGATTAACTCGGAGGAAACCATGCTTATCATTATTATAATAGAACTAATGAACATTATAGGTAAAATTAAAACAGCCAAGGGAAAAATCATTTGCTTATATTTATGGGACCAATGATTTTGTGAATTTCTCATCAAAAATCATGAAGGCCAGAAGACAGTGGGACATCTTTATAGTGCTACAAGAAAAGAGCTGTTAACCCACACATCTGTATCCAGTGTAAATATGCTTCACAACCAAAGGTAAAGGAAACACATTCTCAGAGAAAAACCCTTGGATAATCTGTTACCAGTAGACAACTTCTAAAAGAAATGCTAAACAAAGGTTTTCATAGTGAAAGAAAATTATATAAGAAGGAAAATGGAGGGAGAACCAAGATGGTGGCGTAGGTAGACACACTGCGCCTCCTCACACAACCAGAACTGACAGAAAATCGAACGGCAAGGGGGTCCAACACCAAGAAAATACAAAATAAACATTCATCCAGACCGGTAGGAGGGGCGGAGACGGCACCGGAGTGGAGAGGACTCACGTGGCCATGGTGGGACTGAGACTGGCGGAGTGTGGGACGACCGGGGCAGGCAGTCCGAGCACTAGCAGACGCTGCGGCCCCACATTCGCGCACAGATAAACCGAGAGGGCTGGACTCGGAGTGGCGGAGAGCGGGGCAGGCAGAGCAGTGGGTAGCACCCCGGGGCCCCACATTCCCACACAGATAAACGGGGCAAACTGCAGGGAGCGAAGCAGACTGCGCAACCCAGGGCTCCAGCTCCGGGAAATAAAGCCTCAAACCTCTGATTGAAAGCGCCCGTGGGGGTTAGGGCAGCAGCAGGAGAGACTCCCAGCCTCACGGGAGAGGTCCTTGGAGAGACCGACAGGGGCCTAGAGTGTGCACAAGCCCACCCACTGGGGAACCAGCACCAGAGGGGCCCAGTTTGATTGTGGGTATCGGAGTGAAAGACTGAAATCCGGAGGAGAGTGAGGTGGGCGCCATTGCTCCCACTAGGCCCCTCCCCCTCCCCCACGTACAACGTCACAGCACAGCGACCAGCTTTACCCCGCCCCCGGTGAACATCTAAGGCTCCGCCCCTTAAAGTAACAGAAGCACCAAGACCAAAAAAAAAAAAAAAAAAAAAAGGCCCAAGTGACAGAACACTTCAAAGCTGCAGAAAAAATACAACTAAGCGACGAAGAGATAGCCAACCTATTGGATGCACAGTTCAAAGCACTGGTTATCAATATGCTCACAGAATTGGTTGAATCTGTTCGAAAAGTAGATGAAAAAATGAAGCCTATGCAAATAGAAACAAAGGAAAATGTACAGGGAACCAATAGTGATGCGAAGGAAACTGGGACTCAAATCAACGTGTGGACCAGAAGGAAGACACAAACATCCAACCAGAAAAGAATGAAGAAGCAAGAACTCAGAAAAATGAGGAGATGCATAGGAACCTCCAGGACATCTCGAAACGTTCCAACATCCGAATTATAGGGGTGCCAGAAGGAGAAGAGGAAGAACAAAAAATTGAAAACTTATTTGAACAAATAATGAAGGAGAACTTCCCCAGTCTGGCAAAGGAAACAGACTTCTGGGAAGTCCAGGAAGCTCAGAGAGTCCCAAAGAAGCTGGACCCAAGGAGGAACACACCAAGGCACATCATCATTACATTACCCAAGATTAAACGCAAGGACCTACATCCAAGATTACTGTATCCAGCAAAGCTATCATTTAGAATGGAAGGGAAGATGAAGTGCTTCTCAGATAAGGTCAAGTTAAAGGAGTTCATCATCACCAAGCCCTTATTATATGAAATGTTAAAGGGAGTTACCTAAGAAAAAGAAGATAAAAAATAGGAACAGTAAAAATGACAGCAAACTCACAGTTATTAACGACCACACCTAAAATAAAAACAAGAGCAAACTAGGCAAACAACTAGAACAGGAACAGAACCATAGAGATGGAGATCACATGGAGGGGTGTCAATAGGGGAGTGAGAGGGGGAGAGGGGTGGAAAGGTACAGAGAATAAGTAGCATAGATGATAGGTGGAAAATAGACAGGGGGAGGTTAAGAATAGTGTAGGAAATGTAGAAGCCAAAGAACTTATAAGTATGACCCATGGACATGAACTATAGGGGGGAATGTGGGAGGGAGGGGGTGGGCAGGATGGAGTGGAGTGGGGGGGTGGGAAATGGGACAACTGTAATAGCATAATCAATAAATATATTAAAAAAAGAAGGAAAATGGAGTCCTCTAAAATAATGGAAGAGCATCAGAAATTCAAAATATGTACCACATGGTTCCATATAAATTTCTGAAGTGTTTGTTCTATATATGTGAAATATATCATGGGTACTCTAATAGGGATTGCATTGAATTTATAAATCGCTTTGGGTAGTATGGCCATTTTGATGATGTTAATTCTTCCAATCCATCAGCATGGTACATGCTTCCATTTGTTTGTGTCTTCCTTAATTTCTTTCTTCAGTGTTGTGTAGTTTTCTGAGTACAGGTCTTTTTTTAAAAACATATTTATTGATTATGCTATTACAGTGGTCCCATCCCCCCCCAACTCCACTCCATCCTGCCCACCCCCTCCCTCCCACATTCCCCCCCTATAGTTCATGTCCATAGATCATGTATATAAGTTCTTTGGTTCCTACACTATTCTTACCCTCCCCCTGTCTATTTTCTACCTACCATTTATGCTACTTATTCTCTGTACCTTTCCCTCCTCTCCCCCTCCCACTCCCCTATTGACAACCCTCCATGTGATCTCCATTTCTGTGGTTCTGTTTCTATTCTAGTTGTTTGCTTAGTTTTCTTTTGTTTTGGTTTTAGGTGTGGTTGTTAATAACTGTGAGTTTGCTGTCATTTTTACTGTTCATATTTTTTATCTTTTTCTTAGTCAAGGACCTACATCCAAGATTACTGTATCCAGCAAAGCTATCCTTCAGAATGGAAGAGAAGATCAAGTGCTTCTCAGATAAGGTAAAGTTAAAGAAGTTCATCATCACCAAGCCCTTATTATATGAAATGTTAAAGGGAGTTACCTAAGGTCTTTTACCTCCTTGGTTAGGTTTATTCCTAGGTACTTTATTTTTCTTGTTTCTATATCAAATGGGATTTTTTTCCTGATGTTTCATTGTTGGTGTACAGGAATGCCCTTGATTTCTGAGAATTGACTTGACTTTGTATCCAGCTGTTTTGCCAAATTCATTTATTAGGTCAGGTATTTTTTTGGTAGAGTCTTTAGTGTTCATAGCAGGACAATTTACAATAGCCAAGTACTAGAAGCAACCTAAGAGCCCATCAGCAAATGAGTGGATCCAAAAACTATGGTATATTTACACAATGGAATTCTACGCAGCAGAGAGAAAGAAGGAGCTTATACCCTTTGCAACAGCATGGATGGAACTGGAGAGCATTATGCTAAGTGAAATAAGCCAGGTGGTGAGGGACAAATACCATATGATCTCACCTTTAACTGGAACATCAACAGAAGAAAAGAGCAAACAAAATATAACCAGAGACATTGAAGTTAAGAGCAATCTAACAATAACCAGAGGGGAGTGCAGAGAGGATAGTGGGGAGAGGGGTTTTCAGGAACTACTATAAAGGACACGTGGACAAAACCAAGGGGAAGGGTGGAAGCAAGGAAGGGAGGTGGGTTTGGCTTGGGTGGAGAGGTAGTGGTGGGGGGAAAATACAGACAACTGTAATTGAACAACAATAAAGTAATTAAAAATTTACTTAAATAATCTTAAAAAAATGTTACCACCTCCTGCCATTATTTTTTGTCTTATCTTGCTTAATCTTTTTATCATAACAATTATGAGTAAGTTACACAATGTATATGCATTAGTTAACTTGTTTGTTTTGTCTCATAAAAGTATAAGCTTTAGTAGGATCATGGCTTTTCAAAATTTTCTTTGTTGTTATACATAGCAGACATTTAGTGAATATTAATGAATTCATGAGGCTGACTTTCAGTAAGCTTTAATAATTTCCACTCTTATCAGCAGCATCTGAGAGAGTTGGTTGCCTTTACCATTGTCAACAATGGATATCATGGATATTTTTCATCTTTGCTAATCTGTGGGTTACAAAATAATGTAGCATGTTGAGGAACTATGGAAAAATGGTCAGGATGAAGATAATTTCTTTCTTAGTGGTACATAAATTAATGTGAATCTTATAATTGATGGCATGTATGATTTGATAACACATGATATTGGGTGGGCTCTCAATTTCCCTAGGATTGTAGATACAAAATAGAGAACATGGTACTATCTTTGAAAAGCTGACAAGCTAAAGTGGTAGGTAAAATGTGTACAAATATTTTGAATAATTTGAGGCTAAATCAGGTAGTAACCATTTTACTATCACTACATTAGTAGTCATCTGGTTGTATTTGGTGGGCCTGCCCCATTGGTCTTCAGACTGTGGGTGGGGAAATGTGGTTGGGCATAGCCAGCAGAATTCATAGTCTATCTTAAATGGAGCAGCTCTTCTTTTACCTGTATTACATTTTGGATTTTTTTGGTCTTCCCATTATTTCACTTGAATGAAGTGTGCCATTGAGGTTGCCAGATGGTATGGGGGTTAGAGGACTGGGTGAAAAAGAAAAAAGGATTGAGATGTACAGACTGGTAGTTACAAAATCATCATGGGAATGTAAAATAAAACATAGGAAATACAGTCAATAATACTGTAATAACTATTTATGTTTCCAGGTGGGTACTGGAAATATTGAGGGGAGGAACTCTGTAAAGTATATGATTGTCTAACTATTATGCTGTACACCCGAAACTAAGATAATATTAAATTTTAAGTGTAATTTTTAAATTTTTGAAAGACTTAAAAAGAGTGCCATTGGTCCTGGCCAGTGTGACTCAATTGGTCAGAGTGTCATCCCATAACTGAAAGGTTGTGGGTTTTATTCTTGGTCAAGGTATTTACCTAGGTTGCTGGTTTGTTCCCCTGTCCATGTGCCTGTGATCAATCCGTGGTCTAGGCACATACAGGAGGCACACAATCAAAGCTTTTTTCTTGCATTGATATTTCTCTCTCTCACCCTTCCTCTCTCTCTAAAAGAATGAAAAAATGTCCTCAGGTGAGGGAAAAAATGTGCCACTGATTAGAAATAAACAAATATTTGAAAATGAGCATTTTAAATGTTCAGAGAAGGGTCAAAGGAAATGTGAAAGAATTGTAGAAGGTTTGAATTGAGTAGATAAAGAGAAATTAAAGAATATTTGCTTATATTTATATAGTACTTTGAGCACTGCCAAATGCATTTACATATATTATCTCATTTAAAATGTATCTGATCTCTGTGAGTTAAGCAAGTCAGCTAGCACTGTCCTCGTTTTACAAGTGGAAAACATGAATTTATGAGTTGTTCAAGATTATATGACTAGTTAATATAATCTATGGCAGAGACAGAATTTGCAAATCAGAAATCATTGTATTCTGATTAAAATAGAACACCATTTAGTACAATGTGGACAAGATGTAATTTCTCTCTAAGACTTTGATTCTCTTATAACATTTCTATTTAACTTTTCCTCTCAGCCACATTTATCTAAATGTTAAATGTAATTCTCATATTACATTGTTCCTACACTTAACAATTTTTGCCTCTGAGTTTTGCCCTCTTCAATGCCATGAAAAACAGAATAATGGGTTCTCATTGTAATGTGTATAAGTGTTGGGTTGATTTTCTTCCCCAAAATGTAGTTATGGGGTTGCAAAAAAATGGTTTTTAATGGTCTTTTATTACAGAATCATAGGGTAACTAACTGATGAGGAGACTGGATTTATAGCTGCCTGAATCTGGCAGCCTAACAATAATCCTTGTGCCAAACATAATTACCCCATGCCAGACACATTATCCAAATGATTTCATTTATTTCCTCACAACAACCTTATTTAATGAGGTGATTGATAATATATCATGAGTTGACTCCCCTCAGCACCACACCCTCCGCCTGAAAGACATTCCACAGGAGAGCAACCTTGAACAAAAACCATGTATTTTTTTCCATCACCAGTATTCAATTTTTAGTCATTTGTATACTTTAATATTACAATGTTGCTGTTTACTATCACTTAATTTTTAAAATTAAAAATTAACAGCTAATATTTGGAGAGCCTTCATCCAATAAGTGAAATACTTCAAGAAACTATAAATTTACTATTGGGTTGCAGATTTTGATGGGCTGAAATAAAGATGAATCTACTCCAAAAGGCAAGTTCTGTGAGATAAACAGAAGAATTCAGGCTCATAGCTCAATCCTATTGGTGTCTGAATAGACTTCCTTGTGGTAGATGCAAGAAGTCTTGGGCTTTTCAGGCTTCTCAGGAGTCGGTTCACCCAGGCAACATGGAGTTATATGGAATTCACATAGGATCTGTCCAGTATTCTGCTTCCTCATTCTCCAGTCCCCATATCAATCCCCAAGCTACTTTAACTTGCCTCAAATTCTAAGACCAATTCTCCTTTGAGAAAGGAATGGAAAATAATGGCATCTACTGAGCATTTCCTCTGTGTCAAACAGTAGATTCAATTTCTCACAATATTAACTATTGTCAGCTCACAACAGCTAAGACAACAAATTCAATAAATACTTGTTGACTGATTGAACAAACAGGCAACATAATTTTAAATATTCCCATTTTATAATGAAAGAAATTGATGCTCCGATACATTAGATATATTGCCCAAGTTTGCACAGATGGTAGATTTTTTCTTCCCCTCTTCTTTTTGTTTCTTCGGTCTTAAACATTTTTCAAAAGTTCACATAGTTGTCATTAAAAGATTAAACATTACAAAAATATAAAGAGTTAAAGTGAAAGTCTCTTTCTCCTCCTCCTCCCCCCCTCTTCATTCTCCAGAGATAACCCCTATCAGTAATTTGGTGTATTAATGTCCTTTTCATTATATTAAGCAAATCTTACAACTGCTGTGGTGATTCTGGGTTGGACCTTATAACTCCCAGATTCATATAACTGACCTTTGTCTCTATCATTGATTCCAAGCTCACATTTTGTATCCCCAATTTCATAGCTGTTTTTATTATTGTATCCTCATACTTTTGTTTCTGCCACAGCCCACAAAAGTAATTGGTATTATTTATAATAAAGGTATTTCTAGCTGAGTTTACCAAAATTAAATCTTATCTATTCAAGTTGCTAGTGTACACTTGGAGGATGTGACAGACAGTTGAAATGTACTATATAGCAACTGTTTTATGACTATGGTAGCAATGAAAGAGTAAGCATGGCAGCAGTATTCACTATAACTGATAAGTGGGTTGTAGAGAAAAGCAGTACACAATCGAAGAATTAGTAACAACTTGTGTATGTTCTCTGATTTGATGTGGTACCTCAGTCTTTCTGGAAGCAATCTGTGTTGTAGGAAAAGGTAAAGCTATCTTAATAGATCTTTGGTTTATCATCACATTTTTTCTCTCATTGTGTTTTGCAGTAGTTTATCTTTAAGAAGGGATCAGTAGCAATACAATTTCCTGTAAATTGCTCCCAAACATGTTCTTTATTTAGCCCCTTTAACTGTTTCTTCAGTGAGTCAATTATAAGGACCACACATCACTATTCTCTGACCACAATAATATTTATATCCTTACCTTTATTCTTTTTTAACCACTGACTTCTCTCCTTTTACTCCCACCACATAAATAATCTCCAGTCTCTTTAGCTCTCTTGATAAATTTTTCATTTATTTATTTATTTATAATATATTTATTGATTATGCTATTACAGTTGTCCCATTTCCCCCTTCACTTCACTCCATCCTGCCCACCCCCTCCCTCCCACATCTCCCCCCTATAGTTCATGTCCATGGGTCATACTTATAAGTTCTTTGGCTTCTACCTTTGCTGTACTATTCTTACCCTCCCCCTGTCTATTTTCCACCTATCATCTATGCTACTTATTCTCTGTACCTTTTCCCCCCTCTCCCCATCCCACTCCCCTATTGACAACCCTCCATGTGATCTCCATCTCTATGGTTCCGTTCCTGTTCTAGTTGTTTGCCTAGTTTGCTCTTGTTTTTGTTTTAGGTGTGGTTGTTAATAACTGTGAGTTTGCTGTCATTTTTACTGTTCATATTTTTAATCTTCTTTTTCTTAGATTAATCCCTTTAACATTTCATATAATAAGGGTTTGGTGATGATGAACTCCTTTAACTTGACCTTATCTGAGAAGCACTTTATCTTCCCTTCCATTCTAAATGATAGCTTTGCTGGATACAATAATCTTGGATGTAGATCCTTGCCTTTCATGACTTTGAATACTTCTTTCCAGCCCCTTCTTGACTGTAAGGTCTCTTTTGAGAAATCAGCTGACAGTCGTATGGGAACTCCTTTGTAGGTAACTGTGTCCTTTTCCCTTGCTGCTTGTAAGATTCTCTCCTTATCTTTAATCTTAGGTAATGTAATTATGATGTGCCTTGGTGTGTTCCTCGTTGGGTCCAGCTTCTCTGAGCTTCCTGGACTTCCTGGAAGTCTATTTCCTTTGCCAGACTGGGGAAGTTCTCCTTCACTATTTGTTCCAATAAGTTTTCAATTTTCTGTTCTTCCTCTTCTCCTTCTGGCACCTCTATAATTCGGATGTTGGAACGTTTCAAGATGTCCTTGAGGTTCCTAAGCCTCTCCTCGTTTTTTTTTGAATTCTTGTTGCTTCATTTTTTTCTGGTTGGATGTTTCTTTGTTCCTTCTGGTCCACAGTGTTGATTTGAGTCCCAGTTTCCTTCGCATCATTATTGGTTCCCTGTACATTTTCCTTTGTTTCTCTTAGCATAGCCTTCATTTTTTCATCAAATTTGTAACCAAATTCAACCAATTCTGTGAGCATCCTGATTACCAGTGTTTTGAACTGTGCACCTGAGAGGTTGGCTATCTCTTTGCTGCTTAGTTGTATTTTTTCTGGAGCTTTGATCTGTTCTTTCATTTGGGCCATTTTTTTTTTTTTTTTGTCTCGGAGCACCTGTCACATAAAGGGGGTGGTGCCTTATGTGTTCACCAGGCGGGGTAACGCTGGTTGCTGTGCTGTGACGCTGTACGTGGGGGAGGGGCGAGAGGCAGCAATGGTGCATGCTCCACTCTCTGCCGGGTTTCAGTCACTCCCTCTGCTACCCACAATCAAACCGGGTCCTTCTAGTGCTGATTCCCAAGTGGGTGGGCTTGTGCATGCTCTAGGCCCCTGTCGGCCTCTCCAAAGAACTCTCCTGTGAGGCTGGGAGTTTTTCCTGCTGCCACCTCAACCCCCACAGATGTTTTCAATCAGAGGTTTGCAGCTTTATTTCCCCATGCTGGAGCCCTGGGTTGTGCAGTCTGTTTAGGTCCCCTGCCCTTCCTCCTGGTTTATCTATGTGCGAATGTGGGGCTGCGGGGTCTGCTAGCTGCTGCACTGCCTGCCCCATTCCACAATCCGCCACCTCGCTGGGTCTGCCAGCCATGGCCTTGCCACGAGTCTTCTCTGCCCTGGCTGCCTGTCTCCACCCCTCCTACCGGTGTGGATGAATGTTTCTTCTTTATCTCCTTGGTTGTCAGACTTCCATACAGTTTGATTTTCTGTCAGTTTTGGTTGTTTTTTGTTTTTAAATTGTTGTTGTCCTTCTTTTGGTTGTGTGAGGAGGCACAGTGTGTCTACCTACGCCTCCATCTTGGCTGGAAGCCCAATTTTTATTTATTTTTAACTCCCTTGCCTACCCATCCTGCTACCCATGACCAACTATTTTAACATACACAGTCCAGCACAAATAGCACCCCTTTTTTATTACAAAATCTTTTTACAAAATCGTAAGCATGTAATTCTATAATAAAATAATGTCACACTCATGCACATCATATGACACTTTAGGTGAAATGTTCAAATTGCTATCTCGTGCAAGATATTCACATACCCTACCGTCCACACTCAAACAAGACTCACTTCTGCCAGACCCTGTATTTTCTTATTAACTCAAATAACCAATCCCTCATTTCTTTGATCTCTTGTTAAATCTGTAAATCCCATTATCAGCCTAGGAAAGGAACTTCTTGTTATTCCATTCCTCTGATTTTACTTCTAAGACCATCATCTCTGAGGAAAGTTACAAAACCACAATGACCAAGTTCACAGTAAATTTGTG
The DNA here is from genome assembly GCF_022682495.2 of Desmodus rotundus. Classification (NCBI taxonomy): domain Eukaryota; kingdom Metazoa; phylum Chordata; class Mammalia; order Chiroptera; family Phyllostomidae; genus Desmodus; species Desmodus rotundus. Next base: position 51,400,744 of record NC_071400.1, read on the forward strand.
CTACTGAACTTCGGCTGGATTTTGCACTTAGCATCCTAGTTCTTTCTTTCCTTCTTCACACTTTCTGATAATTCCCTATGGTAGATACTCAAACTTTATATATAAGCTCTAGTATCTCAGCTCTACATATAGTTACTTAACTTGTGTAAGATTGAGGCCTTTCAATATGGCTCCCTGAACTTCCCTGATTTCCTTCTAAGTAGAGTTTTATTGCCAAGCCCATCTCACCACCAACATCTAATCATCTAACATCCTGTTTTTGTCCTGTAAGAGACACTTTTCTCAAGATAGGTGCATCTTCTTCTTATCTTTTCCACATTCCTCTGGCACTCTGCTGCATCAGTGATCCACTTTCTTCAATGTTAGTCTCTCTTCTCACCCCACAAATATGCTAAGCTTTCCCCAGAATTCTCCCTAATCTTTCTTGAAATTGAATATCTCCTAAAAACTACCAGTTACAACTTTCCCACAGTCTTTACTGCCAATAATTTTTAAAAAGCAAGCTATACTTCTCAGTTGCCATTACTTACTCCTAATTTGTACTTCTTAAAATCTGGTTTCTATTGTCACAGCTGTACTGAAATTTTCTCTAAAAGTTCTGAAGTTCTCATAATAATTTCATATAATGACTTTTCATATAGAGACCATCCTCTTAGGCCTACTGTAAAGCATATGATTCACTAAAGCATTTTAAAATTATTTTCCTTTTTTTATTGAGGAACTTCTGTATATGAACTTTCTCCTACATTTAGGTGTCCTCCTACATTAAACCCTACTATGTAGTGTAATTTTTAAGTGGATTATTGAAAGTATTTATTCATACAAATATCTGTACTTAAATGTTTATAGACATTTATTTACAATAGTCAAAACCTAGATTCAGCCCTGGCTGGGTTGCTTAGTTGGTTGGAACATTGTCCTATACATCAAAAAAAGTTTGTGGGTTTGATCCCTGGTCAGGGTGGGTATGGAAGACAACTGATCAATGTTTTTCTCTCATATGGATGCTTCTCTCTCTCTCTCTCTCTCTCTCTCTCTCTCTCTCTCTCCCCCTTATCCTCAGGTGAAGATTTAAAACAAAGAAACAGAGTTTGGGTGGTGGGAGAAGCTGTAGCAGCCAGGCAGTCCAGGATTGTGAAGGCTGCTTGTGCACCTTGTCCCTCAGGCACCCGGCATATGTCTGTTCAGCTCCCATGATTCCCAAGAGGAAGGTCAGTTCTGCTGATGGGGCAGCAAATGAGGATTCCAAGAGGAAATTTGCAAGGTTGTCAGCTAAACTTGCTCCTGCAAAAGTGGAAACCAAGCCAAAAAAGGTGGCAGGAAAGGATAAATCTGCAGATAAAAAAAGTGCAAACGAAAGAGAAAAGGGGAGCAAAGGGAAAACAGGCTGAAGTGGCTAACCAGGAACGTTAGGAAGATCCATCTGCAGAAAATGGAGAAACTAAAAATGAGGAGAGTCTAGCCTTGGATGAAGCAGGAGAAAAAGAAGCCAAATCTGATTAATATCATATACCACGTCTTATCACTGGTCCCTGTCTCCCTTCTTGAACAATACAGAGGAATATTTTTATCTACTATTTTGTAAACACAATTTTTTTAGTAGATTTAAAAACATTTTTAAAAAGGAGGGAATTCCACCTCATCCCATTTTTTAAAGTGTAAATGATTTTTTAAGAGGTGAAATCATTTGCTGGTTGTTTAGTTTTTGGTACAGTGTTGGGAACCGCCCTGCCTGGTTTCAGAAGCTGTAAACCCCCATGGCTAAGGCTGAGTCAAAGACCTTGGGACCGTAAGTCACTAAGGAGACAAAGCTTATCTCCCTGGCAGGGGCGCCACCTCTGCCCACTTTACCTTACCCCGCTTGGCCCTGAGCTTGACCAGTTAGCCAATGACGGGTAAGATTCCTCAAGGGAGGGATGACCTAAGACAGGCATGGTCATGGAAAAGGCCCACAGGGAAGGACTCGGGGGGCTATAGAAAAAGGGGGTGATGGACCATACCCCCTCGGCTTTGACATACATAGCCTGAGTCCTCATTCTGTCTGCAAGAAGTCTCCTTATCTCTTGGCTGCCTTACTTCCCCTGCCTGACTTAAGCCTGAAACAATGACAGAGGGTGGTGCAGTCCTGTGCTGGAAAGGGTGGATTCCCCAGGGCAATCAGGCTTAAGAAAGAATGCATAAAATCCTGTGAAACCTGCTTTGTTTATACCCTCAGTGTAAATGATAAGGGTCCAAGCCTGAAATGAGTTTGTTTCCCAAAATCTTATAACCCTTTAGCTAACTGACCCTGATTTAGAATAAGCCCTCAGAGTTCTTTGTATGTTATCTATTGTTTGATCCTTACTGACTGACGATGATTGATGAGCTTTACCTGTATTCCCGTGCAAAATGAACCCAATAAAAGCCCATTGAGGAAAAGACTCTTGGCCCTTCTCCTTTGAGAGATCGGCCACCCTTCCTCCCCAAGTAGATCATGTCTTGGTAGACTTATTCTCATCCATGGCGGCGGGGGGGGGGGGGCCCTGCAGGTGGAGCCCCCCCCCACACACACAGTACAACCAGAAAATAGTGAGATATTGAATATCGGAGGCTTTGATTATCTTGGGTGTCCACTAAACATTCCATAGATGAGGGTAGTTTTTATATCTTATAATACAAAGCATACTAAATGGTAATTTGGAGTCAGTCATGCATTTACTATGTATTGAATACTTTAAATTACTTCTATTCTCATGTTTTTGGTAGAATTGTTTCCTAAAGGAAACCACTCTTTGATCTTGGCTCTCCCTGTCAGAATTTTGTGTACTCTGTAACATCTTTGTTGTGGTACTCCAGTTTTCCTAGTAACTCTGTTAATGTGCTATGAAAGATTGAAAATTCGATTATGTAGTATATATGATATTAAATTGTGAATTAGTCAGACTTTGATGTAACAGCATATCAATATTTGCAGATATTGGTACTTGATACTCTATTAAGAAAATTAGTCCCCAAATTTTAAGCTGGAAAGTCATTGGAATAACTTCAGAAAAGAATCACAACTACCTGACATTACATTTTTCATGCATTTGTTAAGAATTGTGTACAAATTGAAATGTCTGTGAACTTATCCTCAGAACAACCAATAAAATCTCACTTATGAAAAAATAAAACAAACAAATAAACAAAACTATATTCAACTCATATGTCCTTCAGTAAGTGAATGGATAAACAATTTGTGGTATATTCATAAAATGGAAAACTCAGGAATAAAAATGAATAAACTACTGATACACACAACATGGATGATTCTCAAAAGTATTATACTAAGTAAAAGAAGCCTGATACTGAAAACTGCATTCAGTACACTTCAATTTATATGATATTCAAGAAAAGACAAAACTACAATGACATAAAGCAGATTAGTGATGGCCAGGGTCAAAGGTGGGGGAAAGATATTGAGCACCAAGGGCCAAAAGGGAACTATCTGGAGTGATGAATTGTTCTGTATAATAACTGAGATGGTGGTGCTTTTATAAGTAGATACATTGGTCATTGATATTTTAGAATTATATACAAATTATACTTCATTAAAGTTGACAAGAAATTAAAATATAAATACCCAGACCTAGCGTATTGATTTCAATATTTTAATATATGAGGGGGACCCCCAAAACCCAGAATTTATTTATAAGAGGTTGTGTATTTATTCTTACGTGTTCAAACTTCAGTCACCTTCAAAGTACTCTCCATTTGATGTATTAACCTATCAAGAGGTTTCTTCTACTTATCAAAACAGGTTTTTAATTCGTCAATTTTGATGCTTTTTAGTACTTCTGCTGTTTTCTATTTCACATCTTTCACATTGGCAAAAAGTTTCTCTTTGAGGATTTTTTTCATCTGGGGAAACAAAAAAATCATTTGGGGTGAGATTGGGTGTATAGGGAGGGTGGATCATGGGGTTCATGCCATTTTTGGTCAAAAACTACTGAACATTCAGCATGGTGTGACAGGTACACTTGTAAATCACCCATCATGATATGGGGAAATGTGTTGAAAGAGTCTTAAAAAAAATTCACTAAAGCTGAGTGCAGCCTCTCACAACCACACCAGCTAGTACACTGATACAGGTGGGTTCCTAGAACACTCACCTAGCAGGGGAAGCCTGTACTACACGGGGCCTACCCTCCAGAAGATAATTCCATCTTTTGGATCTTTCCTCATATTCATCAAAGAAATCAATTTTAAATAGTTATTCTCTTTTTCAAAATATCTCATTATTAGACCAAATAGATCATACACTTATTTTTAGATCTACCATTGAATCCAGTATTGTTAGTTACATAAAATGTACTCTATAAGTTCTTAAATTGTTTATTTTATTTAAATTGAAATTTAGTTTTTAAATTAATTAATTTATTTTATTCAGTTACAATTGTCTGCATTTTCTCCCCATCCCTCCACCCCACCCCAGCCAGTCCCACCTCCCTCTCCCACCTCTACCCTCCTGCTTGGTTTTGTCCTTGTGTCCTTTATAGTAGCTCCTATAGACCCCTCTCCCCACTCCCCCCTCCCCACTCCCCTCTGGCTATTGCTACAATGTTCTTAATTTCAATATCTCTTGTTAATGCAATTATTCTGAGGAGAATTTCAGAGTTGAGAAGCGATATAGTGTAATATTTAAAGTATTTGTTATTATAGAAACCTGAGTTAAAATCACTGCTTTTCTTTTTAGCTGTGCAAATTTGGACAAATGTCGTGTTCTGTGTTTGCTTCTGTTTCTTCTGCAAAAGGGAAGGAAGACTAGTACCTATTTTTTTTTAAAAAATATTTATTTACTTTTAAAGAGAGGGGAAGAGAGGGAGAAAGAAAGGGAGAGAGACATCAATATGTGATTGCCTCTCATGTGCCCCTGTTAGGGACCTGGTCTGTAACCCAGGCAGTGCTCTGACTGGGAATCAAACTGGTGACCCTTTGGTTCGAAGGCCGGCACTCAATCCACTGAGCCACATCAGCCAGGGCTATTTTTTGTTTATTGTAATAATTGAAAGTTATAATGTGTGTAAGTAGTTGACATGGAAAAAAACAATAAATGCAAAAAGCAACCGAGAAAATAAAAATATAAAATAAAACATCCTTCAACAGAAATAACTCATCATCTAATGTTTTGCATGCACAGTGGATTTTTTCCACAACGAAAAATATAATCACTATCCACAATCAGAACTACATAGTTCTGTAGACAACCTTTGGTGCTATAAATAATCTTTGATATATTTGCTCTCTATCATAGCCTACTATATCCACTTACCTACTTTTCTTCCATTACCTCATTTGCTTTTATATTCTGATATTTACTGTTACTTTTTAGAATGGAATTTTAATTTTTTTGAATTACAGTTTATATCCAATATTATTTTGTATTAGTTCCAGGTATACAGCATAGTGATTACATAATCACATACTTTACAAGGTGTTTCCCCTGATATGTCTAGTACTCATCTGGCACCACGCATAATTATTACAATACTATTGACTACATTCCTTATACTGTATTTTACAATACCATTGCTGTTTGTAACTACCAATCTGTACTTTTCAATCCCTTCATAAAGATGGGATTTTAATTCAGATCCTCAAGAAGCCATTTATTTAATATCTATTACTTTGTTTGCAATAGAAGTGAAATGATTGAAATTTTTTTAATGGATAGGTCACTTTTCAGGTAATTATTCTTTAAAGATGATAAATAACTCATAAAAGTTGCTAAGCAGGCAATTAAACACCAACAGGTGCTATTAATACATTTTAAAGTGATAACAGACTAACATTTAAATAAATCATAGAAATTTTAAACTATAAGACACATAAATAATTATTCACTAATGGTCCCCTATTACCTTTTGAAGAGACTGAGGCCAAAAGAGACTAAATGGTTTGCGTAAAGACATGTAGCTAATTAGTGGTGGAAACCCCAATTAAATCTAGTCTTATTGCAGTGTCTTCTCATCAAAACCAGTCTGCATCAATAGAAACAGAATTAGTTACTTTAGTAAATCTTAAGGACTAGTAAATGTTACTGAAGTAAGTTTACTTTTTGTCTAGGAATTAATAGGATACATTTTTCACTGAACTCACACTGAATCTCTTAGATTGAGAGTCAGATACAATTTCATTTTCCTAATAATGCTTCGACTCCTCTACTTTCATTATGATTAATATCAAAATACTCTTGACTTTCCTTAAATAGGGTTGTTTTACTCTTTATCTGTCAAGGCACCTGAGAGTATTTGAATTTGTACCTGATTTAAGACTTATTTCTGTTATTTGACCTATCTTGCATCCTTCTACTGAAGCAATCTTCAGAGCTTCCAGTTCCTTTGATTAGTTTAAACCAGGGGTCAGCAAACTACTGCCCATGGGTCAAATCTGGTTCACCACCTATTTTTGTAAATAAAGTTGCATTAAAACAGAGTCATGCCTATTTGATTTTGTATTGCTCATGTTTGCTTTCACATTATAGTGGCAGAGTTGTATACTTGCAACAGAGACAATAAGAACCATGAAGCCTAAAATATTTACTCCCTGGCCTTTTAGAGAAAAGGTTTGTTAGATCCCATGGTCCAGATTATGATAAATTTTTGCAGTGTACATTAGCTTTGGAAATAATATGTATTCTCATTTTTGGATATTTTATTGGGCATATACCTTCTAATTCAAATTATCTTCAAATTTTCTCTAGCATTATGTTTGTTCTATTTCCTCTATCAAAGATTAATAATATGATACATTACTCTCTTACTGAAATTGTTTCTTTCAATTTCTCCTTGAATTTATAAGAGATTTTGCTTATATGTACATGCAGTGGTAGAGATACTATGTCATTTGGTAATGGTTGATTACTGTTGTATCCTCATTATGAATTATATATTTTAATTAAAATAAACTATCTTCTGTACTAAATGTCTTATTTTCCTTGAATTCTACCTTGATATTAATATTGATTGTCCTGATTTGTTTTATTTTATTATATTTATTTTATTATTTTATTTTTCAATCATTTTTATTGTTGTTCGAATATAATTGTCTCCATTTTCCCACCTCCACCTTCCCCCCTCAATCCTACCCCCTTTTGGCTTTGTCAATGGGTCTTTTATACATGTTATTTGATGACCCTTTTTCTTCTTTTCCCCATTATTTCCCTCCTCCTTCTCCTCTGGGTACTGTCTGTTTCTTCTTTATTTCAATGTCTCTGGTTCTATTTCGCTTGCTTATTTTGTTGATTAGATTCCAGTTATAGGTGAGATCATATTGTATTTGTCTTTCACCACCTGGCTTACTTCACTTAGCACAATTCTCCAGTTCCATCCATGCTGTCGCTAAGGGTAGGAGCTCCTTCTTTCTTTCTGCTGTGTAGTATTCCATTCTGTAAATATACCACAGTTTTTTGATCCACTCATTTACTAATGGGCACCTAGTCTGCTTCCAGCACTGGGCTATTTTATTTTTTTAAGATTATTTATTTAATTATTTTTAGAGATGGGAAGGGAGGGAAAAAGAGAGGGAGAGAAAAATCAATGTGTGGTTGGCTGTCATGTACCCCTTACTGGGGACCTGTCCCACAACCAAAGCATGTGCCTTAGACTGGGAGTAGAGCCAACAACCCCTTTGGTTTGCAGGCTGGCACTCAATCCACTGAGCCGCATCAGCCAGGGCTGATTTGTTTTATTTTTACATACACAATTGCTCATTCTTTTACTTGATGATTTTGTATCATTGGGAAGGAGATGCATGAGATAAATGGTAGCCAAGTACACCTAATATGTGTGATTCCTCTAAATTTGCCTTTTCCTCAAACCAAAGATATTACCTGGGACTTGTGGTACTGGACAAGTCAGAGAATTCACAGCAGCTATTTCCCCCATTAATTCTAAACTATGGAGAGAACACAAAACACAACTAACTAAAGACTCTGAAAAGTAAAAAATAATTAGATGGGGGAGAGAAGTAAATACTTGAAAAATGACCAGTAAAGTGATGAATTTACTTTTTGTTTTGTTTAACATTTATTCAAAGGTGGTGAAAGTACCAGAACAGTGTGTACAGAAAAACCACTTCGAGTAATCTTCTACTTCTAGCCAGAAGACTGAAAAAAAAAAAAAAAAAAAAAAAAGGTCTGGAGAATATAAGGGAAGTCCTTATCTTTTGTAAAAATCTTTTTCCCCTCCAGGTCCCGCCTGAGATTCTCAGTAATTACACTGCTGCAGTACTATTAGGATGTGGCACTCACCTAAAAACCTGAGGCAAAAAAAAAAAAAAAAAAAAAAAATCCCCATTTTTCTTTCTTTACTGTTTTTCAATTACAGTTGTCCTCATTTTCCTCCCATTACTATTCCCTGCCTTACCCATTTTTCTTTTTAAATAAACCAAGAAAAGGAGACTTGGTGGACCAAAGTATGTGTGGGGGAATCCTGATTATTTTTCCCTCTTTCTTTTTCTTTCTTAGCTCTAATTTTGGCCCCAGTTAAATGGAACTCTAAAATAGCACACAGATCTAAAACTCTGAGAGAAACTCCTAAATTATAGCCATAGAAACCAGGAAAAGAGTCCTGTTGGAGTTGGAAACTGTGGGGCAGTCCCAGATAGTAAAGGATTGAAGAAGAAGATTCCTTAATTCTGGGTTTAAATGGACACAAGTTCCAAAATAAATGAACAAACACAGCAAAAACAGACAACAAACTAATGGTTTCCAATAGGAGGGGTATTGGAAGATTTTGGTGAAAAAGGTAAAGAGATGAAGAAGTACAAATTGTTAGTTCCAAAATAGTCACAGGGATTTAAAATACAGCATAGTGATTATAGTCAATAATATTGTAATAAATATGTGTAGTGCCAGGTGGGTACTAGAGTTTTCAGGGGGATCACTTGTGAATTATATAAATGTCTAAACACTATGTTATACACCTGAAACTAAAAAAAAAATTGAATATGAACTGTAATTAAAAAATAAAAAATAATATGCTGACCCAAGTTCCAAGCTGTGCATTGAGGGAACAGACAAAAAGAAACACAGAAAAGGCTTTGGAAACTGAAATACGATATAAACTATGACTGCTCAAGACCCAGAGTGAACCCTGAGTTGCACATATGTGGGGTAGACCTAAAGAGCATAACGATGGTTTGGAAAACTGAACTGGTACTTGAATCATTTTTCATAGAAGGCAAGGAAAAACTTTCAATCTGAATCTAAATTAATTAATTACCTGCTAAACCAACCAACTAAACAATCTAACAAACAAACAAGCACACTCACTCATCAGATAATGTTAACAGAATCTGAAGTGAAAATATAATATTCAGAATATCCAGAATAAATTAAGTAAAAAGACAATAAAAGATGCTAAACCCAAAATAATGCAGATGAATTTTCAGAAAAAACACTCAAAAGCAGCTATTTTACTCATGTTCCATGTAGTAAGGGTGGGCACTCTTAAAATAAATGGAGAAATATAAGGCCTTGGCCAGGAAATACAAGCTATAAAAAAATAAATGAAAATTTAGAACAGTAAAATGCAATTATTGAACTTAAATTTATTGAAGAGGCTCAGTGTCAAAAAAGAGATGGCAGGGAAAAGAGTCAGTGAACTTAACTATAAATAAATACAAATTATCCCACCTGAAAAACAGAGAGAAAAGAGATTATGAAAAAATCTTGAACCTGTGTGGGACAATATCGAACATCTTAATATTTAAATTGTACACTATAAGTGACTCAATTGTAAAATATATGAATTACATCTCCGTAAAGTTAACAAAATATGACATTTTCAGCACTGTGACTAATTATTTTAATTATTTTAAAGTAGCGTTATTAGCTTTATCACAACAAAGTTTAACATTTGTGTCATTGGAGTCCCAAAAAAGAAGGAAGAAAGAGATTGGCTGAAATTTTCCCAACTTTTGTGAATTACATAAATTTATAGATTCAAGAAGCTCAGAAAACTCCATAATGAATGAACATAAATCATGGTCAGATACGTTATCATAAAAATACTTAAAACCAGAGAAAAGAAAAATTATTGAAAACACCAGAGAAAAAGAATATATAACATATGAAAGAGATGATGGTTTGAATAACTGAATTTGTCAACATAAAACATGGAAGACAGAAGACAGTGGAAATATATCTTTAAAGTACTAAAAAAAAATAGTAACAGTCAACCCAGAATATTCCATGCCTTTCCAAGGTGGTGAAACTGTATCTTGGTTGTGTTAGTGGTCATACAACCATCTGCATTATCCAGAACTTACAGATATGCCCACCAAAAAGTCGTTTTAATATGTGTAGATTAAAAACTAAATTTAAAAATAACAGCCTACAAATTTAAAATATATAATAAATTGTGAACACATGCAAAAAAAAGAATGCCTTTTCTTTCTCTAAAACAAGAGATAATTCTATCTTTTCTTAAACCTAGATGCATACCTTCTGAAACTAGAATATGCATTTAAAATATTTTTAAAGTAAACATCTTCTGAGGGGTTCCAAAAATGGAAGCAGAGTAGGAGGGTAGGTTGTGTATATCCTCCCAGAACCAAACTGGAAATAAATCTAAAGAGGGGAGAAATCAGCCAAAATAAACCAAAGGCCACCTAAAAAAGTGACTTTCAATCACTTTGAGATTGGTGGGAAAGGTGGGGCAATTAAGAAGTTGGCCCTGTTCACACGGGTGGTGGGCCAAGGCAGTGGCATGGCTCTGGGAGCTTCCCCCTGACAAGAGAGAAGCCAAATTCACAAACAGCATTCCTAAGCACAGAGTCCCTGTGCCAGGATCAGCCAACCATGCAGCATCCAGTGGTGAAAGGCCACAGGGTTTTTCTCTGTTGGGGAGAGACAGATCCTGCTAGACACAAAGCCGCTACTTTTTGCCTTTAGCTCTTACAGGAGCTGAAGCACAAGTGTTGTGTTCACAGCTATTCAATTTAGGTGCCAACAAAGGAAAGGTGGCATGAGCCACAGCTGCACAATGAGAATATAGAGTGGGAGGCACTGGGCAGAGATCTGAGGGAGCAGCTGTGAGGTTCTTGGTGCTGGGATATACCTGGATTCTGCAGAAGATATTTTGCTTGAGAAGAGCAAACCCCTCCTAGGAGGAAGCTTACCTTACCTTATGGGATATTGTTCTCCCACCCTCCTCCTGGAATCCTGCTCCCCACACCTTGCATCTTTTTTTTTTTTTTTCATTTTATTTGGTTTGTTTGTTTTTAATTTGTGTGGGTTTTAAAATATTCTTCTTTTCTCCCAACCTGAATCTTAACCCCTGCTGAGGAGACAGCAATGTATATAAACTCAGGAGGTTGTCAGAGACTGGTTGTAAAGTGCAAACCATACCATACACTCTCCCAGAAAACAGACTGGCACTTACATCATGGGAAAGCCATAGAAACACCCTCCTGGTTTCTCACAGACCCAAAACCTGGACTCTGGAAGCCCCACCTATTAGCCTTCTAGGGGCCCAGACCTGCTGAGTATAATAATCTCTAGAAGACTCAGACTAGTGGTGCAGGGGCAGAGGAACACACCCACCATCTTCCATGAAGTCTTGAAGTCTCAAGGCACCTGCCATGGGAGATCCAGGAGTCCCATTTCCCTGATCCCACCAGAAGCCCCCTCACAAACAGTTGGGTCTACAACTAATCTAAGGATGACAGCAGACTGGCAGGCAGAGACAGACCGAGGCAGATCTAGCAGTGACTTGGGTTGTTTGATGACGTACCACTGGTACTAGTGCTGATAAAACCCAATATTGCTGAACAGCTTGACCCATTCTGGCACAGCCAAGCCCAGAGGAATCAACCACAAACTGTGGATCACTTTTAACTTTGCACGGGCTGCTGAGGGCTAGATGTGGAGAGCACCTGACATTGTCTTAAACCTCCCTCAGACACAACAAAGCCATATCCAAAGGGACAATCCAGCAAGCAAGCACTAAACTCTGTTGAGACAAATCTCACTTTGTTTTTCTTTATTACTTCCATTATTTTTCTTTTTCATAGCCCTATTATTTTTTTTTCTTTTTCTTGTATTTTTGGTGCTCTATTTTTTCTTTCATATCCTTATTTTACACTCACCTTTGATTACTTCATTGTTCCTTTCTACTTTCCTTTTCTTATATTTGTTATTCTTCTCTTTCATTTCCCTTCCCCATTTGACTCTTTCAATTCATTAGTTGTATTAGTTCTCATCCATTTTCTCCTCTTATAATAACTTTTTTCTATTATTCTATTTATCTTCTCTTATTCTGTTTCTTTTTTTCCTGTCCTTTCTCTACTATTCCAATTTTCTTCCCATTTTATTGTTTTTTTTTCTCTTTTGTCATTGATATTGCTATCGTATGTGGGAGGTTTTGCTTGTATGGGTTTTGTTTTTGTGTTGTTTTGCTTTGTTCTCTCAGAACCTGCACAACAGCATAAAAGATGTGGTAAGGGTAGATCCTCACAGAGAGACAGCTGGAAGAGAGATACAAACAACAAATGGGCCAACAATAATCAGGACTCAAACATAAAAGGAGAATCCACATAACCCACACTGAAAGCATTCTTAGATCCTCCAGACCAGGAGATCATGGAGACTGCACCACTGGGTATGACAGGACTCCTACCACATATGCAGACTCCACAAGACAGGAAGTAAAAGCAGGTACACTATCTAATACATAGGAACAAACAAATAAAAAAAGACAGTTAAAATGAGGAGGCAGACAAACAACCTCCAAACAAAAGAAAGGAGGAATCCTCAGGAAAAGAGCTAAATTGAAATTGGGCAAGCAAATTATCAGACATAAACTTCAAAATGATGGTTATAAGGATGCTTAGGGAACTTAAAGAAAACTACATCAGCATGAAAATTGGCATAAAACTAAGAGTAAGAATAAGATGGAAATGAAAAATACAATATATACATTGAAGAATACTCTAGAAAGAATTAAAAGAAGGCAGATGACACAGAGTATCATATCAGCAATTTAGAATACAAGGTAGAAAAAGCCACCAAGTCAGAGAAACAAAATGAAAAAAAGACTTAAAAAGAATGAGGAGAGTTTAAGGGAGCTTTGTGAAAACATGAAATGTAACAACATTTGCATCATAAGGATGCCAGAAAGACAAGAAGGAGAGCAAGGGATAGAAAAAACTGTTTGAAGAAATAATGACAGAAAACTTCCTTAACTAGGTGAAGGAAAAAGTGCACAAGCTCTGAAAACACAGAGTTCCAAGAAAGAGGTACTCAAAGAGGCCTCCATCAAGACACATCACAATAAAAACAGAAAAGTTTAAAAGAAAGAATCTTAAAGGTAGCAAGAGAGAAACAGTTAGTTATCTACAAGCGAGACCTGATAAGGCAGTCAGCTGATTTCTCAACAGAAACAATGCTGGCCAGAAGTGATTGGCATAAAATATTCCAAGTAATAAAAAAAAGCAAGGACCCACAACCAAGACTACTCAGCCCAGCAAAGCTCTCATTTAAAATGGAAGGCAAAATAAAGAGCTTCCCAGCCAAAAAAAAAAAAAAAAGCCTAAAGAAGTACACTTCTATCAAACCAGCATTGCAGGAGAAGCTAAAGGGACTGCCTTAAGAAATGGAAGAACTAGAGAGAAAGAGGAAAACAGATAAAAAAGGAAAGAAATGGAAATTAATAACTACTAATAATAATTATGTATCAATAATAATCATAAATGTAAATGGATTAAAGCTTCTATCAAAAGACATAGTATAGCTGGATGTATAAGAAACAAGGACATGCATATATGTTGTCTACAAGTGACCCACCTCATAACTAAATGTTTACACAAGCTTAAGGTGAATGTATGTAAAAAAATATTCCATGCATCTAGAGATGAAAAAATAACTCGGGTAGATATACTTCAATAGGAAAAAATATAGACTTCAATACAATAGCCATAATAAGAGACAAAGAAGGTCACTACATAACACTTAAGAGTTCTGGCCAACAAGAGGATATAACCTCTATAAATATATATGCATCTATATAGGAGCACCTAAATATATAAAGAAAATATTGGAGGACTTTAAGAAAGAGGTCAACAGCAATACAGTCATAGTTGGGGATATTAATACCTCTCTATCAACACTGGACATATCTTCCAGACAAAAAATCAACAAGGATATAGCAGCTTAATGCTGGCATACCATATCAAATGGATTTAATTGATATCTACAGAACATTTCACCCCAAAGAAACGAAATCTAAATTTTCCTCAAATCCACGTGGATCAGTCTCAAAGACAGACAACATGGCAGGACACAACATAAGCTTTAACAAATTCAAGAAAATTGAAATCATAACAAACATTTTCTCAGATCATGAGAGTATGAAACTAGAAATCAATCTAAAAGAAAAGAAAAGAAAACTCAAAACATTAAAATACATGGAGGCTAAATAACATGTTATGAAATAATGAATGGTTCACAATGAGATAAAGGAAGAATTAAGAAAGAAAATGCCTGGAAACAAATGAACAAATGCCTGGAAAGTGAACACACACCAAACCAAAATCTATGGGACACAGTGATGGCAGTCCTGAGCAGGAATTTCATAGTAGTACAGGCCTACTTAAAAAATAGAAAAATTTCAGAAAAATGAACAGTGCATCTACAAAAACCACAGAAACAAGAAGAAAAAGAGCCAGAGTGAGTAGAAAGAAGGAAATAATCAAAATCAGAGCAGAATTACATGGCAGAGAAACTAAAAGAACAATTCAAAGGATCAATAAATCCAGAAGCTGGTTCTTTGAAAGGATAAACAATATCAACAAGTCTTTAACCAGATTCATCAAGAAAACAAGAAAGATGACCTAAATATATAAAATCATAAATGAAAGAGGATAAGTTACAACCAAAAAAACAGAAATACAAAGGAATGTAAGAAATTACTATGAAGAACTATACGCCAAGAAATTTGACAACTGGGGTTAAATGGATAAATTTCTAGATACATATAATCTTCCAAAATTGAGTCAAGAAGAAGCAAAAGCCTGAACAGACCAACAACAGCTGACAAAATCAAAGCAGTAATCAAAAGCCTCCTGGCACACAAAGGCCCAGGAGGATGGATGGATTATTTCACAGGAGAATTTTACAAAAACACTTAAGCTAGAGCTAACTCCTATTCTGCTCAAAATATTCCAAAAAATTCAAGAAGAGAGAAGACTCCTGAAAACTTTTGATGAGTTCATATTATCCCAATTCCAAAACCAGGTAAAGACACAACAAAGAAATAAAAAACTACAAGCCAATATCACTGATGAACGTAGATACTAAAATTCTCAACAAAATATTGCAAATCAGACCCAGCAATACAGTGTAAGGATCATACAACATAGCCAGGAGGTACACATTCCAGGGAAGGAAGGATGGCAAAATACTCTCAAATCAATAAACATAATACACCACATAAAGAAAAAGGAACACAAAAATCACATGACCTTATCAAAAGATGCGGAAAAAGCATTTGATAAAGTACAGCACCGATTTATGATAAGAACACTAAGCAAAGTGGGAGTAGTGGGAGCATACCTCAACATAATAAAGGCCATATATGAGAAATGTACACCCAACAGCATACCCAATGGCCAAAAACTAAGATCAGGAACAAGACAGAGATGTCCACTTTCACCACTTCTATTTAACATAGTATTGGAAGTTCTAGCCACAGCGATCAGACAAGAAAAAGAAATAAAAGACATTCAAGTTGGAAAGGAGGAAGTAAAACTTTCATTGTTTGCAGATGGCATGAGAGGGTACATAGAAAACTCCACAGGCTCCACCAACACACCTACTCGACCTAAACAATGAATTCAGGAAAACAATGGGATGCAAAATCAATGTTTAGAAATTGAAGGCATTTTTGTACACCAACAATGAAATATCAGAAACAGAACCTAGGAAAAAATCACATTTACTATAAAAACAAGAAAAATGAAGTGCCTAGGAATGAACTTAACCGAGGAGGTAAAAGACCTGTACTCAGACAACTACAGAACACTGAAGAAAGAAATTAAGGGTGAAAAATAAGTGGAAGCACATACCATGTTCCTGTATTGGTAGAATTAACATCATCAAAATGTCCACACTAACCAAAGCAATTTATATATTCAGTGCAATCCCTATTAAAATACCAATGACATAATTCACAGATTTAGAACAAATATTTCAAAAATTTATCTGGAACCAAATATTACCCCAATAGCCACAGAAATCTTGAGCATGGAGAACAAAGTAGGAGGGATCACAATACCTGATATCACACTACACTACAAGGTCACTGTAAGCAATCCAGTGTGGCACTGGCATAAGAACAGACTCATAGCTGTATTTCAGAGTTAAATTCATGATTATGAGATAAAAGCTAAAGAATAATTTAAAAAAATCAACTTATAGATCAATGGAACAGAATAGAGAGCCCAGAAATTAACCCAAGTCTCTACAGTCAACTAATACTTGACAAAGGTGGCAGCAGCATAAAATGGAGTCAAAATAGCCTTTTCAACAAATAGTTTAGGGAGATCTGGAATGATATATGCAAAAAAATGAAACTAGGTCACCAATTTACACCACACACCAGAATAAACTCAAGATGGATAAAAGACTTAAACATAAGGTGTGATACCATAAAACTCCTAGAGTAAAACATAGGCAGGAAAAGTTGAGATATCCTATGCAGCAATATTTTCATTGATACATCCTCTAGGGCCAGAGAAATAATGGAAATAATACACAAATGGGACTACCTCAAAAAAAATTAAAACTTCTGCAAAGCTAAAGAAAACATCAAAATGGAAAGGGAACCAACTGTATGGGAAAACACATTTGCCAATGATACCTCAGACAAGGGTTTGATGTCCAAAATATATGGAGAACTCAAATGCATCCACACCAGAAAGACAACCAATTCAATTTCAAAAAATGGGCAAAGGACCTCAACAGACACTTCTCCAAGGAGAACATACAGAGGGCCCATAGGCATATAAAAGGATGCTCAACATATTTTTCCATCAGAGAAATGCAAATTAAAACCCAAATGAGATACCACTTCACACTGGTCAGAATGGCCATCTTTAACAAATCAACAAAAAGAAGTGCTGGGGAAGTTGTGGAGAAGGGGAAACCCTAATACTCTGTTGCTGAGAATGCAGATGGGTCAGCCACCTTGGAATACTGAATGGAATTTCCTTAAAAAACTAAAAATGGACCTGTCTTTTGTCCCAGTGATTCCACTGCTGGGATTATACTTTAAGAATCCTGAAACACCAATTCAAAACAATTTTTGCACCCCCTTGCTCATAGTGGCACTATTTATCATAGCCAAAATTTGGAAACAGCCTAAGTACCCGTCAGTAGATGAGTGGATAAAAAACTGTGGCACATTTACAAAATGGAATGCTACACAGCAGAAAGAAAGAACAAATTCCTACCTTTTGTGAAAGCATGGATGGGACTTTTGACTATTACGCTAAGTGAAATAAGCCAGTGGTTGGAAGACAAATACCATATTATCTCACTTATAAGAGGAATATATAGAATAAAATAATCTAATTAGCAAAATAGAACCAGAGGTATAGAATCATGGAACAGAATGACAGGTGTAAGAGGGGAAGGGAGATGCAGGAACTGATTGAAAGCAGCTGAAAGGATTAGTCAAAAAACATACATGAAGGACCCATGGATATGGACAATGGTGTGGGGATTGATTATGGGAGTGGGGAATGGGTTGGGTGGAGGGGAGCAAAGGGGAAAAATTGGGACAACTGTAATAGTGCCAACAATAAAGTATTAAAAGCCTCGATAAATAAATAAATAAAACATAGAAACAATAAAAAAATTAAGTGAGCATTTTCTTAGATACCATTTGTAAATTAAAAATAGTCACCCTAACAAATATGCTTTTAGTAAAGTGCTAGATAGTGTTAGAAAATTAGTCTGCACTATGCTAAGAATTTTTTAGTATATAAAAATATTAAATGCATATTTTACTTTTTACTTTTTCATATTCATCTTCCCAAACATGTACTTTAAAATGAAAGGAATATCACAATGTGGTTTTATAGCAAAAACCATAAAATAATGTTAAATTATTCCGTAATTATTCTGGACATAGCCTATTCATTTAAAAAGAAAATACATCACATAGCTTTCTTAAAACAACTAATGTATAAGTTAACTTAAAATTATTTTTAATATTTTTGCGGTTGATTTTTTTTTAGTTCTTATGATCTATTGCAATGGTTGTTTATGCTTTCCCTATTTAATGTTATGATAAATAATCCTTTACAAGATATCTTCCCCCACACACGCTAAAAGTGCATGTACTACTGTTGCTTAGGACACCATACTTCAGTGTGACCTACTGAGTTCATTCACACAGAGGAAAGGGAATTGTGGTACTTCTTCCTCCCAACATGTGTGAAATAGTAATGAAAATGTGGCAGACACTGCGGGTGGCTTTTACTATGGTTTTAAAATTTTAGACAAAATTATGATTTTAATACTGAAGATTAAAGGAATATATGTTCTACATATAGGTATTATCTGTGGAAGCATAGAAAAAGGCCTTTAAACAGATGTACTTACCTTTTAACTGTTAAGGTGAATATTTACAAGTGCTGCAATTAAGGATGAAGAGAAATTTTTCTACCCCCTTTCATAATTCCTTTAATTTGTTTAAGTGTTACAATAGCTTTTTAAAAATTATCTTGCCCTCTATATTTTCTTTTTTTAATGTAGTTTATTGATTATGCTATTGCAGTTGTCCCATTTTTTCTCCCCTTTATTCCCTTCTGCCCTGTGCTCCCCCCCTCCCACCATCATTCCCCCATGTTAGTTCATGTCTATGGGTCATACATATAAGTTCTTTGGCTTGTACGTTTCCTATACTATTCTTTTTTTTATTGTTATTCAATTATAGTTGTCTGCATTTTCTCCCCATCCCTCCACCCCACCCCAGTCAAACCCATCTCCCTCCCCCACCACCTATACTATTCTTAACCTCCCCCTGTCTATTTTCTACTTACCGTTTATGCAACTTATTCCATGTACCTTTACTCAGTTCCCCCCTCCCCTTCCCCACTGTTAACCCTCCATGTGATCTCCATTTCTGTGGTTCTGTTCCTGTTCTAGTTGTTTGCTTAGTTTTTTTTTTTTTTTTTTTTTTTTTTAGTTTTGGTTGTTGTCATTTTACTGTTCATAGTTTTGATCTTCTTTTTCTGAAAGAAGTCCCTTTAACATTTCATAAAATAAGGGCTTGGTGATGATGACCTCCTTTAACTTGACCTTATCTGAGAAGCACTTTATCTGCCGTTCCATTCTAAATGAAAGCTTTGCTGGATAGAGTAATCTTGGATGTAGATCCTTGCCTTTCATAACTTTGAATACTTCTTTTTAAAAATTTTTAATTGAATTTATTGGGGTTAAGAAAGCGATATAGGTTAGAGGTGTACAATTCTGTAACACATCACCTGCATATTGTACTGTGTGCTCACCAGCCCAAGTCTCCTTCCATCACCATTTATTCCTCCATCCCCTCTTCTACCTTCCCTCTCTCTCCTTCAACTTTTATGTTCCAGAGGAAGCTTCTTTTTTTTTTTTTTTTTTTTTTGTTATTTGTGGCTATAAGCTAGCTCCTTCATCTTCAAATCATATACCGTTTACTCAGATATAGCTTTTTCTGCATCAGTATCTACAAGAATAGATAAAACTCATCTATCCTCATCAAACACTACCTTACCAACCAGTGTAAAATTCATGGTTTTTTTGGTTTGTTTTTTGTTTTTTAAATTATTTTACTCTTATTCAATTACAGTTGTCTGCATTTATCCCCCACCACTCCCCCTACCCCAGCCAAACCCACCTCCCTCCCCTGATTCCACTCTACCTTGGTTTTATCCATATGTCCTTTATACTTGTTCCTCAAAACCTTTCCCCTTCCCCCCATTATCCCCTCCCACTTCCCCTCTGGTTACTGTCAGATTGTTCTTAATTTCAATGTCTCTGATTATATTTTGCTTGCTTGTTTGTTTTGTTGATTAGGTTCCAGTTAAAGGTGAGATCATATGGTATTTGTCTTTCACTGCCTGGCTTATTTCACTTAGCATAATGCTCTCCAGTTCCATTCATGCTGTCATGAAGGGTAGGAGCTCCTTCTTTCTTTCTGCTGTATAGTATTCCATTGTGTAAATGTACCATAGTTTTTGATTCATTCATTTATTGATGGGCACTTAGGTTGCTTCCAGCATTTGGCTCTTGTAAATAGTGCTGCTATGAACATTGGGGTGCATAGGTTCTTTTGGATTGGTGTTTCAGAGCTCCTAGGGTATAATCCCAGCAGTGAAATTGCTGGGTCGAAAGGCAGGCTACTGTTATTTAATTCTTTTTTTAGTAATTTATCACCTTTCAGGTAGATTTCCTTTTTAAAACAGATGTTTTGCAGTTTTATCTCAATATGTGCACATAGAGATTGATATCTGTCTTGCTCAGGACCTATGTATTATTTTTTTTCCAATTCTTGAAAAGTCTTATCATATTATCTTCCGTGTTTCTTCCGAGTCATTCACTCTATTCTCCTCTTCTGGGTTTACTATTAAACACACATGGGAACTTCTCAATTTGTTCCGATGTTGTTTATTTCTTTAACTTCTATTTAAATTTGTTTGGACTTTTAGTCACTTTGTATTGCCATCTAGATGAAATCCCTGGTGCTGTCCTCTGAATCATGAATTATTTTTTGTTCATTCTTATCCATTTAGGCATTTCCTTCTTTTCAGGTTTTTTAATCGCAATTTATTATTAATTGTGAGCATTTCTAATTGGTCAGTTTCTATCTATTATTGGATTTGAAATTTTAAATAATTGTTTTAATTCATTGATTATGGGATTTGTTTCTGAATTTCTTAGGGTTTGCTTATTTAATATTTATATATTTATTTATTTTAATTTTATTCAGTTACAATTGTTTGCATTTTCTCCCCATCCCTCTACCCCACATCAGCCAGTCTCACCTCCCTCCCCCACCTCTACCCTCCCCCTTGATTTTGTCTTTGTGTCCATTATAGTAGCTCCTATAGACCCCTCTCCCCACTATCACCTCCCCACTCTCCACAGGCTATTGTTACATTGTTCATAATTTCAATGTCTCTGGTTATATTTTGTTTGCTTTTTTTCTTTTGTTGATTATGTTCCAGTTAAAGGTGAGATCATATGGTATTTGTCCCTCACCGCCTGGATTATTTCACATAGCATAATGCTCTCCAGTTCCATCCATGCTGATGCAAAGGGTATGAGCTCCTTCTTTCTCTCTGCTGCGTAGAATTCCATTGTGTATATGTAGCATAGTTTCAGATCCACTCATTTGCTGATGGGCACTTAGGTTGCTTCCAGGACTGGGCTATTGTAAATTGTGCTGCTATGAACATTGGGGTGCATAGGTTCTTTTGGATTGGTGTTTCAGGGTTCTTAGGATATAATCCCAGCAGTGGAATTGCTGGGTTAAAGGGTAGTTCCATTTTTAGTTTTCTGAGGAAATTCCATACTGTTTTCCACAGTGGCCTCACCAGTCTGCATTCCCACCAACAATGTACTAGGGTTCCGTTTTCTCCGCAACCTCTCCAAAACTTGTTTGTTGATTTTTTTATGTTGGTGACTCTGACTGGTGTAAGATGGTACCTCTTTGTGGTTTTAATATGCATCCCTATGATGGCCAGTGATGCTGAGCATCTTTTCATATATCTCTGGGCCCTCTATATGTCTTCCTTGAAGAAGTGTCTGTTCAAGTCCTTTGCCAAATTTTTAATTGGCTTGTTTGTCTTCCTGGAGTGCAGTTGTGTGAGTTCTTTATATATTTTGGAGACCAGGCCCTTGTCTGAGGTTTCATTGGCAAATGTATTTCCCCATACTGTTGGTTCTCTTTGTATTTGAATGCTGTTTTCCTTAGCCATGCAGAAGCTTTTTATTTTGGTGAGGTCCCATTTGTTTATAATTTTCTCTATGTCCCTTGTTTTAGGGGACGTGTCTATGAGGATGTTGCTACATCGGATGTCTGAGATATTCCTGCCAATGTTTTCCTCTAGGACTTTTACGGTGTTACGACTTATATTTAAGTCTTTTACACACCTTGAATTTATTTTTGTGAATGGTGTAAGTTGGTGATCGAGTTTCATTTTTTTGCTCGTAGCTGTCCAGATCTCCCAACACCATTTGTTGAAGAGGGTATTTTTGCTCCATTTTATGCTCCTGCCTCCTTTCTCGAATATTAATTGACCATAAAGTCTGGGGTTTATTTCTGGGCTCTCTGTTCTGCTCCATTGGTCTATGTGCCTGTTTTTATGCCAGCAACAGGCTGTTTTGATGACAGTGGCCTTGTAATACAGTTTGATATCAGGTACTGTGATCCCTCCTGCTTTGTTCTTCTTTCTCAAAATTGATGCAGCTATTTGGGGTTTTTTATGGTTCCATATACTTTTCTGAAATGTTTGTTCTATATATGTGAAATATATCATGGGTACTTTAATAGGGATTGCATTGAATCTATAAATTGCTTTGGGTAATGTGGCCATTTTGATGATGTTAATTCTTCCAATCCATGAGCATGGTACATGCTTCCATTTGTTTGTATCTTCCTTAATTTCTTTCTTCAGTGTTGTGTAGTTTTCTGAGGACAGGTCTTTTATCTCCTTGGTTAGGTTTATTCCTAGGTACTTCATTTTCTTGCAGCTATATCAAGGGGGATTTTTTTTCCTGATTTCTGTTTCTGCAGTTTTGTTGTTGCTATATAGGAATGCTTTTGATTTCTGAGTATTGACTTTGTATCCAGCTGTTTTGCCAAATTCATTTATTAGGTCGAGTAGTGTTTTCGTGAAATCTATAGGATTTTCTATGTACACTATCACGTCATTTGCAAACAATGGCAGTTTTACTTCCTCCTTTCGAGTTTGAATGTCTTTTATTTCTTTTTCTTGTCTGATTACTGTGGCTAGGACTTCCAATACTATATTGAATAGGAGTGGTGAGAGAGGGCATCCTTGTCTTGTTCCTGATCTTAGTGGGAGAGCTCTAAGTTTTTGTCCATTGAGTATGATGTTGGCTGTAGGTCTCTCATATATGGCCTTTATTATGCTGAGGAATGCTCCCTCTATTCCCACTTTGTTGAGGGTTTTTATCAGAAATAGGTGTTTTACCTCATCAAATGATTTTTCTGCATCTATTGATATTATGAAGAGGTTTTTGTGTTTGCTTTTGTTTATGTGGTGTATTATGCTTATTGATTTATGAATATTGTACCATCTTTGCATCCCTGGGATGAATCCCACTTGGTAATGTTGTATGATCTTTCGAATGTATTGCTGGATGCGGTTTGCCAATATTTTTTTGAGGATTTAATGTCTATGTTCATCAGTGATATTGACCTGAAGTTTTCTTTCTTTGTTATTTCTTTATCTGGTTTTGGGATTAGGATGATGTTGGCTTCGCAAAACGAGTTTGGGAATCTTCCATCTTCTTGAATTTTTTGAAATAATCTGTGGAGGATGGGGATTAGCTCCCCCTTAAATGCTCTGTAGAATTCTCCTGTGAAATCATCTGGTCCACAGCTTTTGTGTGTTGGTAACTCTTTGATTACTGTTTCAATTTCATCAGGCATTACTGGTCTCTCCAGGCTTTCTGCTTCTGCTCATTGAGTTTTGGAAGGTTATATTTTTCTGAAAATTTATCCATTTCATCTAGGTTTTCACATTTCTTGGCATACAGTTTTTCGTAGTAATTTCTTACAATCCTTTGTATTTCTGTGGTATCAGTTGTAATCTCTCCTCTTATTTTCTGATTGTGTTTATTTGGGTCCTCTTTTTTTCTTGATGAGCCTGCTTAAGGGCTTGTCGATTTTGTTTATCTTTTCATAGAACCAGCTCCTGGATTTGTTGATCCTTACAATTGTGCTTTTAGTCTGTATGTCATGTAATTCTGCTCTGATCTTGGTTATTTTCTTCCTTCTACTTGCTCTGGGTTGTCTTTGTTGTTATTTCTTGAGTTGTTGTAAGTTTACAGGTAGGTTGCTTATTTGAGGTGTTTCTATTTTTTTTAGGTAGGCCTGTATCACTATAAACTTCCCTCTCAGGACTGATCCCCTACTATAATTGTGTTGCTGTCAATACCATTTTTTAACTCCTCCAAGATTTTCTTTATGTATTTGGGTGTTCCTATGTTGGGAGCATGTATATTTACAATGTTTATGTCTTCTTGGTGAATTCTTCCTTTGAGTATTATGAAGTGACCTTCTGGGTCTCTCTTTATTGTCCTTTTTTGAAGTCTATTTTGTCTGATATGAGTATTGCTACCCCAGCTTTTTTTTTTTTTTCCTGTCCATTTGCTTGGAATATTTTTTTCCAGCCTTTCACTTTCAGACTGTGTATGTCTTTTGTCCTGAAATGGGTCTCTTGTAGGCAGGATATGTGTGGGTCATGTTTTCTTATCCATTCAGCTATTCTGTGTCTTTTGATTAGAGTATTTAATCCATTTACATTTAAGGTTATTATTGATAGGTACTTATTCATTGTGAATTGTTGGTATATTTTTTTAGACTTCTTTTGTCTGGGAAACTCCTTATTTGGCTTTCTATCTTTATTGAGCGCCATGCTGGGTAAAATAGTCTTGGTTGCAGTTCTCTGCTTCTCATTACTTGGAATATTTTTTGCCATTCTTTTCTGACTTGGAGCATTTCCATTGAGAAGTCACTTGCTAACCTTATCGGGGCTCCTTTGTATGTTACTTCCTTTTTTTACCTTGGTGCCTTTAGGATTCTTTCTTTGTCTTGGAATTTTGTCCTTTAATTATGATGTTTCTTGCAGTGGGCCTCTTTGGGTTCCTTTTGATTGGGACTCTCTGTGATTCTTGGATTTGTGTGACTTTTTCTCTCATCTGCTTATGGAAATTTTCCATCATTACTTTTTCAAACAGGTGTTGTATCCCTTGCTCTTCCTCTTCTCCTTCTGGTATTCCTATTATACGGATATTGTTACGTTTCATGTTGTCCTGCATTTCCCTTAATCCCTCTTCATTCTTTCTGAGCCTCTTTTCCTTTTTTTGCTCTTTCTGGGTGTTTTTTTCTACTTTGTCCTCCAGGTCACTGATCCAATCCTCTGCTTCATCAAGTCTCCTTTTGATTCCTTCTACTGTGTTCTTCAGTTTCGAAATTGTATTCTTCATTTCCTCTTGGCCCTTGTTGATAGTCTATTTCCTTTTTCTTGGTGATATAGTTTGCAGTGAGTTCATTGTAGTTTCCGCGTAGTTTTTGGTAATTCTGTGTGAGCTCATTAAGCTTCCTCATAACCAATTCCTTGAACTCATTATCTGATAGTTGACTTGCCTCTTTTTTTATTTAGCATTGTTTCTTAGGCTTCCCCCTTTCCTTTCATTTGGGGATTGTTTCTTTATCTTCCCATTGTTTGTGAAACTCTTCCTGTTAGCCTCTGATTCTTAAGTTGCTCTGTTCTGATCACCTGGGTTTTTGGTGTAAACTTCTTTGACAGAATAGTTTTGAGATTTAGTGTACAGTCTCCTTGATCTCCCAATTTTTCTGATCTTGAGCTGTGGTTTATGTTGTCTGTGTGTATGTCTTTAGTTTCTGTTTCTTGTTGGGTCTTTCTTTGGTGGGTCTTTCCCACCAGGTGGTTATCTGAGTGTCAATCTCTTCCCCATCTCTTGTTTTGTGTTGTGCAGGTGTGGGTAGGTTGTGTTGGAGCTGTTTCTTCCATGTGTACAATGTTTTGAGGCTTTTGTCTTGCTCTTGTTCAGTTGTTTTTTTCTTAGTAATTTCTTCACTATTTATTTGTATTTTCAGATAGGTCCTGGGTTGACTTAGTGTGGCTTCCCCTCCCTCCTTCACCCTCTTCTCTTCTTATCTGTTGGTGTTCCCTTTTTTGGTGTGTTTCCTCTTCCAGAAGGTATCCTGGTGTTCCCAGCTTCTACCCACTCTTTTTATTGTTAGGCCTTCTCCGGGCTATGGGTGTGCATGCAGCGCCTTCCTTGATTTGCACTCTCCCTGGTGTCTGTGGTCTCAGTTCCCTCTGAGATGAGGTGCAGACTCTCCCCGGTGAGTGGGCACACTCCCTGTCGCCGGGCACCTTCCCCTGGGTGGTGCCTGTATGGTCAACTCCTTCTGAGATGAGGTGCAAACACTCTCCAGTGGATGGGCACACTCCCCAGTGGGTGGGCACACTCCCCAGTCACTGGGCACACTCCCCAGTGGGTGGGCACACTCCAGGTCGCTGGGCACACTCCCCCGTTGGTGCCTGTAGGCTCAGCTCCCTCTGAGATGAGGTGCAAACACTCTCCAGTGGATGGGCACACTCCCTGGTCCCTGGGCACACTCCCGGTCGCTGGGCACCCTCCCCTGGTTTGTTCCTGTAGTCTTAGCTCCCTCCGAGATGAGGTGCACCAATGGGTGGTGGGGTGGAGAGGAGACTGGAGCTGTTGCTGCAGGGAAATTCCCCAAGGTGCCCCAGAGGGTCTTTTTCTTTTTGGGAAAAATCCTTCTGCTCAATCCTGTGACTCCTTCAGTACAAGGAAGGGCCTGTCCTCTCACACAGCCCACCTTTCCAGTTAGGCCAGGGACTGTCCTGGTCAGGGTGCACAGGGCCCAACTTTCAACTCTCCTCAGCCAGCGCCCGAGGTCTCCCTGTGTTTACTACTTCGTCCTTATTCCCCTCCCTGTGATTTCAGGCAAACAGCTTTCTCTCAGTGCTTCTCAAGCATTGTTTGGCAGGGGAGGCAGCTGTTAACCAGGCTCTCTCAGGACTCCTGCGGTAGGCCAGGCAGGGGCGGGCCTGGGGCTGCAGATGCCCTGGTCCCCGCATTGGTCCCAGGGACCTTTCTGTCTTGAAGCAATCCCCTTACCTTCTGTTTTCTCAGTGACCTCTGTACTTTTTGGTCTCCTATCTTCATAAACGCTGGGCTGCTTTTGGCTGTTCACTTTGTTCCTCAGTAGAATGGGTAGGTGTTTCACCTAGGTGCAAAGGGAAGTTAACTCTGCTCCCACCTATCTTGCCGCCATCTTCTCAGTCCATACCTAATTAGAGTTCTTAAATGAGAGTAAATAAAAGGAAGGGATAAGTTTTAACTTCAATGGAGAGGATGATAGGAACATTAAATGTGTTTAGGGGGTGGCAGAAAAGAGGTAGTCTCATGCTAAGAAGCTTGAACATGCATTTATTCAACAAATATTTATTAGCTCTGGGATTCCTTAGGGTGGGGGAGTGGCATGATGGGGGAAGAGTTGAGTGTAATAGTAATAAGAGAAAACACACAACCTTCTTCAAAATTTTGAAAAAAGCTAGCCCTTTGGACATCCAAAGTTTAGTGTTTCTGAAAACATTTTATCTCTTCTTTGTTAGTTTGTTTTAGAACATATGGTAAATTCACTTGTCTGCTTGTTCCTTATCTGTTCTTTATTCCTTTGCTTGTTTATTGACCACAAGACTAAGGGCAGCCTGTTAGATCCCTCATTTCCTGGAAATTTCTCTGCAGTCACAGAAGATTTTAGCTCTACCCTGTAAAATGCCTTGGCTCAGCTCTGTGAATTTACCTAAAGAGATATTTGAAGAAACACTGAGGCCCTCTCAGGTTTTGGTGTTGTGCACAGACTGAGTTGATGAGAGGGTTAACTTCTTTTCCTGCCAAAGTCATCAGGAAGAAAGCTGTCCCCTGAGACATGCTGGGATTAACTTAAGAACTAAGGATCACAGATGCAGAGGGACCTTTGAGCTATAAGGTTTTCACAGTCAAACTGCAGTAAATCGGGAGGTGAGGAGGGGTCATTTGAAGGGAAAAGCTCAAATCATACATTCTTTAAGAAGAAAGCAATGCTTCTTTGTTCCTTCAGGACTAGTACAAACCCTCATATAGCTTGTCTGATTGTAACAAGTCAGTGTTTTGAAGATAGCACAGTATCAGAAAGGCCTCAGGTTTTGGTGTAGAAAGACATGTTTGAAACCTGACTGCACCTCTTAATACCTCTGTGTCCTTGATCAAAGGCACATGACTGCCATTGTCTCAGTTTCCCAATCTCTAAAATAGAGATACCAGTGTCTATCTCACAGGGTTTTTAGAGTTGGAAATAACATAGAAGAAGTACTAGCACATTAGTCTCAAAAGTAGATGCCATGTTAATGGTAGGCAATATTAATATAATATTACTGTTATGGGGAGAATTCAGGTTTTTAACCCAGGAGATGGGCTAGAGAACTTGGGACTGAAGAAGATATCCAGGCTCCAGGATAGTTAGATACTTTACAAAGAGAAAAGATATATTCCGTCATGCCAGAGAAACAATAAAACAAAAATGTTTTAGATAAATGAAAAGAGCATGCAGGATAAATGAAGTTATATTATGTAATGAGCAACATTAAATAATCATATTTATGGAAAATTCAACTGTGGGGAAATCATGTATAATAGTAACATTCATAAATATGTTAAAGAACTTACAAATTGCTTATTCTCTTACTGATTCTGCCTATTGTTTACATTGATGAGAAGAAAAGTTTTGCTAGACACTTAAATGTCAACATTGGCCTAGCCTGGGTTGAATTACCACAAGTTCTGAATAAGTGGGTTTCTGATACAGACAGATAAAGTTCTGTTTGTTTTTCCTTTATTCAAAATTTCCCACTTGATGGCATATTATTCTTAAAATTGAGGTAATTTTTATTTAGGCTTTCTTTACCAGCAAGTGGCCTATGAGAACATCTTAAAAAGATTTTTTATGGTGAAATGTACACGACATAAAATTTACCACTGTAATCATTTTAAGTTTACAGTTCTGTGTCATTCAGTATCCCCTTTCTTTTGCTACCATCATCACCATCCATTTCTAGACTTTTCATCATCCCAAACTGAAACTCTGTACCCATTAAACACTAAGTCTCCATCCTTCTTCCACCCAGCCCCTGAAAACCACAATTCTATTCTCTGTATCTATTAATTTGACTACTCTAGGTGCTTTAACTAAGTTGAATTATACAGTATTTATCTTTTTCTGCTTGGCTTATTTCACTTAGCATATTGTCTTCAAGATTATGGTATAGCACATGTCAGGATTACATTACTTTTTATGACTCAAATATATATATATATATATATATATATATATATATATATATATATATAATTTTGTTCACCATTCATCTGTTGATGGGCACTTGGATTGTTTCACCTTTTGGTTATTGTGAGTGATGCTGCTATAAACATGCTTTGTACAAGTATGTGTTTGAGTCCCTGCTTTCAATTTTTGAGGTTATATACCTAGGAGTAGAATTGCTGGATCATATGGTAATTCTGTTTTCAAATTGTTGAGGAACCAGCAAAATATTTTCTCCAGTTGTTGCACTATTTTAAATTTCCAGCAGTAATAAATGAGAGTTCCAATTGCTCCACATCCTTGGCAATGATTATTTTCCATTTTTAAATTATAGTCATCCTAATGGATGTGAGATGGTATTTCACTGTGATTTTAATTTGCATCTCTCTAAAGACTAATGATGTTGAACATCTTTCCATGTGCTTACTGGCTAGTGGCATATTTTCTTTGGAGAAATATCTATCTATTCAAATTCTTTGCCCATTTTTGAATTGGGTTGTTTGGACACGTTTTTCAATTGCTATTTTTGTTAAGCTTCAGTCAGCTCCAGCAATAAAGCGGGGTAAATTCACCTTAACAAGAAAAATAAAGCTATTTTTAAAAATCAGGGAGAAATGTGAAGAGAAATGTTTTAGGAATTGTGGAGGGTAAAATATGTTTCCTTAATAAAGAGAAAGAAAGGGAAAACAAATGGGAAAACCAGAAAGCTGCAGGGAGATGAATAGACCACAAGAAAGGCTGTTCCTTTATTCGTTGGGATAGCTAGGGAAGGTGGCTATATCATGTTTGACTGAGTCAATGGGAGGGTGCAAAACAAGACTAAGTTGAGGATAAAAATTCAGGAAGAGCAGTTAAGTACAAGTGATATAGATATGAAGATTAACATTCTAACCAAACACCAGTGTGTGGTTGGGGTAAGATACATTGTGTCCTAACTTTCAGAGATGGTGAATAAAATTGCATCTTGGAGTTCAGTTATTTGACATTTTCTCTAAAGATTAATTTAGATTTAGTTTTTATTTAAATTTATAATATGCTATTCATATGAACAAGGCACTAAAGAATGCTTGTCTCTTAATCAAATGAGTCTTAGTTTATGCCATATAGCTCAAATCCTGGGGGCTGTAGCACACAACTGCCATCTGGTGTCAGTATGTTCACATAGCATGGTTCTGCATTTAATACATTTTTAGAAAAACATACTTGGAAGAGGAATTTACACAATAAAAGTGATGAAGTGATAGTAAGTTTCCCAGTGGTGTAAATTAATAAGGTGCTATTTCTTTTATTAAAAAGATGTCAGAAAGCAACCTTAGAAAGTTTCCTTATAGAATTTAAAGTGATGCACAGACTGTTCTTATTTATTATTGGTAAAAAGGGATTATTTTTCATGGATGTGGACAGTCTATGAATTGTGAGTGTATTCATTGTCTTGGTGATCTGGATTACACTTGAATGTGCTGTAAATGCACACAGCTGAGAAAATAATCAAATAAAAAAGTGGATTTATTATTTTTTTAAATTTATTGTTATTCAATTACAGTTGTATGCCTTTTCTCCCCATCCCTCCACCCCACCCCAGCTGAACCCCCCTCCCTCCCCCACCTCCACCCTCCCCCTTGGTTTTGTCCATGTGTCCTTTATAGTAGTTCCTGTAAAAAAGTGGATTTAAGAAGAGACATTTTGTAAGCTCTAAATCTCTCATTTTAAAGGTTATATTTCTTTCAACAAAATTAAGCATTTTTTCCTATTGTGTAATCATCTGTGTCATGTAAGAGTGCTTAATGCTTTCACAATTTATTTTACTTGAAAAAAATTATTTTGAAAAATCAAGTCCCATGATGCTTTCAAGATTAATGGCCCTTCTGTTGAAAATAGGTATACTCTTCAACATAGAAAATTAACATTTTCTTAATCTTTGTTATATTACTTTGTTTCCATTGTCCTCATCACATGCTATTGAACTTAGTCTCTTAATAGAAAACACTGGTGAAAAAAATTATGGATACATTTTATTTTTTAAACTTGTGTTATAGGGAATTTAAAAT
Organism: Desmodus rotundus; assembly: GCF_022682495.2. NCBI lineage: Eukaryota > Metazoa > Chordata > Mammalia > Chiroptera > Phyllostomidae > Desmodus > Desmodus rotundus. Next base: position 51,431,969 of record NC_071400.1, read on the forward strand.
GTACAGAAAGTAGATAGAAGTGTATAATGAGTATTTATGTACCTAATACCTAGCCCCAATAATAATTAATCCATCATACTTCATCCATACCTCAATTCACTACCCTCCTCCCAGAGTATATTTAAGCGAGTCTCAGTCATCATATTTTATCTGTAAATATTTCAGAATGTGTCTTTTAAAAAAATAGGACTCTTGTTTGTAACATAATGGTAATACAATTATTTCACCTATACCATTAATTTCCTTAATAACATCAAATAACCTGTTGTACAAATTGTACAATACATGTAAATTAGAAACGAAGTAAGGTCTACACATTGTGATTATTTGTACTATGTTTTAAATTTCTTTTTTAAATATATTTTATTGATTATGCTATTACATTTGTCCCATTTTTCTCCCCTTTATTGCCCTCCACCCTGTACCCCCTTCCCAACAGCATTCCCCCACTTTAGTTCATATCCATGGGTCATATATGTAAGGTCATTGGCTTCTACATTTCCTACACTATTCTTAATCTCCCCTTGTCTATTTTGTACCTACTATTTATGCTTCTTATTCCCTGTACTTTTTGCCCCATTCTCCCCTTCCCCCTTCCCATTGATAATCCTCCATATGATCTGCATTTCTGTGGTTCTGTTCCTGTTCTAGTTGTTTGCTTAGATTTTTTTTAGGTTTGGTTGTTCATAGTTGTGAGTTTGTTGTCATTTTACTGTTCATATTTTTGATGATCTTTTTCTGAGATAAGTACCTTTAACATTTTGCATCTTAAGGGATTGGTGATGATGAACTCCTTTAACTTGACCATATCTGGAAAGCACTTTATCTGCCCTTCCAATCTAAGTGATAGCTTTGCTGGATACAGTAATCTTGGATGTAGATCCTTGCTTTTCATGACTTCTTATACTTCTTCCCACCTGCTTTTTGCCTGTAAGTTTGCTTTGGAGAAATAAGCTGACAGTCTTATGGCAATTCCTTTGTAGGTAACTGTCTCCTCTTCTCTTGCTGCTTTTAAGATTCTCTCCTTATTTTTAATCTTGGGTAATGTAATTATGTTGTGCCTTGGTGTGTGCTTCCTTGGTCCAACTTCTTTGGGTCTCTCTGAGCTTCCTAGACTTTCTGGAAGTCTATTTCCTTTACCAGATTGGAGAAGTTCTCCTTCATTATTTTTTCAAAGATGTTTTTTCCATTTATTGCTTTTCTTCTCCTGGCACCCATATGATTTGGGTATTGGAATGATAAAAGTTGTCCCACAGGTTCCTAAGCCTCTCCTTATTTTTCTGAATTATTGTTTCTTCATTCTGTTCTGGATGAATGCTTATTTCTTTCTTCTGCTCCAAAGCATTGATTTGGATTCTGGTTTCCTTCCCTTCACTGTTTGTTCCCTGTATATTTTCCTTCATTGCACATTGCATAGCCTTCACTTTTTCTTCTATTTTGCAATCATACTCAACCATTTCTGTGAGAATCCTGACTACCAGTGTTTAAAACTCTGTATCTGATAGGTTAGCTATCTCTTTATCACTTAGTTCTATTTTAGGAGCTTTGATCTGTTCTTTCATTTGGGTCATATTTATTTGTCTTGGTAAGCCTGCTATGTTGTAAGGAGCAATGCCTTCAGCATTTGTCAGGGCCAGGGAGGGGGAAACCCAAGTTGTTGCATTGTGGCAATGCATGTGGGGTCCAAAAGGGCACAATGTCAGTTTCTCGGCTGTCTGCTAGCTTTCAGTCACTTCCCCCCTTCCCACAAGTAAATTGGACCCTTCTGGTGCTGATTCCCAAGTGGGTGGGCTTGTGTACATTCTAGGACCCCATGGGTCTCTCCAATGAACTGTCCTGTGAGGCTGGGAGTTTCTCCAACTGCTGCAATTCCCACAGATCTTTATAGCCAGAGGTTTAGAGGCTTTTTTCCCAAATGCTGGAACCCTGGGTTGTGTGCTCTTTGTTGTTCCGCATTTGTTCCTCCCAGTTTACCTGCATGCAAATGTGGGAATGCCCAGTCTGCCAGCCTCTGCCTCACCCACATAGTCCTCCAGGAACTGTGTTGCCACACAACCTCGCCACCCCAGTTACCCATTTCTGCCCCTCCTACCAGTCTGAATGAATATTTCATTTTTAACCCCTTGGTTGTTGGAATTCCATACAGTTCGATTTTCTGCCAGTTTTGTATTTTTTTTCTCTCTCTCTAAATTTGTTGTCCTACTTTTGGTTGTGTGAGGAGGCAAAGTGTATCCACACATGCCACCATCTTGGTTGGAAGTCTAAATTTCTTAATCTATCAGTTACCCCTCCACCTTTCTTTCTCATTGTAATGTGATGAAGAAACCAGGTCATTTGTTTTGTAGAGTTTCCCACCACATGGATTTTGTGGATTGCATTCCAATGGTAAAATTTAACAAGTTTCTTTGTCCTCTTTTTTCTACAATAGTAACTGGATGTATAGACTTGGTTGTATCCAGAGGTTTGTTTGTTTCAGTGATGTGGTCACTGGTAAGCAGTGTCCACAGCGTTGTGGCTGAGATGAGACAAATTCACATGGACTCCCGAGTCTTGTGGAAGAAAAGGGATGGCACAGCCACTCTCTCAAGGGGAGAGTGCCCCAATTCTTGCCTTGGCAGGCTTTTATTGGTTTAATTTGCATAAGAACACAGGGCGCATATGGAAAGCTCATCAGTCATTGTCAGGCAGTAAGGATCAAACAATAGATAACATTCAAAGAACTCTGAGGGCTTATTCTGAGTCAGGGACAGATAGCTAAAGGGCCATAAAACTTTGGGGAACAAACTCATTTCATGCATTGACCCTTATCAGAAAATTGAGGGTATTAGAAAAGTAGGTTTCACAGGATTTTATGCATTCTTTCTCAGGCCTGATCACCCCAGGGAACCCGCCCTTTCCAGCACAGGACCCCACCCACCTCTGACATTGTTTCAAGCTTAAGTCAGGGAGTGGAAGTAAGGCAGCCAAGAGAGTAGGAAACTTCTTGCAGACAGAATGAAGGCTCAGGCTATGTCAAAGCCGAGGGGTGAGGGTCCATCACCCCCTTTTTCTATGCCCCCCCAAGTCCTTCCTAGGCCCCTTTTGTGACTGTGCCTGTCTTAGGTTGTCCCTCATTAGAGGAATCTTACCTGTCATTGGCTAACCAGTCTTCTGCCTGGGGCCAAGCAGGGTAAAGTGAAATGGGGCAGAGGCAGCACGCCTACCAGGAAGATAAGCTTTACCCCCTAAATGGCTTATGGTCCCAAGGTCTTTTTACTCAGCCTTAGCCATGGGGGATTACAGCTTCTAAAACTAGGCAGGGAGGTTTCCAACATTTCAGGACTTTATATCTGGTGTTGTTTTCTTTTATTAGGAAGCATACAATGTCTGATTGTCTCTACATATATTTATATTAACTTAGGATATCTTGCGTGTTTATCCATTGGTTGTTTTTTTTTTTTAAAGATTTTATTGATTTATTTTTAGAGAGAGGAAAAATGAGGGAGAAAGAGGGGGGAGAGAAACATCAATGTGGGGTTGCCTCTCAGGTGCCCCTTACTGGGTTCTGGCCTGCAACCCAAGTATGTGTCCTAACTGGGAACTGAACCAGCAACCCTTTGATTTGCAAGCCAGTGCTCAATCCGCTAAGCCACACCAGCCAGGGCTATCCATTGATTCATAAACGGACATATTTATTGGAGTCCAGCTTCATCTTTTTTCATAAATAACAACCATAATTGCATTGCTTAAGACTTTTCAGATTCAGATCCAAGAAGATGGAGGCAGGGTAGGTGGGAGCAGAACCCAGTTCTCCCTGTGCCCAGACGGAACACCTAGCCCATTTTCTGAGGAACAGAGTGAACAGCCAACAGAATCCCAGCTTATATGAAGGTTGGAGGCCAAAAAGTGTAGAGGACATTGAAAAACAAGGTGAGGAGATTGCACTGGGACAGTGAGGTAACTGGGATCTGCGCAGGGTCCTAGGCCACTGTGGCCCCCAAGCCAGGTGCCTGCCACAGGATACCGGGAGGAGAGTTAGATAACCAGCTCCCTCCCCTACCAGACCTACCAGAGCAGGGAGCGCAGTCTGGCACCACAAGGGACCTGGATGCTGGACATTGCTGGGGGGTACAGAGAGTAAGAGAGAGACACAGAGGCGGTATGCATCCAAGGGGACTGTGGACCCCAGCACCAGAGGAATTGAGGTGCCAGGTGACATTTGGAAAAGGGAGGAGTTGGGCTGTGTGGGACCATGACTCAGATAGTCTCTAGATTGGTTAAAAAGTTGGGCTGTGTGAAAAGCTGTGTGCTTGTTAAGAACAGCAGGCAGCTGTTTTGTAAGGAAGTGTCAAGCTGCAGCTGGCTTGCCTGAGGGTGATTTGAGCTGTGCAGTGGCTGAGTGGAACCATGTGCTTGAGCTCGTCCCATGTTGCATGCCCAGAGGCTGAGCCGTTAAGTGGAACAGTGCACCCTAGATTGACTTGTGCTGCATGGCCAGGGACTCAGTGGCTGATTGGAACTGCCCGCCCAAGAGAGAGTAGCTCAGTGGAACAGTGTGCCTGAGATTGACTAACACTGTGAGCCTAGACACGGAGTGGCTGATTTGAATAGGGCAGCTCATGGAAGACCTGGGCTTGAGGCTGGGCAACTGTTAACATTGCAGCCCAGACCTGGTCCCCATCCTCTCATCACCATAGGAGGGGAGAAAAGTGAAGCCCAGCCACCCTCTTCCTTTAACATCTAGGAAGACCAGCAGAACTCGCTTAACAAGTTTAAAGTCAGAAGGAGGCTTAATTTTTTCGTTCCTCTCTCTTTTTTTTTCCTTTATTTTCTTCCCCCAAGTGAGACAATGAGACATGGAGTTACAAAGGGTCCTGAGACAGATTCAAAGGGGGAGCACAAGGCTAACCCTCAAAATTGAGAAACTGAGACAAATGTCACTTTGTTATCCCATAGAGCTGAAGTTTTATTGTTCATGTGTATTATTATTATTACCACTTTTATTTCTTTTTATTTTTCTTCCTTATGTTTAGTTTATGTCATTTAATTTCTCTGTTTAATTGAATTGTTTTACTGGTTTTCTTTATTCTATCTTTACTGTAATTTAATTTTCCTTCTTTCACTTCAATCGTGTACCAATAACACACTACTCTTGATTGGGTACTTTTTATTCTGGTTATCCAAATCAAATATTTCTTGTTATATTGTTGTCGTTCCAGTACTATTGTAAATAACTGTTGTTCCATACAATTGTAAATACTACACAGGAACCCTCCCTGATCTAAGCCCACTTCACTTTACTCCTGAGCATTATTATTGTTGTGGTTAACTCTATTTTCTCTCACACTACAACTACACTCTATCCTTTACTTTCACTATATCTCATCATCTAACCTAGCACAAGTGCTCTCTTTTCTGGATTCAGCTGACATTCCTCCTCCATTCTGACAAGAGTCTCATCTCTCTTTCACCTTTTGTAAAAAGTGGCTAGTTGGGTGAAATATCACAGTTAACATGATACTTATCCAAAGAACCTCCTATCTATCTCTGCTTGCTGGTATTTTATTCTATTTTTTTATTTTTAATTTTTTTAAATATATTTTATTAATTATGCTATTACAGTTGTCCCATTTCCCCCCTTTATTTACTCCCCATCATGCACACCCCCTCCCACCCACATTCCCCCCCCCTTTAGTTCATGTCCATGGGTCATACATATAAGTTCTTTGGCTTCTACATTTCCTATACTATTGTTACCCTCCCCCTGTCTATTTTCTACCTACCATTTATGCTACTTATTCTTTGTACCTTTTTCCCCTCTCTCCCTCTCCCACCCCTCTGTTGACAACCTTCCATGTGATCTCCATTTCTGTGGTTCTGTTCCTGTTCTAGTTGTTGGCTTAGTTTGCTTTTGTTTTTGTTTTAGGTGTGGTTGTTAATAACTGTGAGTTTGCTGTCATTTATACTGTTCATATTTTTAACCTTATTTTTCTTACATAAATCCCTTTAACATTTCATATAATAAGGGCTTGGTGAAAATGAACTCCTTTAACTTGACCTTATCTGAGAATTACTTTATTTGCCCTTCCATTGTAAATGAAAGCTTTGCTGGATAGAGTAATCTTGGATGCAAGTCCTTGCTTTTCATGACTTCTTATACTTCTTCCCACCCGCTTTTTGCCTGTAAGTTTTCTTTGGAGAAATAAGCTGACAGTCTTATGGGAATTCCCTTGTGGGTAACTGTCTCCTTTTCTCTTGCTGCTTCTAAGATTCTCTCCTTATTTTTAATCTTGGGTAATGTAATTATGATGTGCTTCCATGTGTTCCTCCTTGGTCCAACTTCTTTGGGTCTCTCTGAGATTCCTAGACTTCCTGGAAGTCTATTTCCTTTGACAGATTGGGAAAGTTCTCCTTCATTATTTGTTCAAATAACTTTTCAATTTGTTGCTCTTCCTCTTCTCCTTCTGGTACCCCTATAATTCAGATGTTGGAACATTTAAAGATGTCCTGGAGGTTCCTAAGGCTTTCCCTTTTTTTTTTTTTTTTTTTGAATTCTTGTTTCTCCATTCTTTTTTGGTTGAATGTTTCTTCCTTCTGGTCCACACCGTTGATTTGAGTCTCAGTTTCCTTCCCATCACTATTGGTTCCCTGTACATTTTCCTTTATTTTACTTAGCATAGCCTTCATTTTCTCATCAAATTTGCAACCAAATTCAATCAATTCTGTGAGCATCCTGATTACCAGTGTTTTGAACTCTGCATTTGGTAGGTTGGCTATCTCTTTGTCTCTTAGTTGTACTTTTTCTGGAGCTGTGATTTATTCTTTCATTTAGGCTATATATTTTTTTGTCTCAGCACACCTGTTATGTAGTAAGGTGTGGAGCCTTAGGTGTTCACCAGGTTGGGGAAACCCACATTGCTGTATTGTGATGCTGTATTTGGGGAAGGGGTCTAAGAGGGAACAATGGCACTTGCTTCACTCTCTGCAAGATTTCAGTCACTTCCTCCACTACCCACAAGCAAAGTAAGCCCTTCTGGTGCTGATTCCCAGGTGGGTGGGCTTGTGTACATTCTTGGACCCTGTGGGTCATTCCAAGGAATTCTCCTCTGAGGCTGGCAGTTTCTTCTGCTGCCACCTCAACCCCCACAGTTGTTTTCAATCAGTGGTTTGAGACTTTATTTCCCCACACTGGAGCCCTGGGTTGTGTGGTCTGACTCACTCCCCAGTTGTTCCTCCCAGTTTACCCACATGTGAATGTGGGACTGCCCACTCCACCAACCACTGCCTCACTGGGTATGCCAGCTGCTACCTTGCCGACCACAGTTCTCCAACTGCCACCTTGTCGTGAGTCCTCTCCACTTACCTGCCCATCTCCACCCTTCTTACCAGTTTGGATGAATGTTTCTTCTTTAACTCCTTGGTTGTCAGACTTCCATAGAGTTCATATTTCTGTCAGTTCTGGTTGAGTTTTTTTGTTTTTAAATTGTTGTTGTCCTTTTTTTGGTTGTGCGAGGAGGCACAGTGTGTCTACGTACACCTCCATCTTGGCCAGAGGTCCTCTACTTGCTGGTACTTTAAATCCCATAAAATACTCTTTTGCTGTATTAATCCATTTTCCCTACCCACTGCCACTGATCACATACAAGATTAGGTGGGAGCTGTGACCATCAGTATACCTACTGGAGTAGAGAAACCACCAACAAAGGAAACACCAAAAGGGAAAAACCAAATTGCAACAAGAGAGCCCACAAACAGAAGTAAGGGTGAACCCAGAGTGTCCAGATAAGGATATCAAAGAGACTGAACCACAAAGAGACACCAATGAACCACATTGAATTCCTACAACAGAAGTACACCTTACAGAGACAGCAAGCAAAGTGAAACATCAGGGAGTGCAGAAACAAACAAAAACAGTCACCTAAAATGGAAAGACAAAAAAAGAACATGGATTCTAAAGAAATGGAAGACTCCCCAACAAAAGAGCTAAATGAAAAGGAGGTAAGCAAACTATGATATAAAATTCAAAATAATGGTTATAAAGATGTTCAAGGAACTCACAGAAAGCTACAAGGAACTGAGTGAGACCTACAACAGTATGAAAAAAGAAAGAAAATCTAAAAACAAAATCTAGGAAGAAATGAACAATAAAATCTCAGAAATAAAATAACACACTAGAAGGAATTACAAGAAGGGTGGATAAAGCAGAGGATCGAATCAGCAAGTTGCAGGACAAAGTAAAAGAAAACACCCAGAAGGAGCAAGAAAAGGAAAAGAGACTCAGAAGGAACGAACAGGTGGTAAGGGAGCTGTAAGACAACATGAAACACAATGATATCTGTATAATAGGGATACCCAAAGGAGAAGAAGAAGAGCAAGGGATAGAAAAAGTGCTTGAAAAAGTAATGATGGAAAACTTCCCTAATTGGATGAGAGAAAAAGTCACACAAACCCAGGAAACACAGACAGTCCCAATCAAGAGGAACCCAAAGAGGCCCACTTCATGCATAATTAAAATGGCAAAATTCTAAGACAAAGACAGAATTGTAAAGGCCAGAAGGGAAAAACAGGAAGTAACATACAAGAGAGCCCAGATAAGGATAGCAGCTGATTTCTCAATGGAAATGCTCCAAGCCAGAAGAGATTGGCAAGGGATATTTCAAGTAATGTAAACCAAAGGACTGCAACCATGATTACTTTATCCAGCAAGGCTCTCACTTAAAATGGAAGGCCAAATAAGGAGCTTCCCAAACAAAAGAAGCCTCAAAGAATACACCTCCACCAAACCAGCTCTGCAATATATGCTAAAGGGAATGCTTTAAGAAAAGGAAGAAAAAGAGGTTGAGAGAGAGTTACACAGGAACAAAAAAATGGGAATGAATACACACCTATCAATAATACCCTTAAAAGTACACCATTTAAATGGTCCAATCAAAAGGTATGAATAGGGGGAAGATGGCGGCAACATAGGTGGGAGCGGAGTCCACTTCCCCTCAACGCCAGGGAAATACCTAGCTGATCTGAGGAGCAGAGCGAACAGCCAACAGTATTCCAGCATATACGAAGATCAGAGACCAAAGATAGAGGACACTGAAAGATCTGACGGTAAGAAGAGTGCTGAAGGACAATAAGGTCCACGGGACCCAGGACCGCGCGGTACAAGGGCGGCAGAAGCGCCAGCCCTGGCGCAGGGGCTGCGGCAGGAGTCTTGGGAGAGGGCCAGGCTGCTCTGTGAGCAGCCAGGTGCTTGATTAGACCAGGGGGGCTTGAAAAGGAGGAATTTCTCAAAAAGAAAAAGAAAATAGAGACACTCAGGGGCTAATTAGAGAACTCTCGGTAGTAGCCGAGGCCCCTGGCGCCCCTCCCCCTCCACCCCTGGACTGCTACGCTCACCTGAGGTCCGGTCGCGCGCGCGAGCAGATTAGCGAACGGGACCCACACTTGAAACCCCGGAGGGGCGCCCACACCTGAAACCTCCGAGATAATTTGGACCAGAGTCTAGCTGCTCTACCCACAGGCCCAAAACCTCGGAACCGAGTGCCGCGTGATTCAGTCCCAGGGTGGCCCCGCCCGCCCGAGAGACTCAAGCCCAGGGCGGCTGGATCGGGCCCCCAAGCACAGAGCCTGTGGCTCAGCGGGCTGCGCGCGCTCACCAAGCACAGGGCCGGCTGGGTGCCCGTTTTCTAAATACAAAGCTGCTGGCGAGTGTCCTAACCCCAAGGCGGCTGAATCCGCCACCTGCGCGCCAGCGTTCCAAGCCCTGGCGGCTCTATTGGTCCGCCGGCTGCGCGCTCAGGGCACAAAATAACGTCACAGACCCAAAGCGGCTGGATTCCCCTGCTGCGCGCGCACGCGTCACGAGCCAAAGCAGCTGGATTGGCTGATCAACGGACTGATTGACTGCCAGGGACCACACTTACAAAACAGCGAAGAGTGTGACCCAGGAAGAGAGAAAAGTGAAACCAATCCTTCCAAACACCCCCTCCCGTTGCACAGACAGGACACCAGCAGAAATAACCTGACCGGTTTAAAGCCAACAGAAGGTTTGTTTTTTTTTTTTTATCCTTTTTCTTTTTTTTTCCTTTCCCCCTGAATTCCTTCTTCCTCTCTCTTTTTTTCTTTTTTTTCATTCCTTCTTCCTCCCATCCTTTACCATTTTTATGTCTTCTTCCTGCCTTCTTTTATCTATTTCTATGTTTTAATTTTTGCTAAAATTCCTTCTTATCTTGCCTCCGATCTTTCTTTATTCTTCCCTCCTTCCTTCCTTTCCTCCTTTCCTATTTCCTTTTTCCCTCCTTCCCATCTTTCTTTTGGTTTGTTTTGTGTGTGTGTGTGTGTTTTTTTTTTTTCTTTTCTTTCGCCCCCCCTTTCTCTTTTTCCCACAGGTGAGACAACAAAACCTGGAGTGCTGAAAAGACTAGAGATAGACCGTGTTAAACACATAAACGTCAGCTCAAGACCAGTGAGCACAGGAGAGTAAGGAGACAGCACCACCGAATCCCATTGGCATTCTACCATAGAAGTTCATATCATAAATCCAGGGAGTCAGAACAAAGCAATTTAAGACGCAGAGGCCAACAAGAAGAACCTCACAAACAATGGGAAGACAAAGAAACAATTCCCAAATGAAAGGAAAGGAGGAAGTCTCAGAAAGAATACTAACCGAAAAAGAGGCAAGTCAACTATCAGATACTGAGTTCAAAGCAATGGTCATCAGGAAACTCACTGAGCTCTCTGAGCTCAAAGAGAACTACCAGAAACTACAAGGAAACTACAATGAACTCACTGCAAACTATATCAACATGAAAAAGGAAATAGAAAATATCAACAAGAGCCAAGCGGAAATGAAGAATACAATTTCTGAATTGAAGAACACAGTAGAAGGAATTAAAAGCAGACTTGATGAAGCAGAGGATCGGATCAGCGAGCTGGAGGATAAAGTAGAAAAAAACACCCAGAAAGAGCAAGAAAAGGAAAAGAGGCTCAGAAAGAATGAAGAGGCAATAAGGGAAATGCAGGACAACATGAAACGTAACAATATCCGTATAATAGGAATACCAGAAGGAGAAGAAGAAGAGCAAGGGATAGAAAACCTGTTTGAAAAAGTAATGATGGAAAATTTCCCTAATCTGAGGAGAGAAAAAGTCACCCAAATCCAGGAAACACAGAGAGTCCCAAGCAAGAGGAACCCAAAGAGACCCACTGCAAGACACATCATAATTAAAATGGCAAATCTCCAAGACAAAGAGAGGATCTTAAAGGCAGCAAGGGAGAAAAAGGAAGTAACATACAAGGGAGCCCCGATAAGGTTAGCAACTGACTTCTCAATGGAAACGCTCCAAGCCAGAAGAGAATGGCAAAAAATATTCCAAGTAATGAGAACCAGAGGCCTCCAACCAAGACTACTTTACCCAGCAAGGCTCTCAATCAAGATAGAAGACCAAATAAAGAGCTTCCCAGACAAAAGAAGTCTAAAAGAATACAGCTCCACCAAACCAGCTCTGCAAGAGATGCTAAAGGGACTGCTTTAAGGAAAGGAAGGAAAAGAGAAAGACAGAGGAACACAGGTAGGAAATAATGGCAATGAATAACTACCTATCGATAATAACCTTAAATGTAAATGGATTAAATGCTCCAATCAAAAGACATAGAACAGCTGAATGGATAAGAAAACATGACCCACAAATATGCTACCTACAAGAAACCCATCTCAGGACAAAAGACTTACACAGACTGAAAGTGAAGGGCTGGAAACAAATTTTCCAAGCAAACGGACAGGAAAAAAAAGCAGGGGTAGCAATACTCATATCAGACAAAATAGACTTCCAAAGAAGGGCCATAAAGAGAGACCCAGAAGGTCACTTCATAATACTCAAAGGAAGAATCCACCAAGAAGACATAAACATTGTAAATATATATGCACCCAACATAGGAGCACCCAAATACATAAAGAAAATATTGGAGGATTTCAAGAAAGATATTGACAGCAACACAATTATAGTAGGGGATTTTAACACCCCACTATCAAAAATGGACAGGTCTTCCAAACAAAAGATCAACAAAGATATTGTGTCACTTAACAATACCTTAGAGGAAATGGACTTAACTGATATATACAGAGCTTTTCATCCCAAAGAAGCAAAATACACGTTCTTTTCAAGTGTCCATGGAACTTTTTCAAAGATAGACCACATGATTGGACACAAAGCAAGCCTCAACAAATTCAAGAAAATTGAAATCATATCAAGCATCTTCTCTGACCACAAGGGTCTGAAACTAGAAACCAACGCCAAGGGTAAAAACCCAAAACACTCAAAAGCATGGAGACTGAATAGCATGCTATTAAACAATGAATGGGTCAAGAACGAGATTAGGGAAGAAATCAAAAACTTCCTGGAAACAAATGAAAACGAACTCACAACAACCCAAAACCTATGGGACACAGCAAAGGCAGTCCTGAGAGGGAAGTTCATAGCAATACAGGCCTACCTTAAGAAGTTAGAAACAGTTCACACAAACAACCTAACCCTACGCCTACAAGAACTGGAGGAACAACAACAAAAACAGCCCAGAGCAAGCAGAAGGAAGGAAATAACCAAGATCAGAGCAGAACTAAATGACATAGAGACTAAAAGCACAATTGTAAGGATCAATGAATCCAGGAGCTGGTTCTTTGAAAAGATAAACAAAATTGACAAGCCTTTAAGTAGGCTCATCAAAAAGAAAAGAGAGAGGATCCAAATAAACAGAATTAGAAATGAAAGTGGAGAGATTACAACTGATACCACAGAAATACAAAGGATCGTAAGAAATTACTATGAAGACCTGTATGCTAAGAAATTTGAAAACCTAGATGAAATGGACACATTTCTAGAAAAATATAATCTTCCAAAACTGACTGAAGAAGAAACAGAAAACCTGAACAGACCAATATCAGCAAAGGAAATTGAAGCAGTCATCAAGAAACTCCCATCACACAAAAGCCCTGGACCAGATGGTTTCACAGGAGATTTCTACAAAGCATTTAAGGAAGAACTAACCCCTATCCTTCACAGACTATTCGAAAAAATCCAAACTGATGGAAGACTCCCAAACTCTTTTTATGAAGCCAACATCATCCTAATCCCAAAACCAGATAAAGACACAACGAAGAAAGAAAGCTTCAGGCCAATATCGCTGATGAACATAGACGCTAAAATTCTCAACAAAATATTAGCAAACCGCATCCAGCAATATATTAAAAAGATCATCCACCATGACCAAGTGGGATTCATCCCAGGGATGCAAGGATGGTACAATATTCGCAAATCAATAAACATAATACATCACATCAACAACAGCAAAGACAAAAATCACATGATCATATCAATAGATGCTGAAAAAGCGTTCGATAAGATACAGCACCCATTTCTGATAAAAACACTCAGCAAAGTGGGAATAAAGGGAGCAGTCCTCAACATAATTAAGGCCATATATGAGAGACCTACAGCCAACATCACACTCAATGGACAAAAACTTAGAGCTTTCCCACTAAGATCAGGAACTAGACAAGGATGCCCTCTCTCACCACTCCTATTCAACATAGTATTGGAAGTCCTAGCCACAGCAATCAGACAAGAAAAAGCAATAAAAGGCATCCAAATTGGAAAGGAGGAAATGAAACTGTCACTGTTTGCAGACGACATGATAGTGTACGTGGAAAACCCTATAGACTCCACTCAAAAACTACTCGACCTAATAAATGAATTTGGCAAAACAGCTGGATACAGAGTCAATACCCAGAAATCAAAGGCATTCCTGTACACCAGCAACGAAACTGCAGAAACAGAAATCAGGAAAAAAAATCCCATTCGATATAGCAACAAGAAAAATAAAGTACCTAGGAATAAACCTAACCAAGGAGGTAAAAGACCTGTACTCAGAAAACTACACAACACTGAAGAAAGAAATTAAGGAAGATACAAACAAATGGAAGCATGTACCATGTTCATGGATTGGAAGAATCAACATTATCAAAATGGCCATACTACCCAAAGCAATTTATAGATTCAATGCAATCCCTATTAGAGTACCCATGACATATTTCACAGATATAGAACAAACATTGCAGAAATTCATATGGAACCATAAACGACCTCGAATAGCTGCAGCAATTTTGAGAAAGAAAAACAAAGCAGGAGGGATCACAATACCTGATATCAAACTGTATTACAAGGCCACTGTAATCAAAACAGCCTGGTACTGGCATAAAAACAGGCACATAGACCAATGGAACAGAATAGAGAGCCCAGAAATAAACTCAAGTCTATACGATCAATTAATATTTGACAAAGGAGGCAGGAGCATAAAATGGAGCAAAAACAGCCTCTTCAACAGATGGTGTTGGGAGATCTGGACAGCTACGTGCAAAAAAATGAAACTCGATCACCAACTTACGCCATACACGAAAATAAACTCAAGATGGATAAAAGACTTAAATATAAGCCGTAACACCATAAAAGTCCTTGAGGAAAACATTGGCAGGAAAATCTCAGACATTCCACGCAGCAACATCCTCACAGACACATCCCCTAAAGCAAGGGACATAAAGGAAAGAATAAACAAATGGGACCTCATCAAAATAAAAAGCTTCTGCATGGCTAAAGAAAACAGCACCAAATTACAAAGAGTACCAACAGTATGGGAAAACATATTTGCCAACGATACCTCAGACAAGGGCCTGATCTCCAAAATATATAAAGAACTCACTCGACTCCACTCCAGGAAGACAAACAACCCAATTAAAAAATGGGCAAAGGACTTGAACAGACACTTCTCCAAGGAAGACATACAGAGGGCCCAGAGACATATGAAAAGATGCTCAGCATCACTAGCCATCAGAGAGATGCAAATTAAAACCACAATGAGGTATCATCTCACACCAGTCAGAATGGCCAACATAAACAAATCCACAAACAAATGTTGGAGAGGATGTGGAGAAAAGGGAACCCTTGTGCACTGTTGGTGGGAATGCAGACTGGTGAGGCCACTGTGGAAAACAATATGGAATTTCCTCAGAAAACTAAAAATGGAACTGCCCTTTGACCCAGTAATTCCGCTGCTGGGATTATACCCTAAGAACACTGAAACACCAATCCAAAAGAATCTGTGCACCCCAATGTTCATAGCAGCACAATTTACAATAGCCAAGTACTGGAAGCAACCGAAGTGCCCATCAGCAAACGAGTGGATCCAAAAACTATGGTATATTTACACAATGGAATTCTACGCAGCAGAGAGAAAGAAGGAGCTTATACCCTTTGCAACAGCATGGATGAAACTGGAGAGCATTATGCTAAGTGAAATAAGCCAGGAAGTGAGGGACAAGTACCATATGATCTCACCTTTAACTGGAACATAAGCAATAGAAGAAAAAAGCAAACAAAATATAACCAGAGACATTGAAGTTAAGAACAATCTAACAATAGCCAGGGCGGGGGTGGGGGGTGGGGGCGGGGATAGTGGGAAGAGGGTATTACAGGAACTACTATAAAGGACACATGGACAAAACCAAGGGGGAGGGTGGAGAGGGGGGAGGGAGGTGGGTTCACCTGGGGTGGGGTAGAGGGGTGGGGAGAAAAGGCATACAACTGTAATTGCATAACAATAAAAAAAATTAAAAAAAAAAAAAAAAGGTATGAATAGCTGAATGGATAAGAAATCATGAACCACACATATGCTGCCTACAAAAGACATTTCTCAGAAAAAAAGACCTATACACAATGAAACTGAAAGGCTGTAAACAAATTTTGGAGGCAAATAGACAAGAAAAAGAAAGCCAGGGTACCAATACTCATACCAGAAAAAATAGACTTCAAAAAAATGGCCATAAAGAGAAACCCAGAAGTTCACTTCATAATACTCAAGGAAAGAATCCATCAAGAAAACATAAACATTGTAAATATATATGCACTCAACATAGGAGTACCCAAATACATAAAAAAAAAAATATTGAAGGACTTCAAGAAAGATATTCAAAGCAACACAATTATACTAGGCGATTTTAACACCCCACTGTCAAAAATGGACAGATCTTTCAAACAAACTATCAACAAAGATATTGCGGCAATGAACCATGCCCCAGATGAAAGGGACATAACTGACATGTGTGTGTACACACACGCACACAGACACACAGACACACAGACCCTTTCATCCCAAAGAAGCAAAATATATATTCTTTTCAAATGCACATGGAACATTTTCAAGGATAGACCGCTTGATAATACACAAAACAAACCCCAACAAATTCAAGAAAATTGAAATCATATCAAGCATTTTCCCTGACGAAAAGGGATGGAAACTAGAATCCAAATTCAAGGAAAAAACTCAAAAAGACTCAAACTCATGGAGATGGAATACCATTATATTAAACGATGAATGAGTCAAGAACGAGATTAGGGAAGAAATCAAAAACTTTCTGGAAACAAATGAAAATGAACTCACAATATCAGAAAACTTATGGGAAACAGTAAAGGCAATCCTGAGAGGGAAGTTCATAGCAATACAGGCCTATGTAAAAAAGATAGAAACATTTCAAACAAACAACCTATCCTTATGCCTACAAGCACTCAAAGAACAAAAACAAAACAGCCCAGAGAAGGTATAAAGAAAGAGATAACCAAGATCACAGCAGAATTAAATGGCATAGAGAATAAAAGCACAATTATAAGGATCAATAAATCCAGGAGCTGGTTCTTTGAAAAGGTAAACAAAATCAACAAGCCTTTAAGCAGACTAATCAAGAAAAAAAGGGAGAAGGCCTAAATAAACACAATCAGAAATGAAAGAGGAGAGATTACAGCTGATACCACAGAAATACAAAGGATTGTAAGAAATTACTATGAAGAACTGTGTGCCAGAAAATTTGAAAACCTAGATGAAATGGACAAATTCCTAGACAAATATAATCTTCCTAAACTGAATGAAGAAGAAGCATAAAGCCTGAACAGACCAATAATAGTTGACAAAATTGAAGCAGTAATCAAAAAACTCCCAACACAGACATGGCCTGTACTGGACAGTTTCACAGGAAATTTCCACAAAGCATTTAAATATGAGCTAACCCCTATTTTTCATAGACCATTCCAAAAAAATCCATGACAAGGGAAGACTCCCAAACTTTTTATGAAGCCAGCATCATCCTAATCCCCAAACCAGGTAATGACAAACAAAGAAAGAAAATTATAGACCAATATCACTAATTACCATAGACTCTGGAATCCTCAACAAAATATTGGCAAACAACCTCCAGGAATACATTAAAAAGATCATACACCATGATTAAGTGGGACTCATCCCAGGGATGCAAGGATAGTACAATATTCACAAATCGGTTAAGGTAATACATCACAGAGAGAAGAGCTAAGACAAAACTCACATAATCGTATCAATAGATGTGGAAAAAGCATTTGATAAGGTCCAGCAACCATTTATGATAAAAGCACTCAGCAAAGTGAGAATAGAGGGAGCATTCCACAACATAATAAAGGCCTACAGCCAACATCATACCCAAAGGGTAAAAACTAAAAACTTTCCTACTAAGATCAAGACCAAGACAAGGTTGTCCACTTTCACTTCTCCTATTCAACACAGTATTGGATGTCCCAAGCACAGCAATCAGACAAGAAAAAGAAGTGAAAGGCATCCAAATTGGAAAAGAGGACACAAAACTGTCATTGTTTGCAGATGACATGATAGTCTACATAGACAATACTACAGACTCCACCAAAAACTGCTTGATTTAATAAATGAATTTGACAAAACAGCGGGATACAATCTCAATATTCAGAAATCAAAGACATTTTTGTATACCAACAATGAAATATCACAAACAAGAAACAGGGAAAAAATCCCATTTGATATGGCAACAAGAAAAATAATATGCCTAGATATAAACCTAAGCAAGGTGGTAAAAGAATTGTACTCAGAAAACTACACAATGCTTAAGAAAGAAATTAAGGCAGACACAAACAAATGGAAATATATAACGTGTTCATGATTCAGGAGAATTAACATCATCAAAATGTCCATACTACCCAAAGCAATTTATAGATTCAGTGCAATGCATATTAAAGTACCAATGGCATATTGCACAAATATAGAACAAACAATTCAAAAATGTATATGCAACCATAAATGACCCCGAATAACTGAAGTAATTTTGAGAAAGAGGAAAAAAGTAGGAGAGATCACAATACCTGATATCAAACTGTATTACAAGACCACCGTAAGCAACACAGTGTGGTACTGGCATAAGAACAGACACATGGACCTATGGAACAGAATAGAGAGCCCAGAAATAAACTCAAGTCTCTATGACCAATTAATATTTGACAAAGGGAGCAGCAGCATAAAATGGAGTAAAAATAGCCTCTTCAAGAAATGGTGTTGGGAAAGCTGGACAGCTACATGCAAAAAAAAAAAAAAAAAAAAAAAAAAAAAAGGAAACTGGAACACCAACTTACACCATAAACAAAAATAAATTCAAGGTGGATAAAAGACATAAATATAAGTCATGACACCAGAAAAGTCCTTCAGGAGAACATAGGGAGGAAAATCTCAGGCATTCCGCACAGCAATATATTTTCACTGATAAGGCTCCTAGAACAGTGGACATAAAGGAAAAAAATTTAAATATGGGATCTCATCAAAATAAAAAGCTTTGGCACAGCTAAAGAAAACAGCATTAAAATGAAAAAATAACCAATCATATGGGTAAACAAATTTGCCAATGATACCTCAGACAAGGGTCTGATCTCTAAAATATATAAAAAACTCACATGACTCCACTCTAAGACAAGCAACTCAATTAAAAAATGGGCAAAGGACTTGAAGAGACACTTCTCCAAGGAGGACATACAGAGGGTCCAGAGACATATGAAGAGATGCTAAGTATCCCTGGCCATCAGAGAGATGCAAATTAAATCCAAAATGGGATACCACTTCACACCGGTCAGAATGGCCATCATAAACAAATCAAGAAAAAACAAGTGATGGAGAGGATGTGGAGAAATGTCAGCCCTAGTGCACTGCTGGTGGGATAGCAGACTGGTGCAACCACTATGGAAAACAGTTTGTAATTTTCTCAGAAAACTAAAATGGAACTGCCTTTTGACCCGGCAATTCCACTGCTAGGATTACATCCTAAGAACCCTGAAACACCAATCCAAAAGAACCTGTGCACCCCAATGTTCATAGCAGCACACTTACAATAGCTAAGTGCTGGAAGCAACCTAAGTGCCCATCAGTAAAGGAGTGGATCAATAAACTATGGTACATTTACACAGTGAAATACTATGCAGCAGAGAGAAAGAAGGAGCTCCTACCCTATGCAACAGTGGGTGGAACAGGAAAACATTATGCCAAGTGAAATAAGACAGGTAGTGAAAGACAAATACCATATGACCTCACCTTTAACTGGAACCTAATGAACAAAATAAACAAGGAAGCGAAATATAACCAAAGACATTGAAATTGGGAACAGGCTGACAGTAACCACAGGGTAGAGGAGAGGGCATAAAGGGGGAAAAGGGTGATGGGTTTATAGGAACAACTATAAAGGACACATGGACAATAACAAGGTGGTGTGGAAATGGGAGGGAGGTGGGGAAGGCTGGTGTTGTGGGGAGGCGTTGGAGTAAAAGGCAGAAAACTGTACTTCAGCAACAATAAAAATCAAAAGTGCTTAAAACAAGACTTTCCAGTTTCAGGTTTTTTTTTTTTTTTTTTTTTAAGTGCAGTAAGTACTTAAATACTCTCTTGAAGTGAGCTGAGTATGGAATTCTCGATATTTTTACTTATCTTATAATTTTCTATCTCATATCAATTTCTCTAGAAAATACATTTTAACTTGTCTTTACTAGCTTTCATAGGAGTAAGATTTTTTCCATCCATATTTTATCTGTTGACAAATTTAACTAAATCACATAATTACAATATAAGTGAACTGGAATACACAGATTTGGGAATAAATACAAGTGACTTTTTATAACCAAACAGTTAAATTTGTGGGTAAGGAAATGTGTGGTTACCCATGAGTTTTATAATTTCTTGGGCATCGGTTGGTTTTGCAATGGGAAAAGAGAGTAAGGGTGTCAAGTTAGTTAAATAATAGTCTATATTTTTCTTTTTTAAAAAAATTTGTATTGTTATTCAATTACAGTTGTATGCCTTTTCTCCCCATCCCTCCACCCCACCGCAGCCGAACCCACCTCCCTCTCCCATCTCCACCCTCCCACTTGGTTTTGTTCATGTGCCCTTTATAGTAGTTACTGAAATCCCCTCTTCCCACTGCACCCCCCCCGGGTATTGTTAGATTGTTCTTAACTTCAATGTCTCTGGTTATATTTTGTTTGCTTTTTTCTTCTATTGATTATGTTCCACATAAAAGTGAGATCATATGGTATTTGTCCCTCACCACCTGGCTTATTTCACTTAGCATATTGCTCTCCAGCTTCCTCCATGCTGTTGCAAAGGGTATAAGCTCCTTCTTTCTCTCTGCTGCGTAGAATTCCATTGTGTAAATATACAATAGTTTTTGGATCCACTGGTTTGCTGATGGGCACTTAGGTTGCTTCCAGTACTAGGCTATTGTAAATTGTGCTGCTATGAACATTGGGGTGCACAGGCACTTTTGGATTGGTGTTTCAGGGTTCTTAGGGTGTAATCCCAGCAGCGGAATTGCTGGGTCAAAGGGCAGTTCCATTTTTAGTTTTCTGAGGAAATTCCATACTGTTTTCCACAGTGGCCGCACCAGTCTGCATTCCCACCAACAGTGCACTAGGGTTCCCTTTTCTCCGCATCCTCTCCAACATTTGTTTGTGGATTTGTTTATGTTGGCCACTCTGACTGGTGTGAGATGGAACCTCATTGTGGTTTTAATTTGCATCTCTCTGATGGCTAGAGATGCTGAGCATCTTTTCATATGTCTCTGGGCCCTCTGTATGTCTTCCTTGGAGAAGTGTCTGTTCAAGTCCTTTGCCCATTTTTTAATTGGGTTGTTTGTCTTCCTGGAGTGGAGTCGTGTGAGTTCTTTATATATTTTGAAGATCAGGCCCTTGTCTGAGGTATCATTAGCAAATATGTTTTCCCATACTGTTGGTTCTCTCTGTAATTTGGTGCTGTTTTCTTTAGCCATGCAGAAGCTTTTTATTTTGATGAGGTCCCATTTGTTCATTCTTTCCTTTATGTCCCTTGCTTTAGGGGATGTGTCTGTGAGGATGTTGCTGCGTGGAATGTCTGAGATTTTCCTGCCAATGTTTTCCTCGAGGACTTTTCTGGTGTTACAACTTATATTAAATTCTTTTATCCATCTTGAGTTTATTTTCGTGTATGGCGTAAGTTGGTGATCGAGTTTCATTTTTTTACACGTAGCTGTCCAGATCACCCAACACCATCTGTTGAAGAGGCTGTTTTTGCTCCATTTTATGCTCCTGCCTCCTTTGTCAAATATTAATTGACCGTAGAGACTTGAGTTTATTTCTGGGCTCTCTGTTCTGTTC
Source organism: Desmodus rotundus (assembly GCF_022682495.2). Taxonomy (NCBI): domain Eukaryota; kingdom Metazoa; phylum Chordata; class Mammalia; order Chiroptera; family Phyllostomidae; genus Desmodus; species Desmodus rotundus. The sequence continues at coordinate 51,453,487 of NC_071400.1, forward strand.
CATTGGTCTATGTACCTGTTTTTATGCCAGTACCAGGCTTTTTTGATTACAGTGGCCTTGAGATACAGTTGGATATCAGGTATTGTGATCCCTCCTGCTTTGTACTTCTTTCTCAAAATTGCTGCAGCTATTCGGGGTCGTTTATGGTACCATATGAATTTCTGAAATGTTTGTTCTATATCTGTGAAATATGTCATGGGTACTGTAATAGGGATTGCATTGAATCTATAAATTGCTTTGGGTAGTATGGCCATTTTGATGATGTTAATTCTTCCAATCCATGAGCATGGTACATGCTTCCATTTGTTTGTGTCGTCCTTAATTTCTTTCTTCAGTGTTGTGTAGTTTTCTGAGTACAGGTCTTTTATCTCCTTGGTTAGGTTGATTCCTAGATACGTTATTTTTCTTGTTGCTATATCAAATTGGATTTTTTTCCTGCTTTCTGTTTCTGCAGTTTCACTGTTGGTGTACAGGAATGCCTTTGATTTCTGGGTATTAACTTTGTATCCAGCTGTTTTGCCAAATTCATTTATTAGGTCGAGTAGTTTTTTGGGGAAATCTGTAGGGTTTTCCATGTACACTATCATGTCGTCTGCAAACAGTGAAAGTTTCATTTCCTCCTTTCCAATTTGGATGCCTTTTATTTCTTTTTCTTGTGTGATTGCTGTGGCTAGGACTTCCAATACTATGTTGAATAGGAGTGGTGAGAGATGGCATCCTTGTATTGTTCCTGATCTTAGTGGGAAAGCTCTAAGTTTTTGTCCATTGAGTGCTAGGTTGGCTGTAGGTCTCTCATATATGGCCTTTATTATGTTGAAGAATGCTCCCTTTGTTCCCACTTTCCTAAGTTTTTTTTTATCAGAAATGGGTGATGTACCTTATCAAATGCTTTTTCTGCGTATACTGATATGATCATGTCATTTTTGTCTTTACAGTTATTGATGTGATGTATTATGTTTATTGATTTGCGAATATTGTACCATCCTTGCATCTGTGGGATGAATCCCACTTGGTCATGGTGGATGATCTTTTTAATGTATTGCTGGATATGGTTTGCTAATATTTTGTTTAGAATTTTAGCGTCTATGTTCATCAGCGATATTGGCCTGAAGTTTTCTTTCTTCGTTGTGTCTTTACCTGGTTTTGGGATTAGGATGATGCTGGCTTCATAAAAAGAGTTTGGGAGTCTTCCATCAGTTTGGATTTTTTCGAATAGTCTGTGAAGGATAGGGGTTAGCTCTTCCTTAGATGCTTTGTAGAATTCTCCTGTGAAACCATCTGGTCCAGGGCTTTTGTGCGTTGGGAGTTTTTTGATGACTGCTTCAATTTCATCTGCTGTTATTGTTCTGTTCAGGTTTTTTGCTTCTTCTTCATTCAGTTTTGGAAGATTATGTTTTTGTAGAAATGTGTCCATTTCACCTAGGTTTTCAAATTTCTTTGCATACAGTTCTTTGTAGTAATTTCTTACAATCCTTTGTATTTCTGTGGTATCAGTTGTAACCTCTCCTCTTTCCTTTTTAATTGTGTTTATTTGGATCCTCTCTCTTTTCTTCTTGATGAGCCCACTTAAAGGCTTGTTGATTTTGTTTATCTGTTTAAAGAACCAGCTCCTGGATTCATTGATCCTTAGAATTGTGCTTTTAGTCTCTATGTCATTTAGTTCTGCTCTGATCTTGGTTATTTCCTTCCTTCTGCTTGCTCTGGGCTGTCTTTGTTGTTGTTCCTCTAGTTTTTGTAGGCATAGGGTTAGTTTGTTTGTTTGAACTGTTTGTATCTTCTTAAGTTAGGCCTGTATTGCTATGAACTTCCCTCTCAGAACTGCCTTTGATGTGTCCCATAGGTTTTTTGTTGTTGTGAGTTCATTTTCATTTGTTTCCAGAAAATTTTTGATTTCTTCCCTAATCTCGTTCTTGACCCATTCACTGTTTAAAAGCATGCTATTCAGTCTCCATGATTTTGAGTGTTTTGGGTTTTGTCCTTTGTGGTTGGTTTCTAGTTTCAGCCCCTGTGGTCAGAGAAGATGCTTGATATGATTTCAATTTTCTTGAATTTGTTGAAGCTTGCTTTGTGTCCTATGTGGTCTATCTTTGAGAAAGTTCCATGGACACTTGAACAGAATGTGTATTTTGCTTCTTTGGGATGAAAAGCTCTGTATATATCAGTTAATTCCATTTCCTCTATGGTATTGTTAAGTGACACAATATCCTTGTTGATATTGTATCTGGAAGACCTGTCCATTTTTGACATTGGCATGTTAAATTCCCCTACTATAATTGTGTTGCTGTCAATATCTTTCTTGAAGTCCTCCAGGATTTTCTTAATGTATTTGGGTGCTCCTATGTTGGGTGCATATATATTTACAATGTTTATGTCGTCTTGGTGGATTCTTCCTTTGAGTATTATGAAGTGACCTTCTGGTTCTCTCTTTATGGCCCTTCTTTTGAAGTCTATTTTGTCTGATATGAGTATTGCTACCCCTGCTTTTTTTTCCTGTCCGTTTACTTGGAAAATTTGTTTCCAGCCCTTCACTTTCAGTCTGTGTAAGTCTTTTGTCCTGAGATGGGTCTCTTGTAGGCAGCATATGTGTAGGTCATGTTTTCTTATCCATTCAGCTATTCTATGTCTTTTGATTGGAGCATTTAATACATTTACATTTAAGGTTATTATCGATAGGAAGTTATTCATTGCCTTTAATCCTACCTGGGCTCCTCTGTCTTTCTCTTTTCCTTCCTTTCCTTAAAGCAGTCCCTTTAGCATCTCTTGCAGAGCTGGTTTGGTGGAGCTGTATTCTTTTAGACTTCTTTTTTCTGGGAAACTCTTTATTTGGCCTTCTATCTTGAATGAGAGCCTTGCTGGGTAAAGTAGCCTTGGTTGCAGGCCTCTGGTTCCCATTACTTGGAATATTTTTTGCCATTCTCTTCTGGCTTGGAGCGTTTCCATTGAGAAGTCAGTTGCTAACCTTATTGGGGCTCCCTTGTATGTAACTTCCTTTTTCTCCCTTGCTGCCTTTAAGATCCTCTCTTTGTCTTGGAAATTAGCCATTTTAATTATGATGTGTCTTGCAGTGGGTCTCTTTGGGTTCCTCTTGCTTGGGACTCTCTGTGATTCCTGGATTTGGGTGACTTTTTCTCTCCTCGGATTAGGGAAGTTTTCCATCATTACTTTTTCAAACAGGTTTTCTATCCCTTGCTCTTCTTCTTCTCCTTCTGGTATTCCTATTATACGGATATTGTTACGTTTCATGTTGTCCTGCATTTCCCTTATTGCCTCTTCATTCTTTCTGAGCCTCTTTTCCTTTTCTTGCTCTTTCTGGGTGTTTTTTTCTAGTTTGTCCTCCAGCTCGCTGATCCGATCCTCTGCTTCATCAAGTCTGCTTTTAATTCCTTCTACTGTGTTCTTCAATTCAGAAATTGTATTCTTCATTTCCTCTTGGCCCTTTTTGATAGTTGCTATATCCTTTTTCATGTTGATATAGTTTGCAGTGAGTTCATTGTAGTTTCTCTGTAGTTTCTTTTAGTTCTCTTTGAGCTCAGAGAGCTCAGTGAGCTTCCTGATAACCATTGCTTTGAACTCAGTATCTGATAGTTGACTTGCTTCTTTTTCAGTTAGCATTCTTTCTGAGTCTTCCTCCTTTTCTTTCATTTGGGAATTGTTTCTTGGTCTTCCCATTTTTTGTGAGACTCTTCTCGTTAGCCTCTGCTTCTTAAATTGATGTATTCTGAATCCCTGGGTTTGTGGTATGAACTTCTATGGTAGAATGCCAATGGGATTCAGTGGTGCTGTCTCTTTAATCTCCTGTGCTCACTGGTCTTGAGCTGACATTTATGGGTGTAACACAGTCTTACTCTGGTCTTTTCAGCACTCCAGGTTTTCTTGTCTCACCTGTGGGAGAAAGAGGAATGGGGGCAAAAAAAAATGGAAGGAGGGTAAAAGGGAATAGAAAAGGAAAGGAAGGAAGCAAGATGGAATAAAGAACGATCAGAGGCAAGATAAGAAGGAATTTTTTAACAAAAATTAAAACAACAGAATAAATAAAAGAAGGCAGGAAGAAGGAATAAAAAAGGTAAAGGATGGAAGGAAGAAGGAATAAAAAAGAAAGAAGGACAGAAAGGAAGAAGGAATTCAGGGGGAAAGAAAAAAGAAGAAAAGAAAAAAAAGTTTTCTGCTGGCTTTATACTGGTCAGGTTAGTTCTGCTGGTCGTCCTGTCTGTGGAACGGGAGTGGGTGGTTGGAAGGATTGGTTTCACTTTTCTCCCTTCCTGAGCCACACTCTTCACTGTTGTTCAGCCTTCAGTCTAGTTCCTCCGGGTCCTTCTGCTCCCCACTAGGCCTTTAGTTCACCAGCTATGGCTGTCCTTGAGTTGCACCAATTAGGGGCAACTCACATTCCACCTGCTTGCTCTTTGCTGTCTTAGATGCTAGGGGCTCTCTGTGCTGGTATAGGTAGTTCAGCCCCCTTCTGGGTCGAGTCTTTCCGGGGAATGCAGTCTCTCCTAGCCCTGCAGCTCCCCTCTGCTGGGCGTTCTGCCTTCCTCCTAGAGAACCAGTAGGCCCTGCAGAGTTCTATGCACAGGGGCTATGTAGGAGTTTTCAGAACCAGTGCTTTTGTTGGCTATGGTCGCCTGCAGGCAGCCAGGCACTTGATGGGGTTGTGTTGCAGATCTCCTCTTTGGACTTCGGTTGGTTGCCAATCCCCTGCTGTGGGTCTGTGCAAGGGGGCAGCCAGCCACTGATCCGGTTGCGCGCTCACCCAGGAGCTTTTTGTCTGTGCTCCCAGGTGGCTGGGCGCTTATCAGGGCACCCACCCACCGGCGTTTCAGGTGTGGACCCCAGGACACTGTGGGGTACGCACCCACTGGGGCACTTTGGGTCTGGCACTCATGCAGCTGGGCCGCTTATCAGGGCTTGCGCTCACCCGGGGTTTCAGGTGTGGGCCCCTAGGCACAAGCCAGCCGGGCTTCATGTGAGCGTCGGGGCTGCTTTTCTGTGTTCACAGTCAAGGGGCTGAGGGGGGAGGGGCACCAGAGGGAGAGTTCTCTAACTAGCTACTAAGTGCCTCTATTTTCTTTTCCTTTTTGAGAAATTCTTCCTATTCAAGCCCCCCTGGTCCAAACAAGCACCTGGCTGCTCACACAGCCCAGCCTGGCTCTCTCCGGAGAATCCTGCAGCAGACCCTGCGCCCAGCCAGGGCTTCAGTCGCCCTAGTCCCCACGCGCATCCCTGGGATCTTATTGTCCTTAAGCACTCTTCTTACCATCTGATCTTTCGATGTCCTCTATCTTTGGTCTCCGATCTTCATATATGCTGGAATACCGTTGGCTGTTCGCTCTGCTCCTCAGATCAGCTAGGTATTTCACTGGCGTTGAGGGGAAGTGGACTCTGCTCCCACCTATCTCGCTGCCATCTAATAATAGTCTACTAAAAGAGCTTCAATCACACTTGTATCCAGTAGAAACTTATTTGATGGTGGACATTTTCTCTCTCTGTTTGTTTAATATGACAGCCACTAGCTACATGTGGCTAGTGTGATTAAAGTGAAACTGTGGAGCTGAAATTTTAATTTAATTTAACTACCTAATTTAATTTAATTACTTACCTTGGACAACTCAGGTCTGGGATACAAAATCTGCACTAAGTAATAACCGGTTTCATAGTCTGACTTTGGAGCCTGCTCTCTTAACCACAACACTATACTGCGTCTTGATTTTTTGTTTCTCCGAAATTACTTAATGTGCTAAACATGTTCATATTTATTTTATTTTTATGCAAATGACAAAGATCCAGTTCACCAGCTTTACTTTTTAAAATCTAAGTTTAACATTACATATTTAAACAATTGTCAAAACTTTATTTTTTTTAAATATATTTATTGATTATGCTATTACAGTTGTCCCATTTCCCCCCCCACTCCACTCCATCCTGCCCACCCCCCTCCCTCCCACATTCCCCCCCCATAGTTCATGTCCATGGGTCATACTTATAAGTTCTTTGGCTTCTACATTTCCTACACTATTTTTACCCTCCCCCTGTCTATTTTCCACCTATCATCTATGCTACTTATTCTCTGTACCTTTTCCCCCCTCTCCCCCTCCCACTCCCTTATTGACAACCCTCATGTTCTAGTTGTTTGCCTAGTTTGCTCTCATTTTTGTTTTATGTGTGGTCGTTAATAACTGTGAGTTTGGTGTCATTTTTACTGTTCCTATTTTTGATCTTTTTCTTAGGTAACTCCCTTTAACATTTCATATAATAAGGGCTTGGTGATGATGAGCCTCTTCAACTTGACCTTATCTGAGAAGCACTTTATCCTCCCTTCCATTCTAAATGATAGCTTTGCTGGATATAGTAATCTTGGACGTAGGTCCTTGCGTTTAATCTTGGGTAATGTAATTATGATGTGTCTTGTTGTGTTCCTCCTTGGGTCCAGCTTCTTTGGGACTCTCTGAGCTTCCTGGACTTCCCGGAAGTCTATTTCCTTTGCCAGATTAGGGAAGTTCTCCATTATTTGTTCAAATAAGTTTTCAATTTTTTGTTCTTCCTCTTCTCCTTCTGGCACCCCTATAATTCGGATGTTGGAACGTTTCAAGGTGTCCTGGAGGTTCCTAAGCCTCTCCTCATTTTTCCAAGTTCTTGTTTCTTCATTCTTTTCTGGTTGAATGTTTGTTTCTTCCTTCTGGTCCATACCATTGATCTGAGTCCCAGTTTCCTTCTCATCACTATTGGTTCCCTGTACATTTTCCTTTGTTTCTGTTAGCATAGGCTTCATTTTTTCATCTGTTTTTCGAATAGATTCAACCAAGTCTGTGAGCATATTGATAACCAGTGCTTTGAACTGTGCATCCGATAGGTTGGTTATCTCTTCGTCGCTTAGTTGTATTTTTTCTGGAGCTTTGAAGTGTTCTGTCATTTGGGCCATTTTTTTTGTTTGTTTGTCTTGGCGCGTCTGTTACTTTAAGGGGCGGAGCCTTAGGTGTTCACCGGGGCGGGGTAATGCTGGTCGCTGCGCTGTGATGCTGTACGTGGGGGCGGGGCCGAGAGGGAGCAATGGCGCCTGCTTCACTCTCCTCCGGATTTCAGTCTTTCACTCCGCTACCCACAATCAAACTGGGCCCCTCTGGTGCTGGTTCCCGAGTAAGTGGGCCTGTGCACACTCTAGGCCCCTGTGGGTCTCTCCAACAACCTCTCCTGTGAGGCTGGGAGTCTCTCCTGCCGCCCCAACCCCCAGGGGCGCTTTCAATCAGAGGTTTGAGGCTTTATTTCCCCGAGCTGGAGCCCTGGGTTGCGCAGCGGTCTGCTTCTCTGCCCGCCGTTCGTCCGGTTTATCTGTGGGCGAATGTGGTGCCGCAATGTGCTATCCGCCACTCTGCCTGCACCACTCTCCGCCACTCTGAGTCCGGCCCTCTGGGTTTATCTGTGCAAATGTGGGACCGCAGGGTCTGCTAGTGCTCGGACTGCTTGCGCCATTTGTCCCACACTCCGCCAGTCTCAGTCCCGCCACAGCCACGCGAGTCCTCTCCACCCCAGTGCCGTCTCCGCCCCTCCTACCAGTCTGGATGAATGATTATTTTCTGTTTCCTTGGTGTTGGTCCCTCTTGCTGTTCGATTCTCTGTCAGTTCTGGTTGTGCGAGGAGGCGCAGTGTGTCTACCTACGCCGCCATCTTGGTTCTCTCAATTGTCAAAACTTTAAATTTAAGCAGTTGTCAAAACTTGCTAAGTTGGAATACAAAATAACACTGAAGGTAGAAAAAAACCTACTCAGTTGGAAGCACTCATGTACATCTAGAAAACATTCTCAATTTATATTAAACCAGAAATGTATTTCCATGAATTCATTAACATCTTTCACTACTTAATAAAAAAATTAAAAAATATTTTTGTGGAGGATTTACCCGGCAACATTAACTTCACAGAAGGCTGACGCTACTTGGACCTTGCTTCAAACATAATGGAAAAGGAGGTTTGTGCTGGTGTTAGTGAATAAAAGAATCATGACCACTTTGGATTACATTTAATAAAAAATAAAAGTCCATAGAGCTAGTTACAGCAATTTTAAAGACAAAACAAATGGTCCTAATATGTTGTCCTGGCAATACTCAAAAGTATCTGACAAATAGGGGCCCCCAGGAGCTGGATATGAATTCTTTAGATTAGGTATAGTTATATTGAAAGTTGAGTTCATTTTAATTATTCAAAAACATGTTCCTGTTAATCCTGAAGTGGAGTTTATTATGGTTAAGATTTCCCTTAAATGCATATCCAAGTTGAATTATCCAAGCTTAGCAGCTGCTCCTTACCATTCATCGTTAAGCACTGTAACGGCCCCTCTTCAACTTCTACTCTCTCATAACCATTCTTGACAATTTTCTTTGAAGTAAGTTTTCTTCCACTAACAATTTTAGTAAAAGTTAGTATAGATTTGAAGTTGTCCCTCCCACTATCATTGGATGATGTGGAAGAGAATGAAATGAGGCTCCTGTGTCATAGTGAACAGAAGTAAATCCTGTACCAAAATAAGAAAACTCCTCTCCAAAATATGGAAATCCATTGAAAGCAGAGAAAAATGACCCTGTGTCTCAGCTTCTGCTTCTGCAAAGACACCTTTGATTCCCCCCCAAAAACCCTTAAATGGGTCTTCAAAGAAGGTGAATGGAAATGGGTTCCTTCCACCATAAAATTGCCTGAAGTTATCACCTGAGTTACAGAATGTGAAGCCAAACTCAAAGGGACTATCAGAATAACTCTCACCTCCATCTCCACCATTTAATCCTTCTTCGCCATATTTGTCATTGATGTCTCATTTTTTAGCATGTGATAGTTAGCACCTTATTTGCCTCAGTTACTCGTTTAAATTTTCTTTCTGCTTCTTTATCCTCAGGATTTTTTCTGCATGCCACTTCGGTGCCAATTTGTGATATGTCTTTTTAATATACTTGGCTGAGGCATGTCTGCACACCTAGAACTTATAGTGTACTATGCTTTAACAGGCTGTTGGAATGAGTACTAGTTGATGCTTTTAGGTTTACTATGTAGGGCCCAGGATGCAGTCGATGCAGCCTGGATTTTCCCCTCAGCTCCCACAGGGCTGTGCTGGTGACAGCAGCTGCCTTGTGTTTCTCAGGCTTTATTATTGTATGCCTCATTGCCTTTGCTCATGATATGCCTTCTAGCTGAAAATCACACCCTCCCAGTCTCCCAAACCTCTTAGCCTGGTATGGTAACCAGTCTCCATGATGGCCTCCAACAAACCACACTTCCCCAGTATTTAAACCCTTGTGTGTCCCCTCCCACACTGAGCCATGTGAAAGCAATAAATTGTATTGGATGTGATACTGCCTGGCTTCTAAGTTATAGGAAGCTTTGCAGCCTCCACCTTGATCTCTTGAGGCACTTGTTATTGGAGATAAGAATCCACCTACTCTGCTGGTAGGTAGGGGATCTTATAAAGCCCTGAGACTTCATGGAGATGGGGAGAATTCTAGCTGAGACCAGTATTTAAAGCCATTCCCTCCAAGGTACCAGTCATATGAGAGAAACTGTCTTGCATTCTCCAAATTAGACTTGCTTCTAAGTAAGTTCCCAAATTATAAGATATGATAAAATATTTGTTGTTTTAAGTTTTAGAAATAATTTGTTACATTGCAATTGATAGCTGAAACACTTGACTAATTTTTACTATTCCTTCAAGGGTTAGTTTAGGTACCACCTCTAAGAAGCATCTGATTTCCCTTTTAATTTCCCTTCCTAGTTTAGGTTAGGTGGAAATCTTCTTTGCTGTCATGTCTTATTACACTTTATTCTATATTTCCCAGTTTGTGCTCTTTGCCCCACTAGAATGTCTGCTCATTCAGTAAGTATGTCTTATTCCCTTTGTGAGTACTAGGATAATAGTACTGGGCACATAGTGGTTATTCAAAATAAGTTGACTAAGTTGACTAAATCACAGAATCTCAGGATTGGGAGGACTTTAGATGCCCTTTAAAACAATAACCCAATTTAATTTACTAAGTATTTGTCCATCTAGCCTGTGTGGAAAGCCCCTCACATGATGAGAATTTACTACTTCCTGAGGTATATTTTTTCAGCTTTAAATAACTCAATTAACATATGCTTCTCAGTTTAACTCTCTACTTTGATCACTTTTTCTTGTTTTAAATTTCATTTTGTATTGGTTTCAGGTGTACAGTTTAGTGGTTAGAAAACCATATACTTTACAACTTGGTCTCCCCAATATGTCCAGTACCCACATAACACCATACATAGTTATTACAATATTATTGACTATATTCCCTATGCTGTATTTTACATCCCCATGACTATTTTGTAACTATCAATCTGTACTTCTCAATCCCTTCACCTTTTCCACCCAGTTCCCCAAATGCCACTACGCTCTGGCAACCATCAGTTCAATTTCTGTGCCTATGAGTCTGTTTCACTTTTGTTTGATCATTTTTTCATTTGACTTGTTCTCAGGGCTTATGTACTTGTTAATATGTTCATTTGCGCTCACCTGTGTACTGTAAACATTTTTTTAGCCTTTTTAATATTTGTTATGTGTACCTAACTGTATCATAAGCTTAAAAATTAGGTGGCTGTCTTAGATGTATTTTTTTGTCTCCCACTGCAATGCATTGCATCTAGAAGTAAATCAATTTATGCTCTTAGCTGACAAACCAGTAGAATGTACTGGTAAAGAATATGGGCTCTGGAGTCAGAAGTTTTGTGTCCATATCCTGACACAAAGCTACCACATATTAAGTGATTATGTGAAAATTAGGTAAGTCACTTGATCTACATAAGTCTGTTTTCCTATTTGAAAAAAAAATAGGTAATAACTTCTTTGTACATTTGTTGTGAAAATTAAATGAGATAGTACACATATATAGTGCTAAGCCAGAACGTAAAATATTAGAAGCTCAATAAATATTAGTGACTCTAATAACTATTATAAAAACTCAGAGCCAGTTGACCAAACTAAGCATTTTTTCTTATATTGAACATTGGATAACACCCTGGTTTTATTTCATTTCTCTTATCTATTTATAAAACCTTTGCCTGGCTGCTTTCTCTATAAAACTTGACTATAGTGTCATTTACTTTTTTAAACCTTATCTGTGTTTATGATAGAAGTTTCAAATTTACAAATAATGTCATCTATACACAAAATGATAGATGCTTTTGTCAAAACCTCAGATAGTCACAAAACCACTTGGAATCAAAGCATATGCTCACTTGCAAAAGGAGAAGAATTTAGCATTGTATAGTCCAGTCCATGATCTAATTTCATTGTAACAATATTCAAATTCATACCATAAAGAATTGAGATATTATTCTCATGATTTCAACCTAGCTGTGTGACTCTTCTATACCTCAGGTTTATCCTACATAAAACAGGTAAAATTCTACTTGCTATTTACCTCTCAGGGTTTTTGTAAATACCAATGAAGTGAGGTCCTAGAGAGCAGGTGTTGGTGGGGAAATACTTCCTCTCCATACTACATGTTTCCTTCCAGGTGGAGGCATGTCTGTTAGTGTAACACACCAGGCCTCTATCTACTCATTACTCATTCTTAACCACAGATAGGAGAGGGGTAAATTATTTGATTGGTGACTTTGAATGCAGAAATAAGCATGCCTACTGCATCTTTTTCCTCTCTCCTGTATTCTTGGGGAAAGCTGCATGGAAGGAGCATGTAGCCTGCTCTGTTCTTCAGTGACTATCTCTGATTTTTTTAGTCTAATTTCTGCTATGTGGTTAAATTTATAATTAATTTTAAATTCAGATTCTGAAGTCCACTTGGGCTTAGAAGTGTCATATTCTTGAATATCAGTTTTATGAGAAATGAAGTTGATATTTTGGTATCTTTCAAATTTCTAATACCTCTTCCATCCATCTCAATGGGCTCAGACCTTAAGCAGGAAAGAGATATTTTGTTTATAGGGATGCCTCAAGGAATCCAAAAGCAAGGGACTAAGGTTTAATGATTTTTATAGTTCTAGCATCTAGCACAATATCTGGCACATAGTAGGTACTTAATTAATGCATTACAGTTAAATCCTTTTGAATAATATCAAGTGCAATGCAAATATATGGTAATAATAAGTATTTGTTTATTAAGACAGAGCTGTATTAGTAGAATTGTATATTTCAAATTTCCAGGAGAAACTAACCAATGACCTAATTTATGCTCCAGGAAATTTACATAACCATTGTCTTAGTTCAGGCTACTATAACAAAATACAACAAATAAGGTGGCTTTTAAATAATGGAAATTTATTTCTTACAGTTCTGGAGGCTGGAAAGCTGAGATCAGAATGGTAGGGTGAGGGCCCTCTTTTATGTTGCAGACTTCTTGTTGTATATTCACGTGGCAGAGGGGAAGAGATATTTCTCTGGGATCTCTTTTATAAGGGGACTAATCCCACTCATAATGACTCAGCCCTTATGACCTAATCATCTCCAAGAGACCCCTCCTCCTCATGTTATCCACTTGGATATTAGGTTTTCAAAATGTGAATTTTAGGGGGACACAGACATTCAGAGCACAACAACCATGCCCTATGCTCCAAATGTTGTATAAAGTAGAATGGAAAGTCTAGTATTCCTGCATATATTACAGATTGGAAAACTTAGGTACAAAGTAGTAATACAATTTACCTACGATCTCACAGCAAGTTTATAGTCATGTTTGGGGTAGAATAACAACTTTTGACTAATGTAGGCATTTACTTTGAAATTCAGTGGAATATACTGAGACCATACCTGTAAGCTTCCAAATCACTAAATGCAGATGTCAAAATTGTTTACAAGTCCATTTGGAATGTCAGAACCAGAAAAACAAACAACCTAATTAAAAAGTGGGCAGAAGACCTGAATAGACACTTATCCAACAAAGACATAGACATGGTCAATAGACATTTGAAAAGTTGATCAGTCACTAATTATCATAGGAATTCAAAACAAAACCACAATGAAATACCATCTGACACCTGTCAGAATAGCTATCATCAATAAATCAACAAACAACAAGTGTTGGCAAGGATGTGAAGAAAAGGGAACCCTAGTGCATTGTTGCTGGGAATGCAGATTGGCACAGCCATTAGAAAAAACAGTATGGAGTTTCCTCAAAATTAAAAAATGGGATTGCCTTATGACCCAGTGGTTCCACTTATGGAAATATAGCTGACAAAACCCCAAAACTTTCATTCAAAAGAATGTATGCACCCTGATGAGTGGATAAAAAAGCTGTGCAAAATGAAATACTACTTGACCATAAAAAAAGATTGAAATTTTACCTTTTCTGACAACATTGGATGGGCACAGAGGGTATTATGCTAAGTGAAATAAGTCAGAAAAGACAAATACTGTATGATTTCATTTATATGTGGAGTCTAAACTACAAAATAAAATAGAAACAGACTCATATATACAGAGAACAACAGACTGACAGCTAACAGGAGAGGGGAGTAGGGGAGCTGAGTGAAACAGGTGAGGGATTAAAAGGCACAAATTGGATCTTACAGAATAGTTACAGAGATTTAAGTTACAGCATAGGGGATATAGTCAATAATATCATAATAACCATGTATAGGGCCAGATGGGTACCTGAAAAATTGGGGAGACTGCTCTGTATACAATTGTCTAACAACTATGCTGTTCATCTGAAAATAACACAAAATAATAGTGAGTATAAAATGTAATTGAAAAATTAAAAAAAGAAATAGCTGGATATGTTCTGGAACATTTGCATCACAAACAAAGTCATTGAGGCCATTTGGATGGAGGAAGTGAAAGACCATGGACATTGAAAAAGTTGTGAAGCGGAGCTGGAGGGAAGATGGCGGAGAGATAGGTGGGAGCAGACTCCACTTACGCTCAACACCAGTGAAACACCTAGCTGATCTGAGGAGCAGAGCGAACAGCCAACGGTATTCCAGCATATATGAAGATCAGAGACCAAAAATAGAGGACATTGAAAGATCTGACAGTAAGAAGAGTGCTTAAGGACAATAAGGTCCCTGGGACCTGCGCGGGGACTACTGCAGCTAAAGCCCCAGTCGGGCCACAGGGTCTGCTGCAGGATTCTTGGGAGAGAGCCAGGCTAAGCTGTGTGAGCAGCCAGGTGCTTGTTTGGACCAGGGGGGCTTGAATAGGAAGAATTTCTCAAAAATAAAAAGAAAATAGAGGCACTCAGCAGCTAGTTAGAGAACTCTCTGCAGCAGCCGCAGCCTCTGGTGCCCCTCCCCCCTCAGTCCCTGGACTGTGAACTTGGGATAAGCAGCCCCAGCACTCACCTGAAGCCCGCTTGCCCACACCCAGATTAGCAGACTGGGGGCCCACACCTGAAACCCCGGCAGGGCGCCCACACCTAAAATGTCGGGTGGGTGTGCACCTGGAGCAGAGGCTAGCTGCCCCACGCACAAGCCCAAAGGGGTGGACCTGCCGGCCAGGAGCGACCCAGGACCAAAGCACCAGATCAGCTGATCAATGGCCTAGGGGCTTGCAAGGGACCACACCTAAAAGCACCGGTTCTGAACAACTCCTACCTAGCCCCTGCTCACAGAGCCCTGCAGGGCCTACTGACTCTCTAGGACAAAGGCTGAACACCCACCACAGGTGAGCTACAGGGCTAGGGGAGACTGCATTCCCTGGAAAGACTCGACCCAGTAGGGGGCTGAACTACTGCATAGCAACACCAAGAGCCCCTAGCATCTAAGACAGCAAAGAGCAAGAAGGTGGAATGTGAGTTGCCCCTAATTGGTGCAACCCAAGGACAGCACAGCTGGTGAACTGAAGGCCTAGTGGGGAGTAGAAGGACCCTGAGGAACTGGACTGCAGCGTGAACAACAGTGAAGAGTGTGGCTCAAGAAGGGAGAAAAGTGAAACCAATCTTTCCAAACACCCCATCCCGTTTCACACAAAGGAAGACCAGCAGAACTAACCTGACCTACTTAAAGCCAGCAGAATACTTTTTTTTTTCTTTTCTCCTTTGCCCCGGAATTCCTTCTTCCTTTCTGTCCTTCTGTCTTTTTTCATTCCTTCTTCCTTCCATCCTTTACCTTTTTTATTCCTTCTTCCTGCCTTCTTTTATTTATTCTTTTGTTTTAATTTTTGTAAAAATTCCATCGTATCTTGATTCCAATCTTTCTTTATTCCTTCTTGCTTCCTTCCTTTCCTTTCCTATTCCCTTTTTCCCTCCTTCTCTTCTTTTTTTATCTTTTAACCCTCTTTCTCTTTTTCCCACAGATGAGACAAAAAAACCTGGAGTGATGAAAAGACCAGAGTTAGACTGTGTTATACCCACAAATGTCAGCTCAAGAGGAGTGAGCACAGGAGATTAAGGAGACAGCACCACAGAATCCCATTGGCATTCTACCATAGAAGTTCATAGAATAAACCCAGGGAGTCAGAATAGACCAATTTAAGAAGCAGAGGCTAATAAGAAGAGTCTCACAAACAATGGGAAGACAAAGAAACAATCCCCAAATGAAAGGAAAGGAGGAAGCCTCAGAAATGATGCTAACTGTAAAAGAGGCAAGTCAACTATCAGATACTGAGTTCAAAGCAATGGTTATCTGGAAGCTCAATGAGCTCACAGAAAGCTACCAGAAACTACAGGGAAACTACAGTGAACTCACTGCAAACTATATCAACATGAAAAAGGAAATAGGAACTATCAACAAGGGCCAAGAGGAAATGAAGAATACAATTTCTGAATTGAAGAACAGAGTAGAAGAAATGAAAAGCAGACTTGATAAAGCAGAGGATCAGATCAGTGAGCTGGAGGACAAAGTAGAAAAAGACACCCAGAAAGAGCAAGAAATGGAAAAGAAGCTCAGAAAGAATGAAGAGGGATTAAGGGAAATGCAGGACAACATGAAATGTAACAATATCCGCATAATAGGAATACCAGAAGGAGAATAAGAAGAGCAAGGGATAGAAAACCTGTTTGAAAAAGTAATGATGGAAAATTTCCCTAATCTGAGGAGAGAAAAAGTCACCCAAATCCAGGAAACACAGAGAGTCCCAAGCAAGAGGAAACCAAAGAGGGCCACTGCAGGACACATCATAATTAAAATAACAAAATTCCAAGACAAAGAGAGGATCTTAAAGGCAGCAAGGGAGAAACAGGAAGTAACATACAAGGGAGCCCTAATAAGGTTAGCAACTGACTTCTCAAAGGAAAGGTATCAAGCCAGAAGAGAATGGCAAAAAAAATTCCAAGTAATGAGAAACAGAGTACTGTAACCAAGACTACTAAACCCAGCAAGGCTCTCAATCAAGATAGAAGGCCAAAAAAAGAGTTTTCCACACAAAAGAAGTCTAAAAGAATACAGCTCCACCAAACCAACTCTGCAAGAGATGCTAAAGGGACTGCTTTAAGGAAAGGAAGGAAAAGAGAAAGACAGAGGAACACAGGTAGGAAAAATGTCAATGGATAAGTACCTATCGAAAATAACCTTAAAAGTAAATGTATTAAATGCTCCAATCAAAAGACATAGAATAGCTAAATGGATAAGAAAACATGACCCACACATATGCTTCCTACAAGAGACCCATCTCAGGACAAAAGACCTACACAGACTGAAAGTGAAGGGCTGGAAACAAATTTTCCAAGCAAACGGACAGGAAAAAAAAGCAGGGGTAGCAATACTCATATCAGACAAAATAGACTTCAAAAGAAGGGCCATGAAGAGAGACCCAGAAGGTCACTTAACATACTCAAAGAGAGAAACAAACAAGAAGACATAAACATTGTAAATATATATACACTCAACGTAGGAGCACCAAATAAAGAAATAAAATCTTGGAGGACTTCAAGAGATATATGACAGCAACACAATTATAGTAGGGGATTTTAACACACCACTGTCAAAAATGGACAGGTCTTCCAAACAAAATACCGAAAAGGATATTGTATCACTTAACAATACCCTAGATGAAAAGGACTTAACTGATATATATATAGAGAGAGCTTTTCTTTCCAAAGAAGCAAAATACACATTCTTTTCACGTTCACTTGGAACATTTTCAAAGATACACCCCATGATAGGACATAAAGCAAGCCTGAATAAATAAGATAATTGAAATGATACCAAGCATTTTCTTTGACCACAAGGGACTGAAACTAGAAACCAACCTGAAAAGAAAAAACCCAAAACACTCAAAATCATGGAGACTGAATAGCATGTCATTAAACAATGAATGGGTCAAGAATGAGATTAGGAAGAAATCAAAAACTTTCTGGAAATAAATGAAAATGAACTCAAAACAACACAAAACCTATGGGACACAGCAAAGGCAGTCCTGAGAGGGAAGTTCATAGCAATACAGGCCTACCTTAAAAAGGTAGAAACATTTCAAACAAACAACCCAACCCTACGCCTACAAGAACTGGAGGAACAACAAAGACAGCCCAGAGCAAGCAGAAGGAAGGAAATAACCATGATCAGCGCAGAGTTAAATGACATAGAGACAAAAAGCACAATGCTAAGGATCAATGAAACCAGGATCTGATTGTTTCACAAGATAAACAAAATCAACAAGCCTTTAAGTGGGCTCATCAAGAAAAAAAAGAGAGAGGATCCAAATAAACACAATTAGAAATGAAAGAGGAGAGATTACAACTGATGCCACAGAAATACAAAGGATTGTAACAATTTACTACAAAGAACTGTATGCCAAGAAATTTGAAAACTAAGGTGAAATGGACACATTTCTAGAAATATATAGTCTTCCAAAACTGAATGAAGTAGAAGCAGAAAACCTGAACAGACCAATAACAGCAGATGAAATTGAAGCAGACATCAAAAAACTCCCAACACACAAAAGCCCTGGACCAGATGGTTTTACAGGAGAATTCTACAAAGCATTTAACGAAGAGAAAACTCCTATCCTTCACAGACTATTCAAAAATCCAAACTGATGGAAGACTCCCAAACTCTTTTTATGAAGCCAGCATCATCCTAATCCCAAAACCAGGTAAAGACACAATGAAGAAAGAAAATTTCAGGCCAATATCGCTGATGAACATGGACGATAAAATTCTCAACAAAATATTGGCAACGTGCATCCAGCAATACATTAAAAAGATCCTTCACCATGACCAAGTGGGATTCATCCCAGGGATGCAAGGATGGTACAATATTCGCAAATCAATAAACATAATACATCACATCACCAACAGCAAAGACGAAAATGACATGATCATATCAGTAGATGCAGATAAAGCATTTGATAAGATACAGCACCCATTTCTGATAAATACACTCAGCAAAGTGGGAAAAAAGGGAACATTCCTCAACATAATAAAGGCCATATATGAGAGACCTACAGCCAACCTCACACTCAATGGACAAAATCTTAGAGCATTCCCATTAAGATCAAGAACAAGACAAGGATGCCCTCTCTCACCACTCCTATTCAACATAGTACTCGAAGTCCTAGCCACAGCAATCACACAAGAAAAAGCAATAAAAGGCATCCAAATTGGAAAGGAGGAAATGAAACTCTCACTGTTTGCAGATGACATGATAGTGTACATGGAAAATCCTATAGACTCCACCAAAAAACTACTCGATCTAATAAATGAATTTGGCAAAACAGCTAGATACAAAGTCAATACTCAGAAGTCAAAGGCATTCCTGTATACAAACAACGAAACTGCAGAAACAGAAATCAGGAAAAAAAATCCCATTTGATATAGCAACAAGAAAAATAAAGTACCTAGGAATCAACCTAACCAAGGAGGTAAAAGACCTGTACCCAGAAAACTACACAACAATGAAGAAAGAAATTAAGGAAGACACAAACAAATGGAAGCATGTACCATGCTCATGGATTGGGAGAATTAACATCATCAAAATGGCCATACTACCCAAAGCAATTTATAGATTCAATGCAATCCCTAATAGAGTACCCATGACATATTTCACAGATATAGAACAAACATTGCAGAAATTCCTGTGGAACCTTAAACGACCCCGAATAGCTGCAGCAATTTTGAGAAAGTAGAACAAAGCAGGAGTGATCACAATACCTGATATCAAACTGTATTACAAGGTCACGGTAATCAAAACAGCCTGGTACTGGCATAAAAACAGGCACATAGACCAATGGAACAGAACAGAGAGCCCAGAAATAAACTCAAGTGTTTACGGTCAATTAATATTTGACAACAGAGGCAGGGGCATAAAATGGAGCAAAAACAGCCTCTTCAACAGATGGTATTGGGAGATCTGGACTGCTATGTGTAAAAAAATGAAACTTGATCACCAACTTACGCCACACACAAAAATAAACTCAAGATGGATAAAAGAATTTAATATAAGTTGTAACACCAGAAAAGTCCTCGAGGAAAACATTGGCAGGACAATCTCAGACATTCCTTGCAACAATGTCCTCACAGACACATCCCCTAAAGCAAGGGACATAAAGGAAAGAATGAACAAATGGGACCTCATCAAAATAAAAAGCTTCTGCATGGCTAAAGAAAACACCATTAATATACAAAGAGAACCAACAGTATGGGAAAACATATTTGCCAATGACACTTCAGAGAAGGGCCTGATCTCCAAAATATATAAAGAACTCACACAACTCCACTCCAGGAAGACAAACAACCCAATTAAAAAATGGGCAAAGACTTGAACAGACACTTCTCCAAGGAAGACACACAGAGGGCCCAGAGACATATGAAAAGATGCTCAACATCGCTAGCCATCAGAGAGATGCAAATTAAAACCACAATGAGGTACCATCTCACACCAGTCAGAGTGGCCAACATAAACAAATCCACAAACAAATGTTGGAGAAGATGCGGAGAAAAGGGAACCCTAGTGCACTGTTAGTGCGAATGCAGACTGGTGAGGCCACTGTGGAAAACAGTATGGAATTTCCTCAGAAAACTGAAAATGGAAATGCCCTTTGACCCTGCAATTCCGCTGCTGGGATTATACCCTATGAACCCTGAAACACCAATCCAAAAGAACCTGTGCACCCCATTGTTCATAGCAACACACTTTATGGTAGCCAAGTATTGGAAGCAACCTAAGTGCCCAGCAGGAAATTAGTGGATCCAAAAACTATGGTATAAATTTTTTTAAATTTTTATTGTTATTCAATTACAGTTGTATGCCTTTTCTCCCCATCCCTCCACCCCACCCCAGGTGAACCCACCTCTCTCCCCCACCTCCACCCTCCCCCTTGGTTTTTTCCATGTGTCCTTTATAGTAGTTCCTGTAATCCCCTCTTCCCACTGTCCCCACCCCCACCCCCCCCTCCCCCCGCCCTGGCTATTGTTAGATTGTTCTTAACTTCAATGTCTCTGGTTATATTTTGTTTGCTTTTTTCTTCTCCTGATTATGTTCCAGTTAAAGGTGAGATCATATGGTATTTGTCCCTCACCTCCTGGCTTATTTCACTTAGCATAATGCTCTCCAGTTCTATCCATGCTGTTGCAAAAGGTATAAGCTCCTTCTTTCTCTCTGCTGCGTAGAATTCCATTGTGTGAATATACCATAGTTTTGGGATCCATTCATTTGCTGATGGGCACTTAGGTTGATGAACCAGGAATTACTCTGCTGGGATTATATCCTAGGAACCCTGAAACACCCATCCAAAATAACCTGTGCACCCCAATGTTCATAGCAGCACAATTTACAATAGCCAAGTACTGGAAGCAACCTAAGTGCCCCTCAGCATATGAGTGGATCCAAAAACTATGGTATATTTACACAATGGGATTCTACACAGCAGAGAGAAAGAAGGAGCTTATACCCTTTGCAACAGCATGGATGGAACTTGAAAGTATTATGCTAAGTGAAGTACGTCTGATGATGAGGGACAAATACCATATGATCTCACCTTTATGTGGAAAATAATCAACAGAAGAAAAAAGGAATCAAAATCTAACCAGAGTCATTGAAGTTTGGAAGAATCTAGCAATAACCAGAGGGGAGTGGGGAGGGGATTGTGGGGAGAAGGGGATTACAGGAACTATTATAAAGGACACATGGACAAAATCAATGTCGGGGGTGGTGGTGGGGAAGGAGGTGTGTTCAGCTGGCGTGGGGTGGAGGGATGGCGAGCAAAGGCATACAACTTTAATTGACTAACTATAAAAATAAAAAAATAATAATACATATAAAATAAAGTATTCAAATGACATGTTTAAAATAACATCAAACATAAGAAACACCTAGTAAGAAATAATACGATATATGAACAATCATATAAACAGAAAATTAGAAAACAAACAGTTAAATTAAGCAAAATGAACAAATCAGTACGCTAATGTAGTATGTTTATTGATTGCAATGCTCATTATTTAAAGATAGCAACTCTAGACTTCCAATATAGTGAATACTACACTCCACCAACCGAAATCCTTGTATGGCTGTGTGTGTGCACATGTGCACACATGTGTGTGTAGATTAGGAATGTGTATGGAATTTCAAACAGTCAAGAGTAGCAAAGATAATGTGAAAAAAAATGAAGTGGAGAATTCAAATTGCTGCATATTATGTTGTATTATAAAGCTACAGTAAAAGCTAGTGACACAATCCAATAATCCAGTAGAACCCCCACAAGAATCTACAAGGATACGTGCATATAAAAATTGCATCATTTATAACCAAAGTGATATTGAAATGTAGTGAAGAAACGTTCATATTTTCAGTATATGGTGTTGGATAAGTTGAGTGTTTCTATAGGAAAAAAACTAAACCTTTACATTTTCAGTAGATGATGCCAGATCAATTGCATATCTAAATGGAAGAAAACTTGTGTTATTTTTTTTTCTCACATCTCACACCATGCATATTTAAAAACTAAATCCAGATGGATTAAAAAGCTAAAAAAACTACTTTTGTGGCTCCAACATTAGCGAGTTGCTTTTTAATTTGATTGTGAAAATTCAGTCATGACAGAATATATGCTATACTCTGTGTTTCCATTTATATAGAGCTTCCCTTCTCAAATAAAACTATTCAATGATGCTGAAAATCATAATCATAGTAACCATGGTGGGCTAATTGCTGATTATTTGTACCTGGTTTCCTCTGTGGTGCTGGTTATGTTTATAATACCATTTACAATAGTTATCAAAAATACTCAGATGCCTATGAATAAATCAAATGAAAGGTGTGAAAAACCTCTATACAGATACTTACAATATAAAAGTTATGGACAGAAATGGAAAAGATGTGTAAATAAATGACTTGATATTTTTCTAAATCAAAAAATTTTTTTTTAATTAAAAGCCTATGAGAAAGCAAAAAAAAAATTATCAAAGATAATAAGAAAAGAGCCAAGTGTATTTGTCTCTGCACAGTTCAGATCTTGCTTTCTGTTTTCTCCCTTTGGATACCACTCTGGTGTCTGAGTTTGGTGTAAGCCAATGACAGGTGCTATCCATGTCTGGCTGTCAGATGCATTTTTGAACCTACTGGTACAGTTTGTGGATGATTCCTCTAGACTTGGCTGCTCCCAGGGTGGGCAAAGCTCTCTGAAAAGCTGGCTTTTATCAGCACTGGGTCCAGGGGTGTGTTGTCAAATGTCCCAGGTCACCACAGAGACTGCCTCTGCCTGTCCCCCTGCTGGCCTCCTGTCAATATTACACTAGTCACAGACCAAACTATTTCTAAGAGAGCTTCTGGCAGAAACAGGTGGCTATGATTCCTGGTTCTCCCATGTCAGGTGCCTCTCAGACTTCATGGAAGATGGTGGGTGTATTTCCTTTCCCATAAGCCACTATGAGTTTGTCCAGGATTATTTCCCCATACTCAGCAGGGTGTGGCCCCTAGTAGGTTTCCAGAGCCCATATTTTGGATCTGCCAAACACTGAGAGGTGTTTCTGTGGCTCTTCAATGAGGGGGAAGCACCAGTCTGTTTTTCTGGATAGTGTGTGGATTGGCTGCATACTACTGCCAGTCTCTGATGACCCCTGAGTCTGTTTATGTTTCTGTCTCCTCAGCAACGGTTAAGATGCAGGATGGGTGAAAAGAAAAACAAAACAAAGCAGAACACCAAGACAG
Source organism: Desmodus rotundus (assembly GCF_022682495.2). Lineage (NCBI taxonomy): Eukaryota > Metazoa > Chordata > Mammalia > Chiroptera > Phyllostomidae > Desmodus > Desmodus rotundus. Next base: position 51,476,522 of record NC_071400.1, read on the forward strand.
AGTAAAACTGAAATACAAGAACAAAAAAATGTTGTTGAGTGGTATGAACACAATTTCAGAGGTTGTAGTGAGGGGATTTCAGGAGGGTGGGAGGAGTGGTATCTCACAGGGTAAGGTAATTGATTTTCTCCTGGGAGGGTCTAGATCTTCTCAAGCAAGATATCTACTGTGGGGCTGAGATATTTCCGGGCCACAAAAATCCTACAGGTGCTTCCCCAATCCTCTCCCCTATGCCTCCCACTCCAGACTCTCCTTTTGTGACTCCAGTCTGCAGCACGCTCCCTTTGCTGGGACCCAAGATGGGTAACCACAAACATACAACCCATGCTTTGCCCCTTTAAGAAAAAGAAGATGATGGGTTTACCTTCAGCGTATATGTCTTTCCCCAGAGCAGAGAGCCCCCACAGTGCAAACTCCTTGGTGTCCTGAAATGAGTGTTCTAAGAATGTCCTTTGTGTGGATTATGTGGACTATTGTTTTATTTGGGACCTGATTTTTCATTGGCCCATTCATTGGTGGGAACTTATCCCTTCTGTCTGGCTAAGGGGCTCAACCCCTACCACGCCTGACTCTGCCTTGAGAGAGCTTCTAGGTGTAGGTTGGATCCCCAATCAGTGCACATACAGGAGACCACCTATTGACTCTTCTCTATCACACCAATGCTTCTCCCCCTGTCTCTCAAATCAATAGAATATATCCTGTGTGCATTATCTTCTTTTGTCTCATATTATTCTCATGGAGTAGGGGGAGGGAAGAGAAGTATCCAGCAACAAAACTATAATATGGATGGAGGTGGGGCACATGCACCTCTCCTTCCAGTGTGTCACAGCCTTGGACTCCCATCATTGCACTCCCCTTGCTGTGCTCCCATCATGGTTTCTGCTACCAGTGCCACCCAGGCTGCCACCCTGTGCCCCTGGTGCTCCTGTTTCCTTGGCAGTCTTCAGCTTCCCCAGTAAGACTGTCCCATTTTCAGTTCCAGTGAACCCTGGGGTCAGGGAGGCTATAACCCCCTCCATGGAAAATGCTGCAGTCCTCCAGACCCTGGATCCTGGTGGTGGTGGGGTGCATGGCCCTGCCTGGTGGGCGTGGAGATCACAAAGGCAAGTCCAGGTGCTGAGGTGTGGCTGCTCTGGTGGTTTCTTCCTGAGGAAGATATTGCAAATTCCATAAAATGTCTCCCACTCCAAATCTAGCCAGAAGGACCAGACTGGGTGGCAGCTGCAGTGGTGGTGGCAGTGGCAGTACCTCCACCAGGTAGAGTTGGGCTGACCATCCCCAAGTCCTCTCCCAGGAGGACAGGCATTTGCAAGATTGTACACACACCCATACACTCACCCATGCACATGTGCATTCACACATGATCTCACTTACACTCAGTTGGATTTTCAAGTTGATCACTCTGTGATTTAGCTGCAAGACCAGTCCAGGGCTGAGAGTAAGTGGACAGTGCTTGCAGCTACTCTGAAGCCATCTTGGAACCTGATGTTAATTCTTCTTATCCATGAACATGGTATGTGTTTCCACTTATCTGTATCTTCCTCAATTTCTTTCATTAGTGTCTTATAATTTTTCCAAGTACGAGACTTTTACACCCTTGTTGAAATTCATTCCTAGGTATTTTATTTTTTTGAAGTAATTGTGTACAGGATTATTTTCTTAGTTTCCCTTTGTGATAATTCATTATTGGTGTATAAAAATGCACTTGAGGAGAACTAAGATGGTGGTGAGATAGGTGGGAGTGGCATCCACATCCCCCTGCACACAGGTGGAACACCTAGATAATCTTCTGAGGAACAGAGTGAACAGCCAACGGTATCCCAGCATATATGAAGGTTGGAGGCTGAAATTGTAGAGGACACTGAAAAATCAGACAGTAAGGAGATTGTTTTGGAACAATAAGGTCCCTGGGACCGGTGTGGGGACCAGGGTTGCTATAGCCCCAGGCCCAGTGCCTGCTGGGCCTGCCACAAGATTCTTAGAAGATACCCAGGTCTACAGCTCCCTCACATGCCAAACAGGGAGGTTTGTACAGCACCAGGATAAACCTGGATGCTTGAAGTCTCTGGGGAGTATAAAGATGAAGTGGAAAATGCACAGGGGCTGTATGATCCCTCTGAGACTGTGGAGGCCAGCTGAGTCATTCCCAGAGAAACTGGGGAACTGGATGAAGCCTGGAGAAGGGAGAAGGGTTGGGCTGTAATGAACCCAGACCCAGAGAGTCTCCAGTCTGGTTGGAAAGTTGGCTGTGTGAGAGGCCGGGCACTTGTTTGAACCTGCAAGCTTGAACAGGACGAATTAAAAAAAAAAAAAAAAAAAGGCTCTTTCTTTGTGGTTATTTAGGGAATTCTTCTGCTTCCACCACCCTTGACTCCGTTGTCTGTGCCCCTGCAGCCTCCTCAGCCTCAGCTGCGGGCCTGCTCCTACTCTCCCCCCAGCTGTAGCAGCGTAGGGCACCCTTCTGTGCCATGGCCTTACCGTTGTGAGCCTGACCCAGACACTGCCTCAGTAGCAGTGGCTACATGCACATTCCAGCAACCCCCTCCCCACCCCAGCTGCCACAGCAGCAGAGGCCATATGCCCACACCCACAGCCTCAGAGTGCCATGTGCCAGACCCCACAGCCCCCACCACAGCAGAAGAGGAGGCCACACATCCACACCCACTACCCCAGAGACATGCACCTGAGATAGCAGCTGCAGCCAAGGTGGCACTCTAGCACCATGGGACCAGACTGGCTTGCTAAGAGGAAGGCGGAGGCAACCACCTCAGAGAAGAGCAAGAGGGATCAGGGAGTCAGCAGTCCCCAGAAAGACTTAAGTCAGTGGTGGAGTCAAACTACTCTGAAGGGACTTTTAGAGTCCCTAGCACCTAGGACAGCAAAGAGTAAGAATGTGGTGTGTGAGTTGCCTCTAACTGGTGCACCTCAAGGACACCAAAACTGGTGGACTGAGGGTGTAGGCCTGGTGCAGAAGGGCATTGGGGATTCAGCATTGAACTGAAGAACTGGACTTGAGGTTGGGCAACAGTGAGGATTGCTACCCAGACCTATCCTCAATACCCACAAAAACACAGAAAGGGAGAAAAGGGAAACCCAACCCTCCTCAGCTTGCTGCAGCCAGGAAGACCAGCAGAAATTGCTTGGCCCTTTTAAAGCCAGCAGGGGCATTTTTCTTTCTTTTTCTCTTTTATTCCATGTTTTTCTATCCCACAAGTGAGACAATAAGATCTGGAGCTGTGAAAGGACCAGAGACAGACCCAAAGAGGGATCATCCCAACAACTGAGACAGTGAGACAAATTTCACTTTGCTACTCCAGAGAACTTGCAAGTTATTGTTTATTTGTATTATTATTTCTTCATTATTTTTACTTCTTTTATTTTATTAGTATTTTTTATTTCTCTTTTTTTCTGTTTAGTTTTCTTATTTTGTTTCTTTAATTGCATTGTTTGACTGTTTTTCCTTGTTCTCTCTTGCATAGTGTATTTTTAATTTTCCTTCCTTCACTTTACTTGTGTTCCAATAGCACATTATTCTAGGTCATATACTTCCTAATCTCGATATTCAGGTCACGTAGATTCTGTCATATGATTGTTGCGGCATTACTATTATAAATAATTGTTGTTCCATACAATTGTTAATACTACACAGCACCCCTCCTGAATTTTAGCTCATTTCACGGTCTCCCAGAGCTTTATTACTCTGTGGTTAACTCTATTCACTTGTATACTACACCTATTTACTATCCTTTACTCTCACTTTACCTCATAATCTCACCTCCCACAAGCTCACTCTTTTCTGGATCGAATTCACAATCCTTCCCCCCTAACAAGAGTCTAATCTTTTCCCCAACCTCTCTAAAAACTGACTAGTTGGGTGAAATATCATGGTTAATGCAATACCTATAGAAAGGATCCCCTATCTCATCTCTACACGTTGGTATTTTAAGTCCCATAGAATATACTCCTGCTGTCTTAATCCATTTTGCCTTCCCACTCCGACTGACTGATAAAAGACTAGGTGGGAACTGTGAACACCAATATAACTGCTGGAAGAGAGAACCCAACAACAAAGGAACCATCAACAGATAATAATGGAAAAAGGAGAAGGAGTGAGTGGAAGCAACACTAAACTCCATCCAGAACCAATCTGGAATTACAACTAAACAGTGGAGAAATTACCCAGAAAAAACAACTGAACAATAGTGACAGAGATGCCTCAAAACTTCGTACACACAGAAGAACCAGGTTAAAAACAACCTGTCCACACCTGCACAACAGCATACAAGATTTGGTGGGCTGAGTGACCCTCAGCTAACCAACCAGAAGGAAGGACCAACCAAAGAAAGACCAAACAACAATCAAAACTTAAACACACTCAGAAAGCCAATGGAAATGATATCCCAAGACCAGAAAGTTCAGGAGATCAAAGAGACTGCACCACATGATCTCACAGGTTTCTTACCATAGAAGTTCACTCCATAAACCCAGGAAGTCAGAAAAGATCAATTTAAGAAGCAGAGGCTAACAAGAAGGGACTCACAAACAATGGGAAGACAAAGAAACAATCCCCAAATGAAAGGAAAGGAGGAAGCCTCAGAAAGAATGTTAAATGAAACAGAGGCAAGTCAGCTATCAGATAATGAGTTCAAAGCAATGGTTATCAGGAAGCTCAATGAGCTCACAGATAATTACCAAAAACTACAGGGAAACTATAATGAACCCACTTCAAACTATATCAACATGAAAAAGGAAATAGAAACTATCAACAAGGGCTGAGAGAAAATGAAGAATACAATCTCTGAACTGAAGAACACAGTAGAAGAAATCAAAGGCAGTCTCCATGAAGCAGAGGATCGGATTGGAGCAAGCTGGAGGACAAGGTAGTAAAAAAGCACTGAGAAAGAGCAAGAAAAGGAAAATAGACTCAGTAAGGTAAGAGAAATTCAGGACAACATGAAACGTAATAAAATACATACAATAGGGAGAGCAGAAGGAGAAGAAGAAGGGCAAGGAATAGAAAATCTGTTTTAAAAAGTAACGATGGAAAACTTCCCTAATTGGATAACAGAAAAAGCCACAAAAATCAAGGAAACATACAGAGTCCCAAACAAGAGGAACCAAAAGAGGCCCACTTCAAGACACATCATAATTAAAATGGCAAAATTGGAGACAAAGAGAGAATCTTAAAGGCAGCAATACAGAAACAGGAAGTAACATACAAGGGAGCTCCTATAAGGCTACCAGCTGAATTCTCAATGCAAACACTCGAAGCCAGAGGGAATGGCAAGGAATATTCCAAGTAATGAAAAACAAAAGCCTGCATGAAGACTACTCTATCCAGCAAGGCTTTCAATTAAAATGGAAGCCACATAAAGAGCTTCCAAGAAAAAAGAAGCCACCAATAATATACCTCTTGCAAACCAGACCTGCAAGAGATGCTAATTGTCTGCTTTAAGAAGAGGAAAAAAAAAGTGAAAGAGAAAGGAACACAGGTATGAAAAAAATAGAAATTCACAAGTACCTATCAATAATAACCCTAAGTATAAATGTATTAGATTCTCCAATCAAAAGACATAGAGTAACCGAATGGATAAGAAAGCATGATCCACACATATGCTGCTTACAAGAGACCCACCTCAGGACAAAAGACATACACAGACTGAACGTGAAGGGCTGGAAACAAATATTCCAAGCATATGGACAGGAAAACAAAAGCCGGGGTAGCAATACTCATATCAGACAAACTAGACTTCAAAAGAAGGGCCATAAAGAGAGACCCAGAAGGTCACTTCATAATACTCAAAGGAAAAATTCACCAACAGGACATAAGCATTGTAAATGTATATGCACCCAACATAGGAGCACCCAAATACATAAAGAAAATCTTGGAGGACTTCAGGAAGATATTAACAGCAACACAATTATAGTAGGGGATTTTAACATCCAACTATCAAAAATGGACAGATCTTCCAAACAAAATATCAACAAGGATATTGTGTCACTTAACAATACCCTAGAGGAAATGGACTTAAGTGATATATACAGAGCTTTTCATCCCAAAGAAGCAAAAGACACATTCTTTTCAAGAGTCCATGGAACTTTTTCAAAGATAGATCACATGATAGGACACAAACCAAGCCTCAACAAATTCAAGAAAATTGAAATCATATCAAGCATTTTCTCTGACCACAAGGGACTGAAACTAGAAACCAACCCCAAAGGAAAAAAACCCAAACACTCAAAATCATGGAGACTGAATAGCATACTATTAAACAATGAAAGGGTCAAGAACGAGATTAGGGAAGAAATCAAAAACTTTCTGGAAACAAATGAAAATGAACTCACAACCACCCAAAACTTATGGGACACAGCAAAGGCAGTCCTGAGAGGGAAGTTCATAACAATGCAGGCCTACCTTAAAAAGATAGAAACATTTCAAACAAACAACCTAACCCTATGCCTACAAGAATTGGAGGAACAACAACAAAGACAGCCCAGAGCAAGCAGAAGGAAGGAAATAAGCAAGATCAGAGCAGAGTTAAATGACATAGAGACTAAAGGCACAATTGTAAGGATCAACGAATCCAGGAGCTGGTTCTTTGAAAAGATAAACAAAATCGATAGGTCTTTAAGCTGGCTCATCAAGAAAAAAACAGAGAGAACCCAAATAAATGCAATCAGAAATTAAAGAGGAGCTATTACAACTGATACCACAGAAATACAAAGGATTGTAATAAATTAATTCAAAGAATTGTATGCCAAGAAATTTGAAAACCTAGATGAAATGGACACATTTCTACAAAGTATAATCTTCCAAAATTGAATGAAAAAGAATAAGAAAGCCTGAACAGACCAATAACAGAAGATCAAATTGAAGTAGTAACAAAGAACTCCCAGCCCACAAAATCCCTGAATGGGACAGTTTCACAGGGGAATTTTATGAAGCATTTAAGAAAGAGACAACCCTGATCCTTCATAGACTGTGCAAAAAATTCAAGAAGACAGAAGACACCTAAACTCTTTTTATGAAGACAGCATCATCCTAATCCAAAAACCAGTTAGAGACATAAAAAAGAAAGAAAACTTCAGGTCAATATCGCTGATGAACATAGACGCTAAAATTCTCAACAAAATATTGGCAAACTGTATCCAGCAATACATTCAGAAGGTCAACCACCATGATCAAGTGAGATTCATTGAAGGGATGCGAGGTTGGTATAATATTCACAAATCAATAAACAGAATACTTCACATAAGCAAAAGGACAGGCAAAAATCACATGATCATGTCAATAGATGCAGAAAAAGCATTTGATAAGATACAGCACCCACTTATGACAAAAACACTCAGGGAAGTGGGAATAGAGGGACCATTCCTAAACATAATAAAGGTCATATATTAGAGACCTATAGCCAATATCATATTCAATAGGCAAAAACTAAATTCTTTCCCATGAAAATCAGGAAGAAGACAAGGATGCCTGCTTTTGCCACTCCTATTCAACCTAGTATTGGAAGTCTTAGCCATAGTGATCAGACAACAATGAGAGATAAAAAGCATCCAAAGTGGAAAGGAGGAAGCAAAATTGTCATCATTTGCAGATGTCATGATATGGTTCATAGACAATCCTATAGACTCAACCAAAAAAACGTATTTGAAATAATAAGTGAATTTGGCAAAACAGCAGGATACAAAGTCAACATTCAGAAATCGAAGACACTTATGTACACCAGCAATGAAATGTCAGAATCAGATATCAGGAAAAATATCCTGTTGGATATAGCAACAAGAAAAATAAAGGACCTAGGAATAAACCTAACCAACGATGTAAAATATCTCTAGTCAGAAAAGTACACAACAGTAAAGAAAGAAATTAAGGAATACACAAAAAAATGGAAACATGTACCATACTCATGGATTGGAAGAATTAACATCATCAAAATGCCCACACTACCCAAAGCAATGTATAGATTCAAGGCAATCCCTATTAGAATACCAATGACTTATTTCACAGATATAGAACAAACATTTCAAAAACTTAAATGGAACCATAAAGGACCCCAAATAGCTGCAGCAATTTTGAGAAAGAAGAACAAAGCAGGAGGGATCACAATACCTGATATCAAACCATATTACAAGGCCACTGTAATCAAAACAGCCTGGTATTGGTATAAGGGCAGTCATATAGACCAATGGAACAGAATAGAGAGCCCAGAAATAAATCCAAGTGTCTATGGTCAATTAATATTTGACAAATGGGGCAGAAGCATAAAATGGAGCAAAAATAGCCTCTTCAACAAATAGTGTTGGGAGATCTGGGCAGATAAATGCAAAAAAAGGAAACTGGATCACTAACTTACACAATACACAAAAGTAAATTCAAGGTGGATAAAAACTTAAAGATACGTTGTGACACCAAAAATGTCCTAGAGAAAAACATAGGTAGGAAAATCTCAGACATTCCACACAGCAATATTTTCACTGATATGTCCCCTAGGGCAAAGGACATAAAGAAAAGAATAAACAAATGGGACCTTATCAAATTAAAAAGCTTTTGCATGGTTAAAGAAAACAGAATTAAAATGAAAAGAGAACCAACTATATGGGAACACTTATTTTCCAATGATACTTCAGAAAAGGATTTGATCTCCAAAATATATAAAGAATTCACATGACTCCACACCAGGAAGACAAGCAACCCAATTAAGAAATGGGCAAAATACGTGAACAGACAATTCTCCGAGGAGGATATACAGAGGACTGAGAGACATATGAAAGGTGCTCAGTATCACGAGACATCAGAGATATGCAAATTAAAACCACAATGAGATACCATTTCATACCGGTCAGACTGATCTTCATAAACAAAGCAACAAACAACAAGTGTTGAAGAGGATGTGGAGAAATGGGAACCCTAGTGCAGTGTGAGTGGAAATTTAGGCTGGTGCAACCACTGTGGAAAACAGTATGACAATAGCCAGGGGGGAGTGGGGAGGTGACAGTGGGGAAAGGGGATTGATTACAGGAACTACTATAAAGAGCACATGGACAAAATCAAGGGGGAGGGTGGAGTTGGTGCAGGGAGGGGGGTTAGGCTGGGGTGGGGTGGAGGGATGGGGAGAAAAGGCATACAATTGTAATTGAATAACAATAAAAATTAAAAAAGAAAAAAGAAAAAGAAAACAATATGGAATTTCCTCAGAAAACTAAAAATGGAACTGCCTTTGACCTGGCAATTCTGCTGCTTGGATTATATCCTAAGAATCCTGAAGCACCAATCCAAAAGAACCTATACACCTCAATGTTCATAGCACCACAATTTAAGATAGCCAAGTCCTGGAATTAATCTAAGTGCCCTTCAGTAAATGAATGGATGAAAAAACTATGGTACATCTACACAATGGAATACTATGCAGCAGAAAGAAAGAAGGAGCTCCTACCCTTTGCAACAGCATGGATGAAACTGGAGAGCATTATGGTAAGTGAAATAAGCCAGGCAGTGAGGGACACATGCCATATGATGTCACCTTTAAGTGGAACCTAATCAACAAAACAAACAAGCAAGCAAAATATAACTAGATACATTGAAATAACGAACATTCTGACAATAACCAGAGGGGAGGTGGGAGGAAGAAGTGGGGGAAGGGTGTAAGGGTTTTCAGGAACTACTATAAAGGACGCATGGACAAAACCAAGTGGGAATGGAAGCAGGGGATGGAGGTGTGGATGGCTCAGATGGGGAGAATGGTAGCGGGTAAATACAGACAACTGTAATTGAACAACATTAAAATATTTTTTTAATGCACTTGATTTCTGGATATTAATTTTGTGTACTAATTAACTGAATTCGTCATTTCAAGGAGGTTTTTTTGTGGAATGTTTAGGGTTCTCTATTTACTGTATCATGCCATATGCTAATAATGACAACGTTACTTCCTTTCCAATTTACATGCCTTTTATTTCTTCTTTTGTCTTTATTGTCTGAATGCAATAGCTAGGACTTCCAGTAAATATGTTGAATAAGAGTGGGGAAAGCAGACATCCCTGTCTTGTTACATATCTTTAGAAAAAGACTTGCAGTTTTTGCCCACTGAGTATAATGTTGGATTGAGATGGTCATATGTGACCTTTATTGTGTTGAAGTATGTTCACTGTATTCCAATTTTGTAACTGGTTCTTATGATAAATTGAGGCTGGATTTTTATCAAATTATTATTCTGCATCTATTGATATGACATGTCATTTTTATACTTGAATTTTTTGTAATGTATCATGTTTATTGATTTATAGATATTGTACTCACCTTGTATCCCCAGGAGAATGACCTTTTGGGTCTCTTTTTATGGCCTTTATTTTGAAGTCTGTTTTGTCAGAAGTAAGTATTGTTGCCCCAGCTTTTTGTTCCCTGTCCATTTAGTTGGAATATTTTTTTCCATCCCTTCACTTTCAGTGTGTGTAGGTTTTTTGTTATGAAGTGGGTCTGTTGTAGGCAGCATGCGTGTGGATCATGTTTTCTTATCCCTTCATCTAATCCATGTCTTTTGATTGGAGTATTTCATCCTTTTACATTAAAGTTATTATTGATAGGTACTTATTCATTGCCATTTCATTCCCCTTTTTACCTTTGTTCTCCTCTCTCTCACTGTTTTCTTTCCTGTTCTTAAAGCAGTCCCTTTAACATATCTTGCAGTGCTGGCTTGGTAGAGGTGTATTCTTTTAGCCTTCTTTTGTCTGGGAAGCTCCTTATTTGGCCTTCCATTTTAATTGAGAGCCTTGCTGGGTAGAGTAGTCTTGGTTGCAGGCCTTTGTATTTTCATTACTTAGACTATTTCTAGCCATTCCATCTGGCTTGTAATGTTTCTTTTGAGAATTCAGCTGCTAGCCTTATAGGGGCTTCTTTGTATGCGACTTCCAGATTCTCCCTTGTTGCCTTTAAGATTATCTCTTTGTCTTGAAAATTTGCCATTTTAGTTATGATGTGTCTTGCAGTGGGTCTGTTTGGGTTCCTCTTGATTGTGGTCCTCTCTGTTTCCTGGACTTGTGTGGCTTCTTCTCTCATCAAATTACGGGAGCTTTGTATCATTACTTTTTTTTTTTTTTTTTTTTTTTTCAAATTTAACACTGAAATTTTATTTAAAAAGTGGTTAAATACTTTCCATATTTTTAAAATATGTATTCTATCTATTCTATATGTATTAAAACTTGTAGGTAACATTTGAATTTGTGACCTTTTTTTTTTTTTTTTTTTTTTTTTTTATTGTTATGCAATTACAGTTGTATGCCTTTTCTCCCCATCCCTCTACCCCACCCCAGGTGAACCCACCTCCCTCCCCCCTCTCCACCCTCCCCCTTGGTTTTGTCCATGTGTCCTTTATAGTAGTTCCTGTAATACCCTCTTCCCACTATCCCCGCCCCCACATTGAAGTTAAGAACAATCTAAGAATAGCCAGGGCGGGGGTATCATTACTTTTTCAAACAGGTTTTCTCTCCCTTGCTCCTCTTATTCTCCTTCTCATATCCACGTTATATGGTTATTATTGTATTTCATATTGTCCTGCATTTCCCTTAAACCCTCTTCATTCTTTTTCAATCTTTTTTCTTTTTCTTGCTTATTTTTTAGAGTTTTTTTCTACTTTGTCCTCCAGCTCACTGATTCGATTCTCTGCTTCAGCAGGCCTGCTTTTGATTCCTTCTACTGTTTCCTTTAATTCAGAAATTGTATTCTTCATTTCTTCTTGGTCCTTGTTGATTGTTTCTGTGTCATTTTTTATGCTGATATAGTTTGCAGTAAGTCCCTCATAATTTCCCTATAATTTTGGTAGTTTGCACTTGTTTCATGGAGCTTATTTATAACCATTTTTTAAAACTCAATATCTGATAGTTGACTTGGCTGTATTTCCTTTAGCATTCTTTCTGAGGATTCCTCCTTTCTTTTAGATTGTTTTTTTTTTGTTTGTTTTGTTTTTTGTTTTTTGTCATCTCATTGTTTGTGGGATTCTTCATTTTGCTTCTGTCTCTATGGTGGGAGGTATGTGAGATACAGTGGTGCAGTCTCCTTGATCACCTGAAACTTGATGTTTTTGGGATGCCCTTTAGGCATTTTATGATTGTTTTCTGGATGTAATTGGGTTCTGATTGTTGTTGGGTCATTCTTTCATGGGTCCTTCTTTCATGGGTCCTTCCCTGCTGCTGGTTGACTGAGTGTTACTTTGCCCACCACATCTTATGTGCTGTTGTGCAGGCACTGCCTGAAAGAAACCATAGAACCCAAGAATCAAACCCACACCTGCAAATACATCTTCCCCCAACAATCCCACTACCAATAGCTAATGAACTGGGATTAATAAGGGTGTAATGAGATTAAGACTATTATAAGAAAAGAGAGTGGATATGAGATGACCTGGTTAAAGAAAAATGATTTAGGTAGGGTAAAGGGAGAAGCATTGATAAGAGTTGGGAATTGGTGCATTGGAACGAGAGAAGGTAAAGTTTATCTTCTCTCCTTTGCCACATGAATAAAGGGAATGAAGAGTGTGGGATAGGGTATGAGAAGGGAAGTGTTTAAAGAGAAATTAAAATTAAGGGTTTAAGCAGAAATTAAAATAGTATAAAATAAAAGAAAGTGAGAGAGAAAAAAAAGGAAGGAAAAATAGTAAATAATTAATAAAAATATAGGAGCCAATTTGGTGAGAAAGATTCGCCAGAATACTATCAACAACAAATGAGCTAAGATTAATATGGGTGGTTTGGGAGTAAGAGGGAAAAAAGAAACAAGGAAAAGTCTACGAGATGTTTAGAGGACTGGGAAGTGATTTTGTAATGATAGAGGTAGAGGGAATACTAAGAGTGAGGAACAAAAACTAGACTAAGTGAGGGGAAAATTAAAATTCAGGATGTAAAAGCATAGAAAAAAGGAGAATAAAGAAAAATGAATGGGCAAGATGAAAGAGAAACAAAAGAAAAACAAAAAGGAAAAAGAAAAAAACAACAGGCTAAGAAGGCATAATTAAAATTTGAGATAAAAAAAGAGTAAAAAAGGGGTCCACTAAAATTTGTTAGTTGAAATAAAGAACTGGGCATCTAAAAAGGTTTTATTTCCAAGGTTTTTGTTTGCTTGTTTTCCTTGTTGCTTACATTTAAGAAACACTGGTTTATAACAACAATGGGAAAGTGAAGTCTTTTTTAAGAACTATACTCCTAACTTTAATCAAAATAAAAATGTTCTTAGGTACAAAAAAAGAATTAGTGAAGCTCTAGAGATAACCTTGAAAAAACAATGCAACAACACCTACCTTACCCACGACCAAGTAGCAATGTTTGTCACAGGTGTAGAGAGAATATGGGTATTTTAATAGCTGGGCCAACGTATTTGAGGTGACCCTTGGCAAGATAATTCATTTTGAGTGTCTGGACAGGGGAGAAATAGTAAGAGTGTGGAATGGAAACAAGTTGTAGCTAGAGAGAAAACCAAATTTGAAATCAGAATATTGCAAGGAAAGAGAAAGGTAAGATGGGCTAAGAGAAAGGAGGGGCAAAATGTGTAGGTTGAAATACACTATAGTATAAAATCTAGTGACTTATTATATACAAATTTGCTGGACAAGAAATGAATATTATAAAGCTATGCAGGAAAGAAAATATTGCAAATCATGAAGGAGACCACAGTGACTTTGGTATTGGTAGACTCTTGTATTTAGCACTTTTTTTTTCTTTTTCTTTCTGGATCTGCCTCTGGTGATGTCAGATGTTGATCCTGTCTGACCTTAGGCAGCCTGTTCGATACTTTCAGTGATCTGCTGCCACTGCCTGTCTCCTTCAATTGTTAATATGGTCCTTATGCACTCGGCAGTCAGGTTCCAGCACCATAGAGTGGGGCCAAATCCCTCCTGTGGTGGGGCTATTGTTTCCCCACAGGTAGTTACTGCTTGGAGGGGAGTGGTCTGCCTGAGCAGGGTGATTGCTGCATATGGGGGTTGGCTCAGCACTGGATCCTGGTGTCTGCTTTCTTAGTTCTCTCCCCAAAGACTCCTTCCCAGTCTAAACCCTAAGTCTCCCAGTCTCTCTTCAAGTCTCTCTAGTCCACTCTGCCCCACCTTTGCCAGTCATCTACTGTCTCTGTCTCTCTTCTTCAGTTGTTTATCTGGTCACTAGGACTCACCAGTCAGGCCTAAGTACCAAAGGGCCAGGGCAGAGAACCTCCTGAAGTTGGAGCTATTTTTTCCCCTCAGGCTACTACTACTCAGAGGGGAGTGGTCTGCCTGAGCACAAAGGCTGCTGCCGTCTGGGAGCTGACTCACCACTGGGATCCTGGCAGCTACTCTCTCAGTTCTCTTCGCAAAGCCTCTGGACCCAGTTTGTCCTCAAACATGTCTAGTCCACACTGCCCCTGAATTTGCTTGAGCCGTAGGTAAGTGGCTGCAAATGAAAATTTGTGTGTTGGCCCTGTAAATGGTTCTTGCATCTCCAACCATCTGTCTCTGGTAGAGAGCAACCCTTCTGCTTTTCCCACTGGTTGTTATCTGTGTACTTTTGGGCTCTGGTGTTCTAGGCTGGGAATCCTAGCTTAGGGTTTAGACCCCAATCTTCTTCTGGGGGTCCAAGCAGCCACTTAATTATCCTGCCAGTACTGCCACCCATGGGCACCCAGCCAGCCCTTTTAGTCTCCACCGCACTCCTTACCAGACCGGTTGTGCCATAGCTGGTTCTGTATGTCCGAAGTTATATGTTTCTCTCTAGCTATTGCTTGAGTTATTCTTTTCTTTACTGTGGTAAAAATACTTAATATGAGATTTATCCTCTTGACAAATTGTTAAGTGTACAATACAGTATTGTTAACTATAGGCACTCTATTGTACAGCACATCTCTAAAATTTGTTCATCAGGTACAAATGAAATTTAATGCCTATTGAATAACAGCTCCCCATTGTCCCTTGCCTTCATCACATGGCAACCACTATTGTACTCTCTGTTTCTATGAATTTGACTATTTTAGGTATCTCATGTAAGTCAAATCATACTGAATTTGTCTTGCATTTCTAGCTTATTTTACTTACCATAAAATCCTCCAGATTTATTCATGTTGCTGCATATGGCAGAATTTCCTTTTTTAAAGGTTGAATAATATCCCATTTTATGTATATACTACATTCTCTTTATCCATTTATCTTTCAGTGGTCTCTTAGTTTGTTTCCATGTTGTGGCTATTGTGAATAGTGGTGCAATAAACATGGAAGTGCAGATATTTCTTCTAAATACTGATTTAATTTTTGGGGGATATATATGCAAAAGTAGGATTGCTGTATCATATGATAATTCATATGAGGATCCTCTGAACCATATTCCATATGCTTATACCAACTTACATTCCTGTCAACATTACATAAAGTTTCCATTTTGCTCACACCTTCACCAACACTTATCTCTTGTCTTTTTTGACAATATCCATTTTAAGAGATGTGAGGTATTATCTTGTGGTTTTGATTTTCATTTCCTTGATGATTAATGATATTGAGCATTTTTATACATGTCTATTGGCTATTTGTGTATTTTCTTTGGAGAAATATCTATAGTCAATAATATTGTGATAAATGTATGCTGCCAGGTGGGTATTTGAATTATTGAAGGGAATCCCTTTGTAAATTATAAAATTTTCTAATAACTCTGCTGTATACCTGAAACTAATATAAAATAATAATAATTAACAATACTGTGTTTTTCAACTGTAATTATAAAATAGAAAAAAATGGAGATTCTGGCAAAGATGGAGGCATAGGTAGATATGCTTTGCTTCCCTGCACAAACAAAAGGACAACTAACAGTTTAAAAACAACAACAACAAAAAAAACAACCAGAACTGACAGAAAATCAAACTGTGTGAAAGTCCAACAATCAAGGAGTTAAACAAGAAACATTCATCCTGTCTAGTAGTATGGGCAGAGACAGGCAGCCAAGGTGGAGAGGACTTGTGGCAAGGCAGTGAAAATTTTTCATTTGTTTCCAGAAACATTTTGATTTTTAACTTGATCTCACTCTTAAGCCAATCATTGTTTAATAGCATGGTTTTCAATCTCCATGAGTTTGAGTGTTTTTGAATTTTTTCCTTGTGGTTGGTTTCTAGATTCAGTCCATTGTGGTCTGAGAAAATTCTTGATATGATTTCAGTATTCTTGAATTTTGTCAGGCTGGTTTTGTGTTCTATTATGTGGTTTATCTTAGAAAATGGTCCATGTGCACTTGAGAAGAATGCATATTTTGCTTCTTTGGGATGCTTCTATGTTGGATGCATATATGTTTACAATGTTTATATCTTCTTGATGGATTCTTCCCTTGAGTTTTATGAAGTGTCCTTCATGGTCTCTCTTTATGGCTTTTATTTTAAAATCTATTTTATCTGATATAAGTATTGCTACTCCAGCTTTTTTTCCTGTCAACTTGGTTGGAATTTTTTTTTCCAACCCCTCACTTTCAGTCTGTGTAGGTCTTTGTTCTGAGATGGGTCTCTTGTAGGCAACATATGTGTGGGTCATGTTTCTTTATCCCTTCAGCTACCATATGTCTTTTGATTGGAGCATTTAATCCATTTACATTTAAGGTTATTATTGATAGGTACTTGTTCATTTCCCCCCCTTTGTACCTGTGTTCCTCTCTCTCTCACACTCTTTTCCTTTCAGTTCTTATAGCGGTCCCTTTAGCATATCTTGCAGTGCTAGTTTTGTGGAGGTATATTCTTTCAGCCTTCTTTTGTCTGGGAAAGTCCTTATTTCACCTTCCATTTTAATTGAGAATCTTATTGGGTAGTCTTTTTGGTTGCAGGCCTCTGCTTTTCATTTCTTGGAATATTTTTTGCTATTCTCTCCTGGCTTGTAGTGTGTCTGTTGAGAAATCAGTTTCTAGTCTTATAGGAGCTCCTTTGTATGTTATTTCTGGCTCTCTCTTGCTGCTTTTAAGATTCTCTCTTTGTCTTTAAAACTTGGAATTTTAATTGTAATGTGTCTTGGTGTAGGCCTCTTTGGGTTCATCTTCTTTGGGACTCTTTGTGCTTCCTGAACTTGTATGATTTTTCCTCTCTCTGGGTTTGGAAAGTTTTTCTTTCATTATTTTTTCAACAAGGTTTCTATCCCTTGCTCCTTTTATTCTCCTTCTGCTGTTCCTGTGATTCCAATGTTGTTGAGTTTCATGTTTTATTACAGTTCCCTTAAGCTATGTTCATAATTTTTTAGTCTTTTTACATGTAGCTGACCTACCTGGGTGTTTCTCTCTACTTTGTTGTCCAGCTCCCTAAATCTGTCCTGTGCTTCATCCATCCTCCCTGTGTGTATTTTTAGTTTAGAAATTGTACTTTTCATTTATTCCTAGTTCTTGTTTATGGTTTCTATTTCTTTTTTCATGTGGTTGTAGTTCTCACTCAGTTCCTTGTAGCTGTCTGTAAGTTGCTTGAGCATCCTTATAACCATTCTTTTGAATTCTATATCTGATAGTTTGCTTGCCTCCATTTCATTTAGCTCTTTTAGCCTTTACTCTTCCATTCCTTTTGATTGCAGGTTTTTTCTTTGTCTCCCCATTTTAGATGACTCTTTTTTGTTTGTCCCTGTGCTTTCTGGTGCTCTCCTTTGCTAGCTGTCTTTGTATGGTGAACTTCTCTGGTAGGAGTTTTGTGGGACTCAGGGTGAGGTCATTTTGATCTCCTTTTCTGGATGCTCTAGGGTTGCCATTTCTTCTGTTCATGTGGGCTCTCTTGGTGTACTTGGATTTTACCTGTTGGTGTTTCCTATGTTCCTTGGTTCTCTCCTTCAGTGGGTTTGCTGGTGTTCACAACTTCCACTTTATCTTGTATGTGATCAGTGTCAGGGCAAAGGCAAAATGGATTAAGATAGCAGGAAAGTATTCTGTGGGATTTAGAGTACCAACAAATAGAGAACAGATAGATCCTTTGAAGAAGAACAGCGATAACTGTGATATTTCACCCAACTTGCCACTTTTTATAAAAGTTTAAATAGAGATAAGACTCTTATTAGCGGGGAGAAGGGATGTGAGCTGAATCCAGAAAACAGTGCACTTGTACCAGGTTAGATAGTGAGATATAGTGAGAGTAAAGGATAGAAACTGGGCACACTATGAAAGAGAATAGAGTCAACCACACAGTAATAAACCTCAGAAATGTATTAAAATTGGCTAAGACTAGGGAGGGATGTTGTGTAGGATTTACAGTAATATAGAACAATTATTTACAATAATACTGGAACAACAATAATATGAAAAGAAATATATAATCTGAATAAAAAGAATAGAAAGTAGAAGACCAATAGTAGTGTGTTATTGTTATATGAGTGAAGTGAAAGAAGAAAAATTAAAATGCAATATGAGAGAACAAAGAAAACCAGTCAAACAGTGGAATTAAACAAAAAAAATGAAGAAAACTAAACAGAAAGAGAAATAAAAAATAATAATCAAGTAAAAGAAACAAAAATAATAAACAACAACAAAATGCATGTTCTATAGGATAGCAATATGAAATTGGTCTGTCTCTCAGTTGTTGGCATTAGCTTTGTGATCCCTCTCTGAATCTGTCTTTGGTACTTTCATAATAACTCCAGGTCTTATTGTCTCACACTTAGAAAAAAAAGCCTCCTGCTGACTTTAAACTGATAAGCAAGTTTTCCTGGAAGCTCCAGGCAGAGGGGTGCTGGGCTTTTTTCCTTTCCTGTGATTTTGTTAGGGTGAGGGCTAAGTCTGGACTACAATATTCACACGTTCCCAGCCTCAAGCCCAATCCTTCAGAGCACTACATGGTCCCCACTATCCATCTGAGCCAGGCTGGCACCTTTAATCCAGCAGTTGTGCTGCCCATAAGGTTCACTGAATAGGAGCAACTGACACCCCATCCTCTCCCCCTTTGCTTGTGTGGCTGCTGTGTACTCTCAGTCTCTTCAGGGCAGTTTAGTTCCCCTATTAAATGAAGTCTTTCTGGGGACTGCTAAACCTCTGACCCCCTGCTGCCCCACTTTGATCAGTCTGTGAGGCACACTGATTTGAAGCAAATTGTGCCCCTCCTCCTCCCTCCTTGCTAGTCCAGCCACTGCGTGAGAGCCTTAAACAGCAGCTGAGAGCCTTCTTTTGAGTAAATTCCTCTCGTCTGTGCCCACTGTTTTTAACAAGTACCTGGCTTTTCATACAGCCCAACTTTTTGACCAGTTCGGAGACTATCCGGGTCAGGGTGTGTCATGGCCCAACTCCTCTTCCTTCCCCACGTGTCTCTAGGCTCCAAAATTTCTCTGTCCCAGCCGGAGACTGCAGTACCAGCAGGGGAATACCTCATATGTATGTCTCCCACTGCAACTTTATTCCCCCCAGCGCCTTGAGGTCTCTCTTGGTGTGGGGCTGCCTTCCCTACTCTGGGAAGGGAGGGAGCTGCGAAGTTACAGTCATTATCTGGTTCTCCTCCAAAGCTCCTCCAGCAGCTGCTTAACCCAGTGCCAGGCACCAGGCCTGGGACTTGCAGTAGCCTTGGTCCCCATGCAGTTTCCAGTGACCTTGCCATCCCAACACAATCTCCTTACCATCTGTTTTTCAATATCCTCTACAATTTTGGTTTCCAAACTTCATCTAAGCTGGGATTCCATAAGCTGTTCACTCTGTTCTTCAGAAGGTCAGCTAGGTATCTCAGTTGGGTGCATGAGCAAGTGAATTCAGCTCACACATACCTTGCCACCATCTTCCCCACTTGGACTCACTTGCTTTTGTTCCAATGCTGGGGCATCAGGTGAATAAGGGCTGATTACTTATTCTT
Organism: Desmodus rotundus; assembly: GCF_022682495.2. Classification (NCBI taxonomy): domain Eukaryota; kingdom Metazoa; phylum Chordata; class Mammalia; order Chiroptera; family Phyllostomidae; genus Desmodus; species Desmodus rotundus. The sequence continues at coordinate 51,496,308 of NC_071400.1, forward strand.
TAAACTGTCTATATCCTAGTTTTCCCACCTGGAAACTGGGGAAATGATTATACTCATTTCTAGGATTATTTTGCAGATTAAATAATAACAAACATGTGAAGCACATAGAGCACAGCGTGTATGTCTGTATGCATGTGTGTATGTGTAAAACTCAGAGATCTGTTTTATTCCACTCTATTGTTTTATTATTTGTTAATTTAAATATTTTGTTGTTTATGGTAGTACACTTGTTCAATTTTTTCCCTTTGCCCCCTCCACCCAGCCCACCATCCATCCCAGTCATTCCCCACACAATTGTCTATGTCCATAGGTCCTTCATATGTTTGCCTTGACTAATCCCTTCACATTTTTCAAGCAGCACCCCCTCTCACCTCCCTTCTTACCACTGTCAGTCTATTCTATGATTCTATGCCTCTGATTCTATTTTGCTCATTACTTTATCTTGTTAATTTGATTACAATTGTAAGTGAGATCATATGGTATTTGTATTTCACTAACTGGCTTATTTCACTTAGCATAGTATTTTCCAGTTCCACCCATGAAGTTGCAAAAGGTAAGAATTCCTTATTTTTCCTGCCCACATAATATTCCATTGTGTAAATTTACTACAGTTTTGTTTTTTTTTTTAATCCATTCATCTCCTAAAAGGGATTTAGGCTGTTTCCAAATTGTGGCTATTTTATGTAGTACTGCTATGTACATACGGGTTCATAAATTCATTTGAATTGGTGTTTCACGGTCCTTAGAATATATTCCCAGCAATAGAATCACTGGCTCAAAAGACAGTTCCATTTTTTTTTTGAACAAATTCCATACTGTTTTGTTCAGAAGCTCCACCAAACTGCATTTGCACCAACAGTGCACAAGGGTACTCTTTTTCTCTACATTCTCGCCAATACTTGTTATTTGTTGATTTACTGATAATAGCCATTCTGACAGGTATGAGTTGATATCTCTTTGTGGTTTTAATTTGCATCTCTCTGACTTTCAGCATTTTTTCATATGTCTGTGGGCCATCTGTGTGTCCTCCTTGGAGAATTGTCTATTTGGGTCCTCTGTCCATTTACTGATTACATTGTTTGTCTTCCTGGTGTTGAGTCCTATAAGTTCTTAATATATTTTGGAGATTAAATTCTTGTCCAATGTATTGTTGGCAAATATGTCCTCCCATACAGTGGATTCCCTTTTCATTTTGATGATGGTTTCTTTAACCATGCAGAAGCTTTTTAATTTGATGTAGTCCCATTAGTTTACATTATCTTTTGTCTTTCTTGTCTCCAACAACGTGTCCAACATTTTAGCATCTCTGGGCCACACTGGAAGAAGGGTTGTCTTGGGCCACACATTAAATACACAAACACTAATGAAAACTGATGAACAAAAAACAAGTTTTGAAGTAAACTTACAATTTTGTGTTGGGCCTCATTCATAGACATCTTGGGCCACATGCAGCCCATGGACCATAGGTTGGAAACCCCTGCTAAGAGACATCAAAGCAAAAATATTGCTATGTAAGGTATATGAAATTTTACTGACTATGTTTTCTTATAGGATTTTTATGGTATTGTGACTTACATTTACATATTTTATACATTTTGAGTTTTTTGTGGTGTATGGTTGTTGGGGACCACTTTGTATGGTATTAGAGACTGTAGCCTCATGCAAGCTAGGCCTTGAAAAAGGCCTATAAGTCTCGACTGGAATGCCAGTAATGATGGAGTCAGGCATAACCTGATACCAGCACTGAGGGTTCCCATGGGAAATCTGGCCTGAAGAATACATTGTATCCTTTGAAGCTTGCTTTTCTTTGTATAGCTCTGTTGATATAAACCAGATGTTTAAGTTCAAAGCATAAAGGAGTGACATCCTAATCTCATGAACCATGCCTTAATGACCCTCTGGTGTCAGCATATCTAACAGACCCTGACCTGAGGCAGATCTCTGTGTTTCCTCAATTGTTATCTATAGATAATATCTGTTGTATGTAACTATGGTCTTTAGACATAGAATGAGGAGCTTTGCATGCATACTGTATACCCCTGTTCAAACCGATCCCATTAAAAGCCATTTCAGAGAAGGGCTTGTGGCATGCTGCACTAGAGGTAATTGCCACCCCCTTTCCCACTGGAACAACAGATTATGTCTGGGAGAACTCATTACTCATCCGTACTCCATTGTATGTTCCTGCCTTCTTTGTGAAACACTAATTGTCTATAAAGATGTCGGCTTATTTCTGGATTCTCTATTTTGTTCCATTGATCTCTGTGTCTGTTCTTATGCCAGTACCAGACTGTTTTGATTACAATTCCCATATAGTATAGTTTGATATCAGGTATTGTGATTCCTTCAACTTTCTTCTTTCTCAAGATTGCTGAGGCCATTCAGGGTCTTTTTTGTATCCATATAAATTTTTGGAATATTTGTGCTAGATCTGTGAAATATGCCGTCATTATTTTAATAGGAATTGCATTGAACCTATTGATTGCTTTGGTTCGTATGGGCATTTTAATTATGTTAGTTTTTCCAACCCACAAACACAGTATATGCTTCCACTTATTTGTGTCTTCAATTTCTTTCTTCAGTTTCCTATAGTTTTCTGAGTATAGGTGTTTTACCTCTTTCATTAAATTTATTCCTAGGTACTCTCTTTTTGTTGTTGTTGTTGTTACAATAGTAAATGGGAATTTTTTCTTAGTTTCTCTTTCCAAAAAGTTCATTATTGTTGTATATATATATATATATATATATATATATATCATTGATTTCTGAATATTGATGTTGAATATTGCTACTTTGCCAAATTCATTTCTTAGGTCAAGTAGGTTTTTTTTTTTTTTTTTTTTTTTATGAAGCCTATAGGCTTCTCTATGTACCATATCATGTTATCTGTGAATAATGAGTTTTACTTCCACCTTTCTAATTTACGTGCCTTTTATTTCTTTCACTTGTCTGATCACTGTGGCTAGAACTTCCAGTACTATGTTGAATAAGAGTGGTGAAGGTAGACAACCTGTCTTGCTCCTGAACTTAAAAAAATGCTTTTACTTTTTGCACATTGAATATGACATTGGCAGTGAGGTTTTTTTGTATATGGCCTTTATTATGTTGAGGTATGCTCCTTCTATTCTCACTTTGATGAGTGTTTTTATCATAAAAGGGTGCTGGATTTTACCAAATGCTTTTTCAGCATCTATTGATATGATCAACTGATTTTTATCTTTCATTTTGTTTATGTGATGCATCACATTTATTGATTTGCAAATATTGTACTAACCTTGCATCCATGGGATAAATCCAAATTTATCATGCTCTGTGAACTTTTTAATGTATTGTGGGATCTTGTTTCCTAATATTTTTCTTGAAGATTTTAGCATCTATATTCATCAGGGATACTGGCCTATACATTAGTTTTTTTCTTGTGTATCTACCTGGTTTTGGAATTAGGATAATACCTGCTTCATAAAAAGAGTTTGGAATTTTACTCTCTTCTGTGCATATCTGGAAAAGTTTGAGAAGGATAGGTGTTATGTCCTCTTTGAATGATTGATAAAATTTGCTTGTGAAGCCACCTGGTCCAGGGCTTTTGTGTGCTGGGAGGTTTATTTTTTATTTTTTTTATTACTGCTTCAATTTTGTTAGTTCTTATTGGTCAATTCAGCTTTTCTGCTTCTTCCTGATTCAGTTTCGAAGATATTGTATTTCTAGAAATTCATCCATTTCCCAGGCTGTCTATTTTCATGGCATATCATTGTTGATTGTACTTTCTTACAATATTTTGTTTTCTGGGGTATAAGTTGTTATTTTTCCCCTTTCATTTCTGATTTTATTTATTTGGGTTTTTCTCTTTTTTTTCTTTTTTTAAATATTTTTATTGATTATGCTATTACAGTTGTCCCATTTCCCCCCCTTCACTCCACTCCACCGTGCCCACCCCCTCCATCCCACATTCCTCCCCTATAGTTCATGACCATGGGTCATACTTATAAGTTCTTTGGCTTCTACATTTCCTATACTATTCTTACCATCCCCCTGTCTATTTTCTACCTACCACTTATGCTACTTATTCTCTGTATCTTTCCCCCCTCTCTCCCCCTCCCACTCCCCTATTGATAACCCTCCATGTGATCTCCATTTCTGTGGTTCTGTTTCTGTTCTAGTTGTTTGCTTAGTTTTCTTTTGTTTTGGTTTTAGGTGTGGTTGTTTATAACTGTGAGTTTGCTGTCATTTTTACTGTTCATATTTTTTATCTTCTTTTTCTTAGATAAGTCCCTTTAACATTTCATATAATAAGGGCTTGGTGATGATGAACTCCTTGAACTTGACCTTATCTGAGAAGCACTTTATCTGTACTTTCATTCTAAATGATAGCTTTGCGGGATACAGTAATCTTGGATGTAGGCCCTTGCCTTTCATGACTGGGAATACTTCTTTCCAGCCCCTTCTTGCTTGTAAGGTCTCCTTTGAGAAATCAGCTGACAGTCTTATGGAAACTCCTTTGTAGATAACTGTGTCCCTGTTTCTTGCTGCTTCTAAGATTCTCTCCTTCTGTTTAAACTTAGGTGATGTAATTATGATGTACCTTGGTGTGTTCCTCCATGGGGCCAGCTTCTTTGGGACTCTCTGAACTTCCTGGAAGTCTATTTCCTTTGCTGGCTTAAGGAAGTTCTCTTTCATTATTTGTTCAAATAAGTTTTCAATTTTTTGTTCTTCCTCTTCTCCTTCTGGCACCCCTATAATTCGGATGTTGGAACATTTCAAGATGTCCTGGAGGTTCCTAAGCCTCTCCTCATTTTTCTGAATTCTTGTTGCTTCATTGTTTTCTGGTTGTATGTTTCTTTTTTCCTTCTGGTCCACACCATTTATTTGAGTCCCAGTTTCCTTCCCATCACTATTGGTTCCCTGTACATTTTCCTTTGTTTCTCTTAGCATAGCCTTCATTTTTTCATCTAATTTGCCACCAAATTCAACCAATTCTGTGAGCATCCTAATTTCCAGTGTTTTAAACTGTGCATCTGATAGATTGGCTATCTGTTCCCTGCTTATTTCTGGGGCTTTGATATGTTCTTTCATTTGGGCCTTTTTTTTGGTCTGGGTGCACTTGTTAAGTAAAGGGGCAGAGCCTTAGGTGTTCACAGGGGCGGGGTAACGCTGGTTGCTGAGCTGCTGTATGTGGGGGATGGGCCGAGAGGGAGCAATGGCACTTGCTCCACTCTCTGCTGGGTGTCATTCACTCCCTCTGCTACCCACAATCAAACTGGGCGCCTCTAGCACTGATTCCAGAGTGGGTGGGCTTGTGCACACTCTAGGCCCCTGTGGGTCTCTCCAACGACCTCTCCTGTGAGGCTGGGAGTTTCTTCTGCTGCTGCCTTTCAACCCCCACGGGTGTTTTCAATCAGAGGTTTTAGGCTTTATTTCTCCCAGCTGAAGCCTTGGGTTGTGTGGTCTGTTTTGCTCCCCCGCAATTCCTCCTGGTTTATCTATGCGCGAATGTGGGACCGTGGGGTCTGTTAGCTGTCGCACTGCCTGCCCTGTTTGTCCCACAATCTGCCACATCTCTGGATCCTGCTGTGTTGCCCGGAGTCCTGTGCACCCCGGCTGCCCGTCTCCATCCCTCCTACCGGTCTGGATGAATGTTTCTTCTTTATCTCCTTGGTCATCAGTCTTCCATGCAGTTCGATTTTATGTCAGTTCTAGTTGTTTTTTTGTTTTTAAATTGTTGTTGTCCTTCTTTTGGTTGTGCGAGGAGGTGCAGTGTGTCTACCTACACCTCCATCTTGGTTCCATCTCTTTTTTTCTTCATGAGTGTTTTTATGAAAGGTTTGCCCATTTTTTTTTTATCTTATCAAAAAACCAGCTCCTGGATTCATTGATCCAGTCCATTGTTTATTTAGTCTCTTTGTCATTTAATTCTGCTCTGATCTGGATTATTTTCTTCCTTCCTTTCCGATCTTTGTGTTGTTTTTCTAGTTCTTTTAGGTGTAGGGTTAGGTTGTTTATTTGAGATTTTTCCATCTTCTTTAGGATGACCTGTATTGCTATGAATTTCCCTCTCTTGACAGCTTTTCCTGTGTTCCATACATTTTGGGTTGTTGTATGTTCATTTCCATTTGTTTCCAGGTACTTTTTGATTTCTTCTTTGATCTCATTGATAACCAATTCATTATATTTAATAATATGCTATTTAGATTCCATGTATTTGAATGTTTCTGAGTGTTTTTAATTGAGGTTGAATTCTAGTTTCATGCCATTGTGATCTGAGAAAATGCTTGATATGATTTCAATTTTCTTGAATTTGTTAAGGCTTATTTTGTGTCCTATCATGTGGTCTTTCTTTGAGAATGATCCATGTGTACTTGACAAAAATGTGTATTTTGCTGCTTTCGGATGAAATGTTCTGTAAATATCAACTAAACCATTTGATCCAGTGTATTGGTTAAGGTAGTTGTTTCTTTGTATATTTTTATTCTGGAAGATCTATACATTGGTGACATTGGTATATTAAAATCCTATACTATGAGTGTATTGCTATCAGCATCTTCCTTAAAAGTCCACAAAGACTTTTTAATATATTTCTATGTTTCTATATTGGGTGCATATATATTTACAAGGATTATATCCTCTTGTTGGATTATCCTTTCATATTATGTAGTAACCTTTGTCTGTTTTTATGACCTTTGTTTTGGAGTCTATTTGTTCAGATATAAATATTGCCACCCTAGCTTTTTTCCTCTCCATTTGCATAAAATATTTTTTCCCATCCCTTCACTTTTCACCTGTGTAAATCTTTTGTTCTGCAAGGCTTTCTTGTGGACAATATACATATGGGTCATGTTTTCTTATCCATTCAGCTACCCTATGTCTTTTGATTGGAGCATTTAATCCATTTACATTTATGGTTATTATTATTTTTTTATGTTTTTTTAAATTTTTATTGTTATTCAATTACAGTTGTATGCCTTTTCCCCCCATCCCTCCACCCCACCCCAGCTGAACACACCTCCCTCCCCCACCTCCACCCTCCCCCTTGGTTTCGTCCATGTGTCCTTTATAGTAGTTCCTGTAATCCCCTCTTCCCACTGCCCCCCCCCCCCCGCTATTGTTAGATTGTTCTTAACTTCAATGTCTCTGGTTATATTTTGTTTGCTTTTTTCTTCTATTGATTATGTTCCAGTTAAAGGTGAGATCATATGGTATTTGTCCCTCACCGTCTGGCTTATTTCACTTAGCATAATGCTCTCCAGTTCCATCCATGCTGTTGCAAAGGGTATAAGCTCCTTCTTTCTCTCTGCTGCATAGAATTCCATTGTGTAAATATACCATAGTTTTTGAATCCACTCGTTTGCTGATGGGCACGTAGGTTGCTTCCAGTACTTGGCTATTGTAAATTGTGCTGCTATGAACATTGGGGTGCACAGGTTCTTTTGGATTGGTGTTTCAGGGATCTTAGGGTATAATCCCAGCAGTGGAATTGCTGGGTCAAAGGGCAGTTCCATCTTTAGTTTTCTGAGGAAATTCCATATTGTTTTCCACAGTGGCCTCACATTTCAGAAATTCATATGGGACCATAAACGACCCCGAATAGCTGCAGCAATTTTGAGAAAGAAGAACAAAGCAGGAGGGATCACAATACCTGATATCAAACTGTATCACAAGGCCACGGTAATCAAAACAGCCTGGTACTGGCATAAAAACAGGCACATAGACCAATGGAACAGAACAGAGAGCCCAGAAATAAACTCAAGTCTATACGGTCAATTAATATTCGAGAAAGGAGGCAGAAGCATAAAATGGAGCAAAAACAGCCTCTTCAACAGATGGTGTTGGGAGATCTGGACAGCTACGTGCAAAAAAATGAAACTCGATCACCATCTTACGCCATACACGAAAATAAACTCAAGATGGATAAAAGACTTAAATATAAGTCGTAACACCATATGGTTATTATTGATAGGTACTTATTCATTTTCATTTTTCCTTTCAACCTGTGTTCCTCCCTCTCTCTCTCTCTCTCTCTCTCTCTGTGTGTGTCTCTGTCTCTGTCTCTGTCTCTGTCTCTCTCTCTCCCTCTTCCGTCTTCTTAGAGCTGCCCCTTTATCATTTCTTGCAATGCTGTTTTGGTGTTAACGAACTCCTTTAGCCTTTAATTCTTTATTTCACCTTTAATATTAAGTGATAGCTTTGAAGGTTAGAGTAGTCTTTGTTGCTGGTCCTTGTTTCACATTACTTGGAATATTTCATGCCAATCCCTTTTGGTCTGTAGTGTTTTTGCTTAGAAATTAGCTGACAGCCTTATCAGAGTTCCCTTGTAGGAAATTAGCTATTTCTCTCCAGCTGCCTTTAAGATTCTCTCTTTGTCTTTCAACTTTGCCATTTTAATTGTGATTTGTCTCTGTGTGGGTCTCTTTGGATTCATCTCAATCTGGACACTCTGTGCTTTCTGTAGTTGTGTGAATTTTCCTTCACCAGGTTAGAGAAGTTTTCTGTTATTATTTCTTCAAACAGATTTTCTATCCCTTGCTCCCTTTCCTCTTCTTCTTCTGGAATCCCTATGATGCAAATATCATTATATTTCATGGTGTCCCAAAGCTCCCTTAAACCATCCTCATTCTTTTTAAGTCATTTTGGTCTTTTTTTTTCCCTCTGAGTGTGTTTTTTTCTATCTTGTCTTCCACATCACTGATTCGATCCTCTGCTTCACCTAGCCTGCTTTCAATTCCTTCTACTCTATTCTTCATATCAGATATGTACTCATTTTCAACTGGTTCTTAGTCGTAGTTTCTGTGTCCTTTTTCATGCTGATGTAGTTTTCACTAAGTTCCTTGAGCAAATTTATAACCATTACTTTGAACTTTATGTCTGAAAAATTGCTTGTCTCAATTTCACTTAGCACATTTTCAGGGGATTCCTCTTTTTCTCTCATTTGGTGGTTATTTCTTTGTATCCCCATTTTTATGTCTCTTTTTGTTCATTTCCTTGAAGTAGGTAGATCTTCTTTGTCTTCCTCTGTTGTGGAATGGCCTTATGTGGTAGGAGACATATGGGATCCAGTGGTACAGTCTCCTTGGTCTCCTGAGCTGGATGCTCTAGGAATCCCCTTTGTGTGTGTGGGAGTGCGCTCTCCTGATTGTTGTTGGCCTGGTCATTGGTGTGATCTCCCTTCCAGGTGCATGACTGAGAGAACATCTCAACCCTCACTATTTCTTGTATGCTGTTGTACTGAACAAAGCAAAACAACACAGTGAAACAAAACCCAAACAAGCAAAGCCCCCTAACAACAGGAAAATCAGTGTCAAAATAACATGGAATAATAGAAGTGGAAAGAGAAATAGAATATTAGAGAAAGAATGGAAAAGAAAAAGAAAAGAATACTAGAAGCCCAAAGGAAAGAAAAGTGATTATGAGAGGAGAAAAGAAATACAAGTAATACAAGTAGTGAATATAAAGAGGAAAATGGGGAAAAAGGCACAAAGAAAGACAGAATTATAAAAATAAGAACAGGAAAAAGGAAAGGAAACATTGACGAAAAAAGGTAAGAGTAAGTTAAGAGATATGAAAGAAAAGATAGAGCAATAAAAATAGAACTAAAAAATAATAAAAATGCTATCAAAAAGAGAAATATTAAAAATAATGAAAAATAACAGTTATATTCATCTCAGCAGAGTTTAATGTTTGCTGGCTGGGTTCTCCCTTTGGATATGGCTCTATTGTTGTCTGTGGCTGGTGTAAGCTAATGTCAGATGCTGTCTATGTCTAGCTCTTGGCAGCCTGTATGAAGCTACAAGTCATCCACAGTGTGTGGCTGTTTCCTCTGGGTTTGGCTGCACACAGAATGGGCCAAGTTGATTTGCAAAGCTGGCATTTATCAGCGCTGGGTCCAAGTGTGGGTCAGCAAATGCCCCAAATTACCATAGGATCCACCTCTGCCTGTCTTTGACTGCTCATTTGATGTCAGTCTAGACTTAGTCACAGACCTGACTGTTTCTGAGAGGACTTCTGGTGGAATCAGGTGGATAGGACTCCTACCTCTCCCATGGGAGGTGCCTTTCAGACTTCAGAGAAGATAGTTGTTGTGTTCCCCTACCCCCAGCCACTTGCCTGAGTCTATCTGGGATTATGCCCCTTAACTTGGCTGGGTGAAACCCCTAGTAGGCCAGTGGGTGAGGCCTTCAGATCCCAGATTTTGGGTCTGCTGGAAACCAGGTGGATGTTTTTATGGCTTGCCTTGAGGGGGAAGGCCCAGTCTGATATCTGGGAAAGTGTATAGAATCACGGCATCTTAATGCCAGCATCTGACACTCCCCTAGTCTGTGTATGTTGCTGTCTCCTCAGCAGGGGTCAATATGTAGGAAAGGAGGAAAGAGAGAAGAAAAGAAAAAACAAAAACAAATGAATCAAAACAACAATAAAGAGATGCAGGGTGGGGAGAGCAGGATTCCAGAGGGTGGATCAAGTGGTACCCCACAGGATAAGGGAATTGCTTTTCTCCTGGGAGGGGCTTACTATTCAGAAAGATGGCAGCTGTGGTAACGAGGTATATTCTGGCATAGATATCCCCACAGCCACTCCCTCATGGCTCTCCCTGATGCCTACTGCTCCAGACTGTCCTCACACAACTCCAGCCTGCACCACCATTCCTTTGCTGGATCCCAATGTGAGTGGCTGCCAACACAAAACCTGTCCTTTGGCACTTTCAAGAAAAAAAAAAGTAGTTACTTTCTCTCCAGAGGGCTCCATCTCTCCCTGACAGACAGAAACCCCATGGCCTATTAACCACTGGATGCTACATGGGTGGCTGATCCTGGCACTGGTGCTCTGTGATTGGAAGTCCAGTCTGGGGTCCAGGCTTCTCTCCTTTCAGGAAGCTTCCACTGCTGTGCCATAACCTCAGTCTGCCACTGGTGCAAATCTATTCAATTCTTAATTGTCTTTGTAGCCATGGCAGTGACTCTAAAGAACCACACTCATGGAATATTCACAAAGTTACCGGGTAATGTTATTTATACTCCTGAAGCAGTGGGTCAAGATGAACTGTTTGTCAGCATATTTAAAGTAAATATGAAGATTCATGTGTACTGGTGGCTGCTTTGGGGTCCACACCATGGCTGGCCACATGGCAGGTATGCAACTACATGAATAGCTCCCTTTAATAACCATGGAATCCTAGACTCAATTGGGATTCCCTGAGCAAGGGCATGTCTCATACATCCCTTCTCTTTTCAGTTGGATATTTTTCTTAAAAAAAGCTCCCATGCTGATAAAGAGAGATCTGACCAGATTTCTGGGGAGGAGTAGGAAGGTGCCATAGGAAGAGGTTGCCCAAAGCAATGGTAAACAGCCTAGGACAGGATTAGCTGAGAAGCTGAATGCCTCTGGAGCACATGGAATTATGAGTGAGAAGATCTGAAATAAAAGAAGGGTTCTCAGGTTCTTGGATAGGGTGGCTCTGGCTCTCAGGCTCTCTCTGGCTTCTTCCATGAGGATGCCTGGTGCTGCAGCTGCCTGCATTTCCCAATGGATGGTATTTTGGATGGGAAGGAACTCTGGAAGCAGTTCAGGATCAGACTGGCCTGGCGGAGGGTGGCAGGGTTATTCTTTGGGTGTTTTAGAGTATATGAGCTGTGAGTCAGAAGCCTGCTATTCTTCCAAAATTGTGTAGTTTTTTCTAACTTATGTTGTTTTACTTTGTAAACTAACCCTATAGAAATGAGATAATTAAAAATTAATAAGGACAGCTGCTAAGAGAACTCAGGTGTTACAGACTTTAACCTTAATTGGTAGGCTTAAGTGACTAATGCATGTGGAAAGCTGTTATTCAAAAATTGTGAAGCTTTTGAATAAAGACTGCTTTTCTATGTCACCAAACCCTTGCCTCTGGAATTTTGCCTAGAGGGTGGTGGCAGGCAGCAGGATCCCAGTTGCTGTTTGTAACAACGTAATCCCCACAGACAGAGAGGAGAGAACTAGAAGCTTATTTTTGACCTGTCTACCCTTTATCTAGGGATATTTTTTCTTGCAGTTTTTGCACTGTATCCTTTGTTGTAATAAATCTTAGCCATGAGTCTAATTTTATATTGAGTCACAAAGGACTAAATGAGAGGTCATGAGAACCCTGAGATGTGAGATCTATCCACACATACATATATATGTTTCTTTTTTCTGCTAAGAAAACTCACAATGCAGTGATGTGGTAAGTAGTTTGCTTATAGATGTTCAATAGATTAAATATCTGAGAGGAGGGGTCTCAAATAACTATTAACCTGTTTCGACAAGTATGTTATAATGATAATAGTAATGGGCTAGAAGTTTGGAAACATGGATTCTAGTATTGTGTAAGTGCTAGATAGAAACTGAGAATAGAGGGACCAAAATAATAAGCAAAAGATATATGAGTCATGTTCAGATACTTCCTTACTCTTTATCAAAGCAATTTTCAGAAAGTTTAGAGAAAAGATAAGTATAATCTCATGGCTAGAAACTGTGAAGATAGAAGATGTCTCAAACAAGATATCATATTCTGAAAATTATAAATTTTATAAAGGAAATATGGACAGAAAATGGGGTTCTACAGAAATTAACATCACAGGGTGATTTGATCATAAATTCCTAACTGGGCAGTTCATGGTAGGTAGTTGTGCCCCTGGCATGTAACTTCTTTAGTAAAAGCTTTATCTTTGTTTTAAGCAAACCCTGCACATTGTTTTTGTGCATTTAGATTAATACACTGTCAAGAGAGTACATAATTTTGTCAACAGTCCTGTAATCCAATCACTACCTTGCTTTTTTCCTTACTTTGTATAAATCTTTCTTAAGTTCCCTTTTTATTTTCAAATGCATAAGATAAACTGCAAAACTGTCATTTTCTGGAACATTTGAGATCTTGCTTCCCAGAAAGTGTCATCAGATTTGGCTCAAATAAAGTCTTATAAGAAATTCTCAATAGGTTTGGATGTTTCTTACATTAACAAAGAAATATAAGATGAAATCAGAATGCTGGAGGTTAGATTAAAAGAAGATGAAGGAAACAGATGGGATGAAGTTGATGGTAGTAACACATAATCAAGGATATGTTCAGTAAGTGCATAGATTTTTCATGAGTTAATGTCCTGAACAGGTTCAAGCTTATATAAAGTACTAAAGACAAAATTGAAAACAGATTTTTACCAGTGTTTATTGATGCAAGATGAAAAGGGGCAGATGGTATGATGTTAGCAGATGATAGAGAAGGAAACTCTCTTATGTCATCTCTCTTGTTTTCACCTTTTTCATTAAAGCAAATGTTCTCCAAATTGTAAAGTATATAACATACATCAGATAGAAGGAGTGACTAATAGGTGAGGAAAAACTGATATAAAGGAATCTAGAGCTAAAGTCGATGGCAACATTAGCTGTGTCATGGAGTATATGTTAGGGAAATTATCGTTATACATATTGTTACACATATTACGTATTGCTGTAAAAAAGCAATTGATAGAGTATCCTACTCACCTTTGGAAGATGACCTTGGCTGACCTTCAAATAACTTGTATCACTCTCCTACATCTAAAGCTATCTGTATTTTTCCTAACTTCCATTTCCTATGTTTCAGATGCTATGATACTATTCTTCCTATTTTACTGATAATACCTTGGTTTCCTCAACTAACTTGTTTTATTTACTTACTCTTCCATTCATTGATTCCTTCAATAGATATTTAAATTTACCAGACACTGTTATAGGAGCTGACAGTACATTAACAACTGAGATAGACAAAGATATATGTCTCTTGGGACTTATCAAATAATGGAGGCGGAAAGATAGTAAATAAGAAAACAAAATAATTTACAACATGATTTCAAAATGTGGCATCAGAAAGGAAATAAAATAAGGAGATATGCAAAAAAGAGATTTGAGTCTGATGGACTATTTTAGATATGCTGGCCCAGAAAGGCCTGTCTGTGTAATGGCATTTGAGCAGAGACCCAAGTAGCTAAATACATGAATTGCTGAGGGAATCACAAATGCAAAGTTCATGGGGTAGAAATGAGCTTGACACTAGACCAAAAGAAGTAAGGTCAGTGTGCTCAAGGCTAGTGAAATTTGGGAGACTCCTATAAGATTAGGTTAAAGAGGTAACTAGTGACTATCAGGGCCCTGCAGACCATGGAATATGTTCTGTTGTAGTGCTTTAAAAAGTAGACATTGGAGTTATGTTATTTTTAAAAGACAATTTTAGTTTTTTATGTGGAGAATGAATTATGAGGGAATGCAAAAGTAAAAACAGGTAGCTCAGTTAGGATGGTATTGCAAATGTGAGATGTAGGTAGCCTGGATGCAAGGGAGTTGCAATATATAGTAGCTGGATTTGACAGGAGTTGCTAATGGATCGTATGTATTCTAGATTTTTGACTTGAGAAACTAGAGGGATGGAATATCATGAGATGGGAAAGACAGTGTCATGAGAGTGAAGTGGGAAGAGAGGAACAGCAGAAAAAATAAAGTTGAAAGACTTAGACATTGTCAATTTTTATCTTTCTTTTGTACTTTTAACTTCTCTGATGTCTTTCCATTGTTAGCCTCTAAGCATGATTAAGTGTTTCCCACCCTAACTCTCCTAATCTTCCTGACCTCTGCTTCTCTGGAATATTTTCTTCTTATTATCCTCCCTTTTGGCAATAAATTTCTTGAAATAGTAATCAACACTTACTGTTACTATTTGATCTCATACCATTTCCTCATCTACCATTTGCAATCTGAAATGTGATACAAAAGTATAAATAATTGACTTTGTTTTCCTTCTTCTTTATTGATAAAATGATTACAATGGATTTATAATATATTAATGTAAACACAAGGTGCTGATAAAGTCAAGCATATATAAATGCTCCACTTAGATTTTTGTTGTGCTACTGCCATAAGTAACAGTCCAGACTCCAGCCAAATCTTTCTTGGAGACATTTGTGACTGTCCCAAAGGAGGCAGAGTGTGGGTGTGCTGCAGGACTGTCACACAGAAAGTGAAGAAAAGGCATACACATACTCAAAAGATTAATAAGTGACCACTGGCAGGATTTCTTGACTATTTGACTCCTTATCAAAACTTAGTAGTTCAATCTTGTTAAACATTTTGGATGGGTTAGTACTGCTTTTGCACAAGAATACTACCTCTTTTTTAAAAAAAATGTTTATAGGAGCTACTATAAAGGACACAAGGACAAAATCAAGGGGGAAGGTAGAGGTGGGGGAGGGAGGTGGGACTGGCTGGGGTGGGGAGAAGGGAAGGGGAGAAAATGCAGACAATTGTAACTGAATAAAAATAAATAAATAAATAAATAAATAAATAAATAAATAAATAAATAATGTTACAGTCCACCCTCCTGCCTAGGTAGCATTGTGATTCTTAAGGAAGACACTACAATTGCATGATGTTTGCATACAGTCAGAATGTGCATTTTTTCAAATGTCAGAATAGGATTAAGTAGAACTGTTTATCATGGTGCAAGAAATTTCATCAAGTGGAACTAGGAAAGTCATATTTTCAAAAAATTAATGCAGGTTATGAAATGTACAAAGGTGGTGAAAGTAATACATTACTATATTAAAATGTCCATTCACAAATTTTTCTCATTCAAATGTTTTTTACATCACCTGTTTCTTTTTCATCAACTTTTAAAAAATAATTTTAATTTCTTATTGTTATTCAATTACAGTTGTGTGCCTTTTCTCCCCATCCCTCCACCCCACCCCAGCTTAACCCCCCTCCCTCCCCCACCTCCACCCTCCCCCTTGATTTTGTCCATGTGTCCTTTATAGTAGTTACTGTAATACCCTCTCCAACTTTGAATATATCTTTTTATAATGGCAATATCTGAGGCACAATTACTGCTGATTGACACTTTAAGAGTACTGATTTTTCCAACATAATGTTAACTTTTTTCTAAAATAAAATTATGCATTTTGATTTAGAAATTTAATGAATACTTGAAAGAGAGATGTGAAGTGGAAGTTCATTAGCTGTGTAGTGTTCAAGGCCTGTTCACAAGTAGCAGAGTCTGAACACATAGTTAAAAGAACATTAGCTTAGAAAACTGCACACCTGGTCTCTATCATCTAGAGAATACTTTCTTACAATTCCTCCACTAAACTGTTCCGAGCTTCCATTTTTTTTATCTGACAAATAGATAAAATAATACCTGTCCTACATGCTTCATGGAGTTGGGTTTTCAAGGGAGGTTACAATTTCAAATAATCTAACTCCTTGACAAGACATTTGTCTGAATTTCTGGTTCACAGCACTCAGTTACATCAAGTATATATTGCATACACTTGATGCATACACTTAGTTATGCAATAATTAAAGTCATAGGAAACTAGAAATTACAGTTCAGCCTGGCTTTTATCTCTCTCATTATATATACAATTAATGTTCACTTTGTCTTTATGGCTTTTAGGCACACAATAAAAGCTACACAGCAGGAGAGTTTAAAAAGAAGCCACTCACATCTAGTAACCTTCATTAGAAACTACTTGTGCCATTTTCCTGAGAAATATGAGAGTTTAAAACTCTAACACAAAAGCCCTGGACCAGATGGGTTCACAGGACAACTCTACAAAGCATTTAAGGAAGAGCTAACCCCTATCCTTCACAGACTGTTAGAAAAAATCCAAAATGATGGAAGACTCCCAAACTCTTTTTATGAAACCAACATCATCCTAATCCCCAAACCAGATAAAGACACAATGAAGAAAGAAAACTTCAGGCCAATATCGCTGATGAACATAGATGCTAAGACAAAATATTGGCAAAGAACATCCAGCAATACATTAAAAAGATCATACACCATGACCAAGTGGGATTCATCTCAGGGATGCAAGGATGGTACAATATTCACAAATCAATAAACATAATACACCACATAAAAAACAGCAAAGACAAAAATGACATGATAATATCAATAGATGCAGAAAAAGCATTTGATAAGATACAGCACCCATTTCTGATAAAAACCCTCAGCAAAGTGGGAGTAAAGGGAGCATTCCTCAACGTAACAAAGGCCATATCTGAGAGACCTACAGCCAACATCATCCTCAATGGATAAAAACTTAGAGCTTTACCACTGGCATCAGGAAGAAGAGAAGGATGCCCTCTCTCACCACTCCTATTCAACATAGTATTGGAAGTCCTAGCCACAGGAATCAGACAAGAAAAAGAAAGAAAAGGCATCCAAATTGGAAAGGAGGAAATGAACCTGTCATTGTTTGCAGATGACATGATAGTGTACATGGAAAATCCTATAGACTCCACCAAAAAACTACTCAACCTAATAAATGAATTTGGCAAAATAGAGGGATACAAAGTCAATACTCAGAAATCAAAGGTATTCCTGTATACCAAAAATGAAACTGCAGAAACAGAAATCAGGAAAAAAAATCCCACTGGATATAGCAACAAGAAAAATAAAGTACCTAGGAATAAACCTAACCAAGGAGGTAAAAACCTGTCCTCAGAAAACTACACAACACTAAAGAAAGAAATTAAGGAAGACACAAACAAATGGAAGCATGCACCATGCTCATGGATCAGAATAATTAACATCATCAAAAGGGCCATACTACCCAAAGCGAGTTATAGATTCAGTGCAATCACTATTAGAGTACCCATGGCATATTTCACAGGTATAGAACAAATGTTTCAGAAATTCATATGGAACCATAAACGACCCCAAGTACCTGCAGCAATTTTTAGAAAGAAGAACAAAGTAGGAGGGATCACAATGCCTGCTATCAAACTGTATTATAAGGCCACTGTAATCAAAACAGCCTGATACTGGCATAAAAACAGGCACATAGACCAAGGGAACAGAACAGAGAGCCCAGAAATAAACCCAAGTCTTTACAGTCAATTAATATTTGACAATGGAAGCAGGAGCATAAAATGGAGCAAAAATAGCCTCTTCAACGAATGGTGTTGGGAGATTGGGACAGCTACATGCAAAAAAATGAAACTCAATCACCGACTCAGGCTATACACAAAAATAAATTCAAGGTGGATAACAGACTTAAATATAAGTTGTAGCACCATAAAAGTCCTAGAGGAAAACATTGGCAGGAAATCTCAGACATTCCACGCAGCAACATCCTCACAGACACATCCCCTAAAGCAAGGGACAAAAAGGAAAGAATAAACAAATGGGACCTCATCAAAATAATAAGCTTCTGCATAGCTAAAGAAAACAGCATTAAAATGAAAAGAGAACCACCAGTATGGGAAAACATATTTGCCAGTGGTACCTCAGACAAGGGTCTGATCTCCAAAATGTATAAAGAACTTACACAACTCCACTCCAGAAAGACAAACAAACCAATTAAAAAATGGGCAAAGGACTTGAACAGACACTTCTCCAAGGAAGACATACAGAGGGCCCAGAGACATATGAAAAGATGCTCAGGATCACTAGCCATCAGAGAGATGCAAATTAAAACCACAATTAGGTACCATCTCACACCAGTCAGAGTGGCCAACATAAACAAATCAACAAACAAATGTTGGAGAGGATGTGTAGAAAAGGTAGCCCTAGTGTACTGTTGGTGGGAATGCAGACTGGTGCGGCCACTGTGGAAAACATTATGGAATTTCCTCAGAAAACTAAAAATGGAACTGCCCTTTTACCCAGCAATTCTGCTGCTGGGATTATACCCTAAGAACCCTGAAACACCAATCCAAAAGAACCTATGCACCCCAATGTTCATAGCAGCACAATTTACAATAGCCAAGTACTGGAAGCAACCTAAGTGCCCATCAGCAAATGAGTGGATCCAAAAACTATGGTACATTTACACTATGGAATACTAGGCAGCAGAGAGAAAGAAGGAGCTCCTACCCTTTGTGATAGCATGGATGGAACTGGAGAGCCTTATGCTAAGCAAAATAAGCCAGGTGGTGATGGAGAAGTACCATATGATCTCACGTTTACCTGGAACATAATCAACAGAAGAAAAAAGCAAACAAAATATAACCAGAGACATTGAAGTTGAGAACAATCTAACAATAGCCAGGGAGGAGTGGGGAGGGGATAGTGGGGAGAGGGGCTTTGGGGAACTACTATAAAGGACACATGGACGAAATCAAGGGGGAGGGTGGAGGTCGGGCGGGAGGTGGATTTGGCTTGGTTGGGGTGGAGGGATGGGGAGAAAAGACATACAACTTTAATTGAATAACAATAAAAATTTAAAAAACTCTAACAAAGATTGAAAGGATGGTTGAAGAAATCACAAAGTTACAGACAGGTTTTTCAGTTGGAAAGGCTAATCCCTTGCTTTCAGGTAAGAGAAAAGAATTCTTGACCAAATTCTTTCACAGCAACCCATTCTGTATTCTTTGTGGTGGAAGAAGAGTCAGTAGAAGAAAATGGAACAGGGGATTATTGTCAGTGATTGTGAAAGGATAGAACAAGTGGCCAGCTGGTCAATGTTAGGGTTTGTAAAGGTACATTAGAAAAAACACAGAAAGGTTATATCTCCCATGGATATTCAGAATCTGTAAGCAAGAACCAAACAAAGGAACTGGAATTCAAATAGAGAATTAAGGGGAGAAAGATAAAGGCCTGTTTGGAGAGGCCTACTAATTTGAGGAAAAATCCCTTTAAAATATCACACAACAGGCTTTATTGTTTAGGAATGCATTTCTGAAACATAACACTTAACTATAAATACAAGGAAACTAGGCTGGTGATGTACAGATTAGAAGTTTCTTATCTGAACAAAGGTGTTCTCCTGACTAGGAAAAGTTCTTAGTAGTGGTAACATCTTCAGTGTTTTGATATTCCCCAGGATACCTAATGAGGATATGGTAGTTCCTTAATGACTATTATAATTTTCTTTATTTGTTTTCAGCTAGATGGTAGTTTATTTAAGAAACATATTGCATTTATTGAATCATATGTTTGATATAATTTAAAAATAGAGATGAACATGACACAGTTATTTTCCCTTGAACTTTTCAGCTGTATACACATATAAAATTTAATTCATTTGTAAGAAGTTTTATTTTTTTAAATAGAGATAAGCAAAGTCAAAAATCAAAGATGGTTAAGTTGAAATAATCAGGAAGTTGACTTTGATACTTTAATCAGATATTTGTCTTAGAAACTCTGTATTTCAAAGAAAATCATATTATTTTTTCTATCTCTGTGGAAGATAAAGACAATGCTTCATATGATTTTCCATACAAATCAAAAGTTTACTCTGGCTATGTTTTGTTAAATTAATCCTTGGATACAAATTACTCTTTGCAACAATGGTTATTTACCTTGCTGTAAGCAGAAAGGTCTGCTTGAATGTTGTTTTCATTCATTTTGTTTTTCCTCACACCTTCAGTTTTTGATAATAAATGAATTATAGTGCTTATGTTTTACCAAAATGGACAGCATTGGAAATCTGATTTATATACTCTAGACTGTTTTCCATTGAAAAAGCAACTAGAACAATGGAACCAAGGGTAGAAGGAAATTCAGGATGTTATCAATTCATTCTAGCTATATAGTCTGTACCTATTCAAAAGGTGGATGAATCTCTAAAGCTATACAATAAAGAATTTCCTACAATTAACTTTTGTTATCTGTGCCTAACATTTGTTGTTGCTGACTCTATCAATTATATAGTTAAATAAAACATGCAAACTCAAATATTTTTCTCTCATATTGCATGCTTTAGTAAATAGGAAAAAGAGTGATAACATGCAGAAATTCCTGATTACTGAAGCTGTGGTTAGAGTTTGCAACCCTAAATAAATCCGTCCCTGGGGAGAGGCAAAATGGTGGAAGAGTGGATGGGAGTCACACTAACCTCCTCCCAGGACCAGTCTGGAATTGTAACCAAATTGTGGAGAAATCACCTGGAACAAGTAACTGAATAATAGTGAGAGAGAAGACTTATAACCTCTGCAAGACATAAGAATAATCTCAACAATAATTGACTGGTAAGGAGTGTGGTGGAGACTCAAGAAGGCTGGCTGGACACCCATAGGAAGCAGCGCCAGAGGGATAATTAAGCAATTGGTTGGATACCCCTGAGAAAAATGAGGTCTAAACCCTAAGCTGGGATCCCCAGCCTAGAGCACCAAAGGCAAAAAAGTACACAGATAACAACTGGCAGTGAAAAACACCATGGTTGTTCTCTACCAAGATGGATAGCTAGAGACACAAAGAGCCATTTAAAGGGCCAACTCTCAATTTTTCATTTGCAGCCACTTACCTGGGGAACTGGCAAGGGCAGGGTTGAAGTGGGCTGGTGATGCCTGAGGAGACACTGGGGACAGAAGCTTTAGGGAGAGAAATGAGAGAGTAGCTGCCAAGATCCTGGTGATGAGTCATCCCTGATAGGGAGCAGCCATCTTGCTCAGGCAGACCACTCCCCTCCAAGCAGCAGCAGCCCGAGGGGAAACAATAGCCCTGACCCCAGGAAGGATTCAGCCCCAACTTATGGGGCTTAAGCCTGACTACTGATTGCAAAGTGACTAGATTAACAACTGAAGGAGACAGGCACAGACAGCAGATCCACAGCAGTCTCAGATCAGTTTGCCTAAAGTCAGATGGCATCAACATCTGATATCACCAGAAGTGGATCCAGAAAGATGAAAAAAATAGTGGTAAATACTAGAAGGTACCAAGATGAAATCCACTGTGGTCTTCTCCATGATTAGGGTTATTTTACTTCCTGAACAGCTTGTTAACATTCATTTCTTGTATATCAAGTTTGTGCATATTAAGTCACTTGAATTTATACTATAGTTTATTTCTCTCCTTTCTTATAATAGTCTTACTCTCTTTACACCCTTATTAATACTGGTTCATTTGCTCTTGATACCGAGATTGTGCAGGGGGGATATTTTTGTGGATGTGGGTTTGTTCCCTGGGCTTTGTGGTTTTCTTGTGGCAGTACCTGCACGACAGCATACCAGATGTTGTGGGGAGAGTGACAGTCAACCAGCTGGAGGAAAGGACCCACCAAAAATGACCTGATAATAATAAAAACAGAATTACATCCAAAGAGTCAACATAAATGGCATATATGGCATCCCAAGAGCATCAGGTTCAGGAGATCAAGGACATAGTACCACTTAATCGCACAGGTCTCCTACCATAGAAGTTCACACCACAAACTCAGAGTCAAAACAGATAAATTTAAGAAGCAGAGGCAAACAAGAAGAGTCTCACAAATAATGGGAAGGCAAAGGGAAAAAAAAAACAATAGAAAGGAAAAGAGGAATCCTCTTTTCATTTAGCACTCTTTTAGAAAGAGTGGGATTTTAGAAAGAGTGCTAAATGAAATAGAAGCAAGTCAACTATCAGATATTGAGTTCAAAACAATGGTTATCAGGAAGCTCAATGAGCGCACTAAAAATAAAAAAAAAAACCAAACAAAAAACTACAGGGATGCTACAAGAAACTTACTGTGAATTACACCAGTGTGAAAAAGGAAAAAGAAACTATCAACAAGAGCCAAGAGGAAATGAATAATACAATTTCAGAATTGAAGAACACAGTAGAAGGAATCAAAAGCAGGTTGATAAAGCAGAGGATTGAATCAGCACCTGGAAGTCAAGGTAGAAAAAAAACTCCCAGAAAGAGCAAAAAAAAAAAAAAGAAAAAAAGAAAAAAAAGACTAAAAAATAATGAAGAGGTGTTAAGAGAAATGCAGGACAATATCAAATATAAGAATATCCATATAATAGGGACACCAGAAGGAGAAGAGGAGAAACAAGTGATAGAAAATTTGTTTGAAAAAGTAATGATGGAAAACATCCCTAAGTTGATGAGAGAAGAAGTCACATAAATCCAGGAAACAAAGAGGGTCCCAATCAAGTGGAACCCAAAGAGGCCCACTCCAAGACACATCATACTTAAAATGGCAAAATGCAAAAACAAAGAGAGAATCTTAAAGGCAGAAAAGGAGAAATGGGAAGTAACATACAAGGGAGCCCTGATAAGGCTAGCAGTTGACTTCTCAAAGGAAACACTGTAAGCCAGAAGGGAATGGCAAAATAAAAATGTTCCAAGTAATGAAAAGCAAAGGCCTACAACTAAGACTACTCTACCCAGCAAAGCACTCAATTAAAATGGAAGGCAAAATAAGGAGTTTTCCAGAAAAAAGGCTGAAAGAATACATCCCCACCAAAAGAGTACTGCAAGGTATGCTATAAAGACTGATTTAAGAGAAGGAAGAAGAAGAGTGAGAGAGGAAGACAGGTATGCAGGGAGTAAAATGGCAATGAATATGAGTAACCGTAAATGTAAATTGATTAAATGTTCCAATCAAAAGACATAGGGTGTCTGAATGGATAAGAAAACATGACCCATGCATATGGCTGCCTACAAGAGACACACCTTAGAACACAATACATACACAGACTGAAAGTGAAGGGTTGGAAAAATATATTCCAAACAAATGGACAGGAAAAAGTATCTGGGGTAACAATACTCATATCAGACAAAAGACTTGAAAATGAAGGCCGTAAAAAAAGACCCAGAAGAACACTTCATAATACTCAAAGGAAGAATCCATCAAGAACACAAACATTATAAACATATATGCATCCAACATAGAAGCACCTAAGGAAAATCTTGGAGGACTTCAGGAAAGATATAGACAGCAATACACTTATAGTAGGGGATTTTAATTCCCTACTGACACAAATGGATAGATCTTCCAAACAAAATATCAGTAAGGATATTGCAGCATTGAACAACACCCTAGATGAAATGGAGTTAACTGATATATACATAAAACATTTCATCATAAAGAAGCAAAATACACATTTTTTTCAAATGCACATGGGATATTTCCAAAGATAGACCACATGATAGGACACAAAACAAGCCTTCAAAAATTCAAGAAAATTGAGATCATGTTAAGAATTTTCTCTGACCATAAGGGTCTGAAACTAGAAACTAACCTCAAGGAAATAACTCAAAAATATTCAAAATCGCCCAAACTGAATAGCATTCTGTTAAACAATGAATGGGTTAAGAATTAGATCAAGGAAGAAATCGAGAAGTTTCTAGAAACAAATGACAATGAACACACAGCAGTCCAAAATCTATGGGACATATCAAAGACAGTCTTGAGAGGGAAGTTCATAGCAATACAGGCCTTCATAAAAAAGGTGGAAACATTTCAAATAAACAACCTAATCCTACATCTACAAGAACTGGAAGAACAACAACAACCAAAGTCCAGTGTGAGTAGAAGGGAAGAAATACCAAGATCAGAGCAGAATTAAATGCATAGAGATTAAAAGAACAATTCAAAGGATAAATAAATCCAGGAGTTGGGTCTTTGAAAAGATAAACAAAATTGAGAAGCCGTTAATCAGACTCATAAAGAAAAAAAAAATGGAGAGGGCCCAAATAAATACAATGAGAAATGAAAGAGGAAAAATTACAACTGATACTACAAAAATGCAAAGGATTCTAAGAAAATACTATTAACAACTAAATCCAAGAAATTTAAAAACCAGGGTGAAATGGACAAATTTCTAGAAAAATATAATCTTTCACAACTGAGTGAAGAAGAAGAAGCAGAAAGCCTGAACTGATCGATAACAGCTGGTGAAATTGAAGCAGTAATCTAAAAGCTCCCAGCACAGAAAAGCCCTGGACTGGAGGTTTCATAGGAGCATTATACAAAACATTTAAAAAGGAGGTAACCCCTATCATTGTTAGAATGTTTGAAAACATCCAAGAAAAGGGAAGACTCCGAAGCTCTTTTAATGAGGCCAGCACCATCCTAATCCCAAAACCTGATAAAGACACAACAGAGAAAGGAAACTACATGCCACTATTGCCAATGAACATAGACACTAAAATCCTCAACAAAATAATAGCAAATAAGATCTTACAATACATTAATATGATCATATACAATGATCAACTGGGATTCATCTGAGGGATGTAAAGATTGTATAGTATTCCAAATCAATAAACATAATACATTACATAAACAAGTGGAAAGACAAAAATCACATGATCATATCAATGATTCAAAAAAAAAGCATTTGATAAGGTACAGCACCCATTTATGATAAAAACATTCAGCTAAGTGGAAGTGGAGGGAGCATACCTCTCATCATAAAGGTGATATATGAAAACTACATGTCCACGGCTATACCACCCTGAATGCACCTGATCGCCTGAAACACCTACAGCCAGCTTCATACTCAACAGGCAAAAACTAAAATCTTTCTGTCTAAAATCAGGAAATGACAAGGATGTATGCTTTCACCATTTCTATTCAACATAGTATTGGAAGTCTTAGCCACAGTGAACAGACAAGAGAAAGAAATAAAATGCATGCAAATGGGAAAGGATGAAGTGAAACTGTCACTGTTTGCAGATGACATGATTGTGTGTATAGAAAACCCTGCACACAAAATATAACCAGAGACATTGAAATTAAAAACATTGTAACAATAGCCACAGGGGTGTGGGGAGGGGATAGTGGGGAGAGGGGTCTATAGGAGCTACTATAAAGGACACAAGGACAAAATCAAGGGGGAGAATAGAGGTGAGGGAGGGAGGTGGGACTGGTTGGGGTGGGGTGGAGGGGAGGGGAGAAAATGCAGACAATTGTAACTGAATAAAAATAAATTAATTAATTAAAAAAAGAAAACCCTGTAGACTCCACCAAAAAACTACTCGATATAATAAACGAATTTGGCAAAGTAGTTGGATACAAAGTCAATATTCAGAAATCAAAGGCATTTTTGTATAACAATGAAATATCAGAAGCAGAAATCAGGACAAAAATCCCATTTGCTATAGCAACAAGAAAAATAAACTACCTAGGAATAAATCTAACCGAGGAGGTAAAAGACCTTTCTTCAAAAAACTACATAACTCTGAGTAAAGAAATTAAGGAAGACACAAATACATGGAAACATATACCCTGTTCATGGATTGGAAGCATTAACATCATCAGAATGCCTTCCATATTTTTTAACCTGATTTTTTTCCTGCCTTTATTGGGGCAGTTCATATTAGGATAAGGAGTAAATAATTACATTGTTTTGCCAGGAAAAATATCTGTATCTGACCACTCCCACTGATGTGTATGAGTGTGTGTCTATATATGTACCCTCCTGGTTTCATTAAAAAAAAGTGGGGAAGTTTGATAAACCTTTGGCCATACCTAGGGTAGAAAGTGAATGGAAAAAGGAAGGAAACCTACTAACATGCCTCATTATATAATGTAGTGTGCATAGTGGTTAATATTATGCATTTTGTCAAGTTTGGTGGACCCAGATTCAAATTTTACCTCCAGACATTTTGTGACCTTGGGCAATTACACACATTCTTGAAGGCATGTTTTTCTGTATCTGTGAAAAGGAATAATTAGAGATATTTCATATATAGTTTTAGTGTAGACTAAATGGGATTATGCATATACAACAGCAGTGTAGCATATTGTAAATGCTCAGTAAATATGAATTTTTGGGTTGGCCAAAAACTTTGTTTAGTTTTTAGGGTTTTTTTTTTTTTTTTCTGTATGAGGGCTCTAATAGTGTCTTTAACTTCACTTGAAACAATTTTGTTAGTTTGTATTGTGACAACTATCATATCAGCATACATTTTAAAAACTTACCAAAAAGGTGAATTTTTGTGCAACCATTGTAATATTGAAGATGGAAGAAAATATGCATCTTTGGTGTATTATGCTTTGTTATTTAAGGAAAGGTAAAAGCACAACTGAAATGCAAAAAGAGATTTTTCCAGTGTATGGAAAAGGTGTTGTGACTAATCGAACATGTCAAACATTGTTTGCAAAATTTATTGGTACTGCTGACATTTTGCCCAAAAAATTCTTTGCTGTTGGGTTGTCTTATGCTTTAGAAGATGTTTAGCAGCAGCCCTGGACTCTACCCACTAGAAGCCATAGCAGGAGATGCCTGACGTACTAAAAATACCCAAATCAATAAAGTTATTGGTAAAAATGGAAAATGTGTCTTTTATTTTACAGAAAAACTAAACAGAATTTTTGGCCAACTCAATATTATTACCTCTTGTAAATATGTGTATTACTATCCCTGTTTTATACATAAGAAACCTAATGCTCAGACATAGACAATAATGTTAGCAAGATGGCAGATGATGAAGCTCCAAGAAACATCAAGTAAGCAACTACAGACTGAATAAGATAGCTTGTGGTGGTTCTGAAAACCAGTCAAGAATGTGCAGTAACCAAGCAAACACCCAATTAAGAAAAAAACACAAGTAAAACAGTAGGAATTTCTGTGGTATTGTTGCTTGCTCTTGTCCAACTCCTTCCAATGGACCATGGTTAGGAGAGAGGGAAAAGAGAAAAACTTGTTTGAAACATTCTGGAACTGGTTCCTTTTCTCAGCAATTGACCTCCTATTGCTAAAATTTATATGAAAATGTCAGGGATGCAGAATACATGAAATAATCTTGAAAAAAAAAAACAACGAAGGTGGTGGACTCACACTTCCTGATTTCAAAACTTACAACAAAGCTATAGTAATCAAAATAGTATGGTATTGACATAAGGATAGAGTAATTGAACATAGTCCAGATATGAATTCATACCTTTGTGGCAATTGATTTTTTAAAAAATTTATTGTTATTCACTTACAGTTGTATGCCTTTTCTCCCCATACCTCCACCCAACCCCAGCTGAACCCACCTCCCTCCCCCACCTCCACCCTCCCCCTTGATTTGGTCCATGTGTTCTTCATAGTAGTTCCTGTAACCCCCTCTCCTCACTGTCCCCTCACCACTCCCCCCTGGCTATTGTTAGATTGTTCTTAACTTCAATGTCTCTGATTATATTTTGTTTGCTTTTTTCTTCTGGAGGCAATTGATCTTTGACAAGGGCATCAAAACAATTCAGTGGAGAACAGGACAGTATTTTCTTTTTTTTTATTTTCCATTTTTAAAAAATTTTATTGTTGTTCAAGTACAGTTGTCTGCCTTTTCCCCCAAGCTCTCCACCCCACCCCAGCCATCCCCACCTCCCTCCCCTAATTCCACTACCCCTTGGTTTTATCCATGTGTCCTTTATAGTAGTTCTTGAAAACCCTCCATCCTTTCCCTGCATTATCTTCTCCCATCTCCCCTCTTGTTACTGTCCATTTGCTCTTTTATTTTTAATTTTAATTTTAATTTATTTATTTTTATTCAGTTACAATTGTCTGTGTTTTCTCCCCATCCCTCCACCCCACCCCAGCCAGTCCCACCTCCCTACCATACCTCTACCCTCCTCCTTGATTTTGTCCTTGTATCCTTTATAGTAGCTCCTATAGACCCCTCTCCCCACTATCCCCTCCTCACTCCCCTCTGGCTATTGTTACATTGTTCTTAATTTCAATGTCTCTGGTTATATTTTGTTTGCTTTTTTCTTTTGTTGATTATGTTCCAGTTAAAGGTGAGATCATATGGTATTTGTCCTCACCTCCTGGCTTATTTCACTTAGCATAATGCTGTCCAGTTCCATCCATGTCCATTTGTTCTTAATTTCAAGGTCTCTGGTTATGTTTTGCTTGCTTGTTTGTTTGTTTTGTTGATTAGGTTCCACTTATAGGTGAGATCATATGTTACTTATCTTTCACTGCCTAGCTTATTTTGCTTAGCATAATGCTCTCCAGTTCCATCCGTGCTGTCCCAAGGGGTAGGAGCTCCTTCTTTCTTTCTGCTGCATAGAATTCCATTGTGTAAATGTACCATAGTTTTTGATCCACTCATTTACTGATGGGCACTGAGGATGCTTCCAGACTTGGCTATTGTAAGTTGTGCTGCTATGAACATTGGGGTGCATAGGTTCTTTTGAATTGGTGTTTCAGGGTTCTTAGGATATAATCCTAGCAGTGGATTTCTGGGTCCCCAAGCCATTTCATTTTTAGCTTTCTGAGGAAATTCCATACTGTTTCCCATAGTGGTGGCACCAGTTTGCATTCCCACCAACAGTGCACTAGGGTTCCCTTTTTTCCACAACCTCACCAGCACTTTTTGTTTGTTGCTTTGTTTATGATGGTCATTCTCATTGGTGTGAAGTGGTATCACATTGTGGCTGTAATTTGAATCTTTCTGATGGTTACTGATGCTGAGCATCTTTTCATATATCTCTGGACCCTCTGTATGTCCTTCTTGGAGAAGTGTCTGCTTGAGCCCTTTGCCCATTTTTTTTAACTGGGTTCCTTGTCTTCCTAGAGTGGAGTCATGTGAGTTCTTCATATACTTTGGAGATCAAACTCTTCTCTGAGGTATCATTGGTAAATATGTTTTCCCATATAGTTGGTTCTCTTTTTATTTTAATGCGGTTTTCTTTAACCTTGAAGGAGCTTTTTTTATTTTGATGAGATTCAATTTGTTTATTCTTTCCTTTATGTCTCCTGCTCTAGGGAACATATCGGTAAAAATATTCTCATCTATTGTGAAATAGATGAGATTTTCCTGCCTATATTCTCTTGAAGGACTTTTATGATGTCATGACTTATATTTAAGTCTTTAATCCACCTTGAATTTATTTTTGTTTATGGTGTAAGTTGGTGATCAAATTTCATTTTCTTTTGCATGTAGCTGTCCAGATCTCCCAACACCATTTGTTGAAGAGACTATGTTTACTCCATTTTACGCTGCTTCCCCCTTTGTCAAATATTAATTGACCATAGAGACTTGGGTTTATTTCTGGGCTCTCTCTTTTCTGTTCCATTTTCCTATGTGTCTGTTCTTATGCCAGTACCAGGCTGTTTTGATTGCAGTGGCCTAGTAATACAGTTTGATATCAAGTAATGTGATCCCTTCTACTTCTTTCTTCTTTCTCAAAGTTGCTATGGTTTTTGGGGGTTGTTTACAGTTCCATATAAATTTTTGAAGTATTTGTTCTATACCTGTGAAATATGCCATTGGTAATTTAATAAGGATTGCATTGAATCTATAAATTGCTTTGGGCAGTATGGATATTTTGATGATATTAATTCTTCCAATCCATGAACACGGTATATGTTTCCATTTGTTTTGTCTTCCTTAATTTCTATCTTCAGTGTTGTGTTTTGTATGCCAACAATGAAATATCAGAAACAGAAATCAGGAAAAAATCTCTTTTGATATAGCAACAAGAAAAACAAAATACCTAGAAGTAAACCTAACCAAGGAGGTAACCATGGTGTGTTGACCTGTACTCAGCAGAGGACAATATTTTCTGAAAATGGTGTTAAATATACCTATGCAAAAGAGCAAAGTTGGAATCTTTTCCTAAACCATGCACTAAAATTAAATACACATGGACTGCAGACTTAAATGTATGAGGTATAATTATAAAACCCTTGGAATATAATATACTAGTACATTTTTTAAATCTTCATTTTATCAAAGCCTTCTTATATACAACACTAAAAGCAGGGTGATGAAAGAAAAATAGATAAATTGGACTTCATGAAATTTTAAAAAATTGTTCACAAATTTCTTCACTGTTCCATTTGTGAAAATAGAACCTCCTGAAAATCATATATAGGATAAGGAAATCCTCTTAAATCAAGATGACTTTGATTAAGTTCTTTAAAGGATAGAAATGCCTGGGTAAAAAATAATAATAAGGCACTATGGATTAGAAGAGACGATGAACAAAAAACATATTTGAGATGGCTAGTGGTATGTTTGGACAACAGCTCTGGGGGTTAGGTGACAAGGATTAATCCAGCAGACCAATATTAGATAGAACTGAGAGTGTGTACTGGGATAATTGTATAGAATACTGAGAAATATGAATATTATAAGTGTTGGAAAGTCTGTTCAGGGTTTCTGAGTAAATGTGTGATAAGAGCTGTTTCATATTTAGAAATATAATTGGGATAACTTGTAGAGGGTATGTGGTGGCAGGAAGCAAAATAGGAGTCTAATGAAATATTTTAGATATGAGATAACATGGGCTTGAACTTAAGCTATGAAAGAATAAAGAACAAAGCTGGAGAAATTTACATAGAAGAAGTGTGTGGAGAAAGAGGATCTCCATAGTGAAGATGTGGACATAGTTGTGATCAGACTTGTAGGAATAAAACAAGAGTGGAGACTCATGGGAAGACAAGGGAAGATAATGTTTCAAGAATGGCAATGTTCAGCAATGTGAACATAAGGACCGAGGCAGCAACATTAAATTTGGGGATTTGGAGGTCAGAAGTGACTTTTACAGCTGTTTTATTGAAGGGCTAGTGGCAATCAAAGCCACATTCTAAAGATATTTGTGAAAATGATTTAAAAACTCATTTACATATCCTACTTGTATTTGTAGAGCCTTCATATTAATGCAGATTATTGTTAAACTATTACTACAAACATAATTGCAATGTAAATTATCTGCTGTCAAGAGGCATTTTAATTAGATATGATGAGACATTTATTGTTTTTATTAAATAATAGCTGATTTGCAGAGAAGCACTGTTGAAGTGTACTCAGTTCAGAAGAGTTAAGTATTGTTGCTTTTTAATTATGTCAAAGTTATTTAAACAGTGAATGCAAATACAGACAAAAAGTTCTGAGGAACATGTGGAGTGCTAAAGAGCATAGCATGAGTGCTTGCAGCAATGTCAACACTAGTTAGATGGCCCTATGCTTCCTATTCCTGGGCTATGCAACTGAAAACATCAGTGTTACTAGCAGATAAGCTGTATCTCCTATGTCGAGTCAAAGCTTTAAATGGGTCCCAGGTCTCTTCGAGGCTAGCTCTATATTGTTTCTACACAAATTCTTTTTACTCTGAAGGGCAATAAAAAAGCAAGTAGTACTACCTCTAAACACATAAATACTACTTTAGTTCTTGTTTTGCTGCCATCTCTAAGCATTTAAACACTGTTCTTGAAACACTCAAAAAAGAGAACTGTAAACTACCTGGAAGATTGGATGTATTCTCAGGCTTGTTCAAGGACTCCACATGTTCATGGAAATGGAGCTCTTGTGAATGGTGATAATATAGAGGAATCTCAGGCTGTTGTTTAAGAACATGCTACCTCTTTAGTAATTGTTGTTATAACTATTTTCCAAAGAGAGTATTCATGAGTAACTTTTTCTAGTCCATAGGATGGAAGTAAAAAGTACTTATATAGTCCTTTACTTGGTTATGCTCTAGACCCTAGAACACATTTGTGAGCTGTCCTAGGGACGAAATGTAAAGTATAGCTGTAACCCAGGGCTGTCAAACTCATTTTCACTGGGGGCCACATCATTCTTGCAGTTGCCTTCAAAGGGCTGAATGTAATTTTAGGACTGTATAAATGTAACTACCCCATAACTAGGGCCAACGAGCTTGGCACTGCCACTGGCTAAAAACAAGGTGCTGGTCCAGATAAAGCAAGGTGGAGGGCCAGATTCGGTCCACAGGCCTTGTGTTTGCCACCTGTGCTGTAACCAAAGAACAACTTTGCCATCATTAGAATCAGTTGATCTCAGTTAATAGACAAATTCATTTAAGAATGGTGACAGGACATGAAATTATTTTTTCTACAGTTTGTTTTTGGTCTGTCAAAAAAAGTCAATGTGAACTTTCAGTTAAACATGGAAGAGTAAACATGAATTAACATCTGCTCCCTCCTAAATTCCAATAATAGAATAAAAATACATGAATACACAGGAAAAAAGAAACAGTAGAGCATATAAAAAGTTAACAAAACTTTGGAAGCTGGAAAGCAGATAAACCAATGGTAGGTCAAGGCGAAGGGGAGCAAGTGAGGGGGAACATGTGAAAACCAAGGCTAAGGGAATGAGACAAAGTTTGTGGTGGGAGACATATTTAAGAAGTAATAAAGATAACATGCTTCAGAACCTAGGAAAAAGGCAGAGACTGAGGCACCTGATAGCTCTGTAAGGCAAATATCAGCAGGATTATCTTGAAGGTCTGTTTAAGAACCCTATCAACTGCTCCCATACCATGAACTTCTTCCACACCAATACATCAATTTGGGCATAAAGTGAGAGATATATTCTCTAAGCAATATTAACTTCAGAGACTTGGACTTGAGAATCCCAAACACACTGAAGAGCAGTGGTACCACACAGAAAACAGAAAAATTATCAAGAACTTACTTACTAAACAATGAAATAGATCCACAGACATTTTCTAATTTAACTCTGAGAAAGCTAGCAGGCCCATTTAAAGCATGAATTATGAAGATTCACCTCTAGAGAAATTTTGCAGCCCATGAACAGAGGTCTACAGATAGTGACAATTTGGAGACACCAATAAAACAGCGATGTTCTTATTTAAAAGGATATAGTAGAATATAATATTTAATAAGCTTTGCTTAAGAATACAGAACTATCAATCAACTTTTACTCATGTTTATTCTTAAATATGAGTAAATAATCAAAGATTAACATTTGAGGGAAAGCTCCAAATGAGAAGCAAATACCAAAACAGAGGAGATAATTTAGGAAGAATTAGGGTTATACAGGGAGAAGAAAGTAAAACAAAATCAAACATTAATTTTTTCATACAATTTTTAAAGGCTATTAAGAAACAATATAGAATAGTGATTAAAAGGTGTAACAATATAGGTCTTTGAGTTAAGGAGAAGGGAATTCACACACTTAACTAGGATTCTGAACAGGATATGTTACTTAAACTCCCTCTGGTTCTGTTTTCTCACATCTAAAATGAATAATAAAGGCACCTAATATAATTATTGCACCAGAACCCTTCTCAAGAGGACCCAAAATCAACATAACCAGTGGCTTGGTTCAGACCACACCTGAGCACCACCTAATGTGCTTCACAAGTGACACACCCAAAGAGTGGTCTCAGCAGGCACCATAGCCCCACTAAAGTGAATCTTGCTTCATGGGGTAAGCTGCAACAGAACAGCTTGACCAATGTAGTCATACCCATTCTTCACAGCCAGTCAACCTGAGGATCAATCCTTCTTATTTAATGTGCCAACAACAATAAAGGTTCAATTACATCAGAAGGGTACTGGTAGAGCACCAGGCTCAGGTTACCAGAGCCACTGTACCTCTGGGTCCTGCATGACAGAGATTACATAAGGTCACTCTACCAGGACTGGGGATTATAGCAGATCTACTTAATACATAGGAAACACACACACACACACACACACACACACACACACACACACACAAGAGTCAGCCAAAATGAGAAGACAAAAAAACCATGTCCCAAATGAAAGAACAGGACAAAGCTGCAGAATAAGAATTAAACAAAATGGACACAAGTAATCTACCGATGCAGAGCACAACACTTGTTATAAGGATGTTCAATGAACCAAGGGGAAGAGTAGATGAACTTAGTGAGAACTTTAACAAAGAGATAGGAAACATAAAAATGGAAAGATAAGATGTAAAGAAGAACCAGTCAGAAATGAATAATACAATAGCTGAAATGAAGAATACATTAGAAGGAATCAACAGTAGATTAGATGAAGCAGAGAATCAAATCAGTGATTTGGAAGACAAGGTAACAAATCACCCAATCAGAATAGCAAAAAGAAAAAAAAATAATGAGGATATTTTAAGGGACCTCTAGGACAACATCAAGCATAACACCATTCACATCAAAAGGGTACCAGGAGTAGGAGAGAGCAAGGATTTGAAAACCTACTTGAGGAAATAATGATGGATAACTTACCTAATCTGGTGAAGGAAATAGTTACAAGTGCAGAGAGTCCCAAACAGGATGAACTCAAACAGGCCCAAAATAAGATACATAATTCAAATGGCAAAGTTTAAAGACAAAGATAGAATCTTAAAAGCAGCAAGAGAAAAGCAGATAGTTATCTACAGGGGAGCTTCCATAAAACTGTCAAGAGATTTCTCAACAGAAAATCTGCAGGCCAGAAGGGATTGGCATGAAATATCTAAAGTGATGAATAGACAGGAACTATAACCAAGATTACTTTACACAGCAAGTCTATCATTTAGCCTTCAAAGACAGTTAAAGAGCTTCCTGGATGCCCCACAAAAAGCTAAAGTAAAAATAAAGTATATGAATAATAAAGTGGCAATAACTAAATATATATATATCAATAATTACTTTAAATATAAATGGATTAAATGTGCCAATCAAAAGACTTAGGGTGCCTGAATGGATAAAAAAACAAGACCCATACATATAAAGTTTAAAGAAGAAACAGTTCAGATTGAAGAACACACACCGACTGAAAGTACAAAAAATAGAGGAATGGTATTTCATACAAATGAAAACAACAACAATAAAAAGCTGGGGTAGCAATACTTAGAAAAGTAGACTTTAAAATGAAGGCTGACCAAGCAATTCAAAACAAAATATAACCAGAGACATTGAAGTTAAGAACAATCTAACAATAGCCAGAGGGGAGTGGAGAGGGGCTAGTGGGGAGAGGAGTTTACAGGAACTAGTATAAAAAGGACACATGGACAAAATCAAGGGGGAGAGTGGAGGTGGGGGAGGGAGGTGGTTTTGGCTGGGGTGAGTTGGAGGGATGGGGAGAAAATGCAGACACCTGTAATTGAATAACAATAAAAATTAAAAAAAAAAAAAGAACAAAGAGACAGTAACCAAAGGGTAGAGGGGAGGGGATAATGGGGGGGGGGAGAGAGAAGGGTTTACAGGAACAACTATAAAGGACTCATGGACAAAAACAAGGGGGTGGAAACAGGGGAGGGTGGTGGGGATGTGTGGGGTGGTGGAAAAAGGCTGAACACTGTACTTTGACAACAATAAAGTTCAAAAGTATTTAATAACAAAATAAATATAAATAAATAATCATATTAAAAATGGTCAGTCTACTGAGCAGATGATCCATTTGTTCAAACTAAATTTAGGTACTTTTATTCTACATAATCTCCAATTACGAGTTTGTAATTGAAATTTCAAACTAAAAGGGAATTGGGATTAATTGAAGCACACCATGCATAAATTATAAGCATATTTTAAAGTAGATAAGTGTGATATTTCAACTCACTATAAATATTTATGTGGGAGTTTTCTTAAATTATGGTGGGAATGAGGATGATAACTAGGTAAAGATTATGGTTATCTTCTTGTCTTCTCCCTTTTATCCTTTGCTTTATATTTGCTTTGTATGTATTTATAGGAATCTTTGGACTCCTCCTGAAATTTAATTAATGTCACATTCTGTTACTAGCCTTATTATGTAATTATACTATTAATCTTTTCTGTAAACATTTATAAGATATCATTCCTTTCTCTGCACTCTTGCACTGCCATATATTTCTTTTTTGATATTTTATTTTTTCATTTTTAGAGAGAGAGAGGAAGGCAGGGAGAAAAATTGGAAGAGAAACATCAGTGTGAGAGAGAGAGATATCAATTGATTGTTTGCTCCTCGAACATGCTCCGACCTGGGCATATGTCCTGACAATTGAACTTCCATTTTGCATGATGGCACCAAACCAACTGAGCCACACTCGTCATGGCACCATATATTTCTTTTTAGTTTATGCTTCCAGTAGACAGCAGTGAAACACTGGTGTTTTTCTCTTACCACATCCATCGGCTACTTTTGTCTGCTCCAAGCCTGTAAATGCCTCCTCTCTCATTCTGTTCTTGCTATGCTTTTAATGAGCTTCCCGTATTTCTCTGTGGTCTTTTCATTCCTAATTTTATGCTGCCAGTATTACCATTAAATGCCATACATTTTAATAGCAGCTCTGCTTCCTACAGTTTATTCCTGAAGAGTTCTGTGTTGGAGTGGAAAAAGGACTGGCTTCCTTGTAGATAACGATTTTGATGATCACATCTCAAGTTAAAAATCCATATTCATACATACAAATACCACACATACCCAAACACGCACATGTAATTTGTGGTACTATATGATATAGTCACATTTTAAAGCACCCCAACCTGGGAAAATATCACCTCAGTGCTTTTTAAAGTTTGGATCTTCTATTGCCTCTTACATGTATATTAAGTGTGCACTTTATGTGGTATTGAGTACAAAAATAAAAAGTAAAACATTAGTTTGCTTCCAGTACTTGGCTATTGTAAATTGTGCTGCTAAGAACAACCTAAGTGCCCATCAGCAAATGAGTGGATCAAAAAACTATGGTACATTTACATAATGGAATTCTACTCAGCAGAGAGAAAAAAGGAGCTCATACCCTTTGTCACAGCATGGATGGAACTGGACAGCACTATCTAAGTGAAATAAGCCAGGTGGTGAGGGACAAATACCATATGATCTCACCTTTAACTGGAACATAATCAACAGAAGAAAAAAGGAAACAAAATATAACCAGAGACATTGAAGTTAAGAACAATAGCCAGAGGGGAGTGGGAAGGGGACAGTGGGGAGAAGGGTTTTCAGGAACTACTATGAAGGACACATGGACAAAACCAAGGGGTCGGGTGGAAGCAAGGGAGGGAGGTGGGTTTGGCTGGGGTGGGGAGAAAATTCAGACAACTGTAATTGAACAACAATCAAATAATTAAAACAAAAATTAAAACATTACAATTAGGAACTTAAAGTATTTATGATTTTTAAAAATGTAATCAGAATAAAACTCATGAATCAGAATAATCAAATAAACATCACATGCATTTAAAAATATGAATGGAACCTAGCTGGTTGGCTCAGTGGATTGAGTGCTGGCCCGCAAACCAAAGGATTGCTGGTTCAAATCCCAGTCAGGACACATGCTTGGGTTGTGGGCCATGTCCCCAGTGGGGGGCATGAGAGGGGCAACCACACATTGATGTTTCTCTCCCTCTCCTTTCTCCCTCCCTTCCCCACTCTCTAAAAATAAATAAATAAGAGCTTTATAATATAAAAATACAAATGGAAGAAAGTGTTTAGAATAGATACTAGAACTCTCAAAAATAAAAATAAGGATTATAAAATGCAAATTTACCATTGCCTTCTCAGCATAATGCTTCTGCTTTGCAAGAATTAATCATTCCTCTTGTCCTATTTCAGTGCTCTGATATCTGTGTGTTATTCAGTTTGATAGGTTCTCATTTAGAATTGCATATAAATTTTGGTACACAGAGTTATATGGTATAACATTGTTATAAACTATCTCTCTATATAATACCAACTTGTCACTTCATTGGGAAATCAATCAATATAACTTTTAATATAGGTTGAAATATAGCATTGATAACAATACCTCACATACTTATAGGTAGCCTTTTGTTCTCTTCAGATCCTTTTTACAAACAATATCTCCTCTGCCTCCAAAAATACCTTTTGAAGAGGTAGGATAGGTGGTAGGACTATCAATTCAAAGATAAGAATATATGTATTAATAGTTATTAAGCTGGATTTAGACAAAGTTCAAATCCAATATTTTCTTACTGGTAATCTAGTGGTTATTTTTTCATAGCTAGGACAATGAGCTGGAGTATTGAGGGATTTTGTTATATAACATTATTTTATTAATAGATTAAATAATTATATGAGTAGTTTGTGAAGAGAGTGGAAAGTGAAACAAAGCTAAGAATTATAATATGTTAAGTTGCAGAATTAGGAACTTAAGAGGTTGACTTTTTCCACAGGGAAAAGTGAAAGTTTTATGCTTGAGGTTATAAAACAAAGAAAAAACACAACATTATTAATGTAAAACAAAAAAAGAGAAGAAATACATGCTCACACACACAAAATTCAGAATTGCTTGTTCTTGTGGAACATAACTTCAGTATGTGTCAACAGAGGTACGCAGATGATCAGAAAACCTAACGTGATATAAAATTTTATCCACAAAATAATAATTTTAGAATGAGCAATATCATGTACTCATTCTACTCTCTATTGGTCAGATCACACATGGAAAACTCTTACTTCTAGACTCTATTCTTTTTTGAAATTAAATTTATTAGGTAGACATTGGTTCATAAGATTACATAGGCTTCAAGTACACAATTTTGTGATTCATCATCTCTATACTGCATTGTGTCCCCATCAACAAAAGTCAAATTTTCTTCCATCACCATGTTTTTGACCCCTTACCACTTATTCACCATCTTCCATCTGGTAACTACCACACTGTTGTCTGTGTCTATTTGTTTTTCTTATTTGTTCATTTGTTGCTTTCACCATATAAGTGAAATCATATGGGTCTTAACTTTTTCTCTCTTGACTTATCTAGACTCTATTGTTGAAGACAAGGAAAAACAATGTATGTCCAGAAATAATAATGATTGGAAATAGTCTTAAAACTATAGTATATTAAGAAGAGTTGAAGAAACTGAAGTTCTCCAGATGTTTAGAAGGACATTATGTGTAAGGGTGTAATGTTCTGTTTTGGCCACAGACATAATCAGGCTTAAGGGCAGGGACTACATAACGACAGATTTCAGCTGAACTTAAGGGAGCATTGCATAATAATTAAAGGTTTTCAATAATGGAATGAGTTATATCTTGGAGAATTCAGGCACAGTTATAGTGTCAATTTCGCAGGATTGTAGAAGGGATGCCAAACCATGTATTATTGGGCTGGACTTGGAAAACTGGTTCTGTCAAGACATTTGGTTCTTTCAGAGAATGATTCTAAAGGATGTGACCTGTTCTCAGAATGTGTCAAATTCTGTGTCAAAGCAGTCATCACTAAAGGAGTCAACCATAAATATCTATGCCAGTTATTTGTAAATGATCCACAAGAATTGATGGATTACAAGTTTAGAGGTCTATTTTCGTAAGAAATATGAGAGTGGAACACCTTTTCACCCCACAAATCTATATGAGGCATTTATTTCTATATTATAATAAACCTATTCTCTAACCTGAGTAGGAAACTGGGGAAATTCAGTAAATAGAGTGAATATTTGTTTTTGTTTTTAGCATTAATAATACAGTTTGCTTTAGGGTCTTACAACACAGAAAACCAACAGGAAAGTTGAAGAGAGCTAATTAATAATATTTAATTTTTACTTTATTTGTTAAATATTCATACTCTGGAAAAATGAAGAACTTATTTTAATGATTTCTTTTGAAAAAATCTGTTGCAGTAAGTCATTATGTGATTACAGTATGTCAGATGCTTTTACAATATATTTCATTGTAATAATATAATTATGTTGATTTGAATCAAGTTCAATGAGTTCCCTACAGATTGCTTAGTGATTAAAAATGTTCTGAGAAATAGTAATGATGATCTCTTGTACTTCATTCATGTTAATTCAAAAGAATAACCTCATACAAGAAAATGAAGCCATTGGATCTATATTTTAGGCTGAATTTAGAGTAACCGGATTATATTATTAGTAGCAAATATGCAACTTTATATCAAGGTGAATATACGATACAATATTTAAAATCGTTGATTGTAGAAATTAAAAACTAAGTATTTTTTTTAACCAACACCTTAACTTTTTATTGTTCATTTAAAAAAATTTAATTGTTGTTCAATTACAGTTGTCTGCATTTTCTCCCCATTCCTCCACCCCACCCCAGACAACCCTACCTCCCTCCCCCGGCTCAACACTCCCCCTTGATTTTGTCTTTGTGTCCTGTATAGTAGCTACTATAAATCCCTCTACCCACTATCCCCTAACCACTTCCCTCTGGCTATTGTTAGATTGTTCTTAACTTCAATGTCTCTGGTTATATTTTGTGTGCTCTTTTCTTCTGTTGATTATGTTCCAGTTAAAGGTGAGATCATATGGCATTTGTCCCTCACCCTCTGGCTTATTTCACTTAACATAATGCTCTCCAGTTCCATCCATGCTGTTGCAAAGGGCATAAGCTCCTTCTTTCTCTCTGCTGCGTAGAATTCAATTGTGTAAATATACCATAGTTTTTGGATCCACTAATTTCCTGATGGGCACTTAGGTTGCTTCCAGTACTTGGCTATTGTAAATTGTGCTGCTGTGAACATTGGGGTGCATAGGTTCTTTTGGATTGGTGTTTCAGGGTTCTTAAGGTAAAATCCCAGCAGTAGAATTGCTGGGTCAAAAGGCAGTTCCATTTTTAGTTTTCTGAGGAAATTCCATACTTTTTTCCACAGTGGGTGCCCCAATCTGCATTCCCACCAACAATGTACTAGGGTTCCCTTTTCTCTGCATCCTCTCCAACATTTGTTTGTGGATTTGTTCATGTTGGCCACTCTAACAGGTGTGAGATGGTAACTTATTGTCATTTTGATTTGCATCTCTCTGATGGCTAGTGATGCTGAGCATCTTTTCATATGTCTCTGGGCTCTCTGTATGTCTTCCTTGGAGAAGTGTCTGTTCAAGTCCTTTGCCCATTTTTTAATTGGGTTGGTTGTCTTCCTGGAGTGGAGTCCTGTGAGTCCTTTATATATTTTGGGGATCAGGTCCTTGTCTGAGGTATCCTTGGCAAATATGTTTTCCCATACTATTGCTTCTCTTTGTAATTTGGCGCTGTTTTCTTTAGCGATGCAGAAGCTTTTTATTTTGATGAGGTCCCATTTGTTTATTCTTTCCTTTATGTCCCTTGCTCTAGGGGACATGTCCATGAGGATGTTGCTGTGTGGAATATCTGAGATTTTCCTGCCAAAGATTTCCTCAAGGACTTTTATGATGTTACGACTTATATTTAAGCCTTTTATCCATCTTGAGTTTATTTTTGTGTATGGCGTAAATTGGTGATTGAGTTTCATTTTTTTACACATAGCTGTACAGATCTCCCAACACCACCTGTTTAAGAGGCTGTTTTTGCTCCATTTACGCTCCTCCCTCCTTTGTCAAATATTAATTGACCGTAAAGAATTGAGCTTATTTCTGGGCTCTATGTTCTGTTCCATTTGTCTACGTGCCTGTTTTTGTGCCAGTACCAGACTGTTTTGATTACAGTGGCCTTGTAATACAGTTTGATAGCAGGTATGGTGATCCCTGCTGCTTTGTTCTTCTTTCTCAAAATTGCTGCAGCTATTCGGGGTCATTTATGGTTCCATATAAATTTCTGAAATGTTCGTTCTATATCTGTGAAATATGTCATGGGTACTCTATTAGGGATTGCATTGAATCTATAAATTGCTTTGGGTAGTATGGCCATTTTGATGATGTTAATTCTTCCAATCCATGAGCATGGTACATGCTTCCATTTGTTTGTGTCTTCCTTCATTTCTTTCTTCAATATTGTGTAGTTTTCTGAGTACAGGTCTTTTACCTCCTTGGTTAGGTTTATTCCTAGGTACTTGATTTTTCTTGTTGCTATATCCAATGGGATTTTTTTCCTGATTTTTGTTTCAGCAGTTTCCTTGTTGGTATACAGGAATGCCTTTGATTTCTGAGTATTGACTTTATATCCAGCTGTTTTGCCAAATTCCTTTATTAGGTCAAGTAGTTTTTTGGTGGAGTATATAGAATTTTCCATGTACACTATCATGTCATCTGCAAACAGTGACAGTTTCATTTCCTCCTTTCCAATTTGGATGCCTTTTATTGCTTTTTCTTGTCTGATTGCTGTGGCTAAGACTTCCAATACTATGTTGAGTAGGAGTGGTGAGAGAGGGCATCCTTGTCTTGTTCCTGATAGTAGTGGGAAAGCTCTAAGTTTTTGTCCATTGAGTATGATGTTGGCTGTAGATCTCTCATATATGGCCCTTATTATTAAAAAGTGAGTATTTCATTTGAGTGGTTTTCAATGTTCATTCCCTTCATCAATATTTACTTGTATGACTAATGATATATAAGACTACATGGAATATCAATAGGCTGAAGAGATAGTGACAAATTCCATGCATTCGAATTGGCTTGTCCAAATCATGACAATTTTTAATTATTTCAATTAAAAAACAAAAGGTATTTTAGAGTAACTCACTGTCACCTGAAATCTATGTGATTTTATTAACCAATATCACCACAATATATTTAATTTAAAAATCTCATACAAATGAAGAATGACACAATGATTATAGAAACACATTTGTTTCCTTACATGTCCCAAAACAGAGAACCATGATTGTTTTCTACATAATATATATTTAGAAATTCCCAAACTTAAGATTACCTTCAAAAGTTTATATTTTGCTCATATTTACACATGCCAATATGTGTCAGCTGTAGCTCAACACCAAGTACCTTCTTATTCCCATCAAGAGCAGAAGGAGTCTCCACTATTATGCTCTTCTTGTAGCAGTTTCCAAATAGGTTGAGTATTGGTACTTTTTAGTTTTAAAATGAAAGTGCATGGTTTTGAAATCTGACAATGAAAATCAATGTTATTTCAAATGGAAAAGTGTGTTTTTACAAAAAGTATGTCTAGAAAGTGATAATGTTGAGATTTTTTAATCTCAATGTGTGGCAATGTAGCATTCAAATACAAATAGCAGAGTTTTGAATGGAATGGTATATAAAAGATGATAGAAGTGTGAAAATTTATTAGTAACTCTTTAGAGGTGATCTGGCCAAGATAAAGGCATAGGTAGAAATGCTTCACTTCCTCCCATAACCAAAAGAAGGATAACAACCAATTTAAGAACAAAAAACAACCAGAAGTGCCAGAAAATAGAACTGCATGGAACTCAAATAACCAAGGAGTTAAAAGAAACATTCATCCAGACTGGTAACAGGGGTGGAGATGGGCAGCTGGGCATAGAGAACCCATTGCAAGGCAACACACCGGACCACATGGTTTAGGCCAAACTAACTGAGTGGCCCCACATTTGCATGTGGATAAGCTGGGA
This sequence comes from Desmodus rotundus, assembly GCF_022682495.2. NCBI lineage: Eukaryota > Metazoa > Chordata > Mammalia > Chiroptera > Phyllostomidae > Desmodus > Desmodus rotundus. The sequence goes on from NC_071400.1 coordinate 51,539,890, forward strand.
GGAAAAACAGGAGTGAGACAGACTGCAAAACCCACGGTTTCCGCATGGGAAATTAAAGACTCAAAACCTCTGGCTGTAAAATACTGTGGGGGTTGTGAATGCAGGAGAAACTCCCAGTCTCACAAGAGAGTCTGTTGAAGGGGATCACGGGTTCCTAGAATATACAGAAACCCACCAACGTGTGAATCAGCACCTGACAGTGCACAATACACTTGTGGCAACTGAGGGAAGTGACAGAAAGTGGGGAAAGAGACAAACAAGTGGCATATGTTCCTTCTTTGACCACTCCCCCACAGATAGTACCACAATGCAGCTATGTGGCTTGTCCCACCCTGGTAAATACCTCAGGCTCTGCCCCTTATAACATAACAGGTTCAATGAGACAAAGAAATATGGACCAAATGAAAGAAAAGAACAAAACTCCAGAAAAAAAACTAAGTGATGAGGAGATAGCCAATGTATCAGATGCAGGATTCATAACATTGGTAATCAGAACGCTCACAGAAATGATTAAGTTCAGTCACAAAATGAAAGAAGAAATGAAATCTAAACAAAGTGACATAAAGGAAAATATACAGGAAACCAACAGTGAAGGCAAGGAAACTGGAACTCAAATTAGCAATTTGGGAAGAAAGGAAGAAATAAACATACAATGAGAACAGAAGAAGCAAGAATTCAAAAAAATGAGAACAGGCTGAGGACCCTCGAGGACAACTTTAAATGTTCCAACATCTGAATCACAGGGGGGTCAGAAGCGGAAGAGTTATACCAGGAAATTGAAAACTTATCTGAACAAATAGTAGAGGGAATCTTCCCCGAACTCACAAAGGAAATAGACTTCCAAGAAGTCCAGGAGGCTCAGAGAGTCCCAAAGAAACTGGATGCAAGAAGAAACACACCAAGGCGCATCATAATTGTTACCCAAGAATAAAGATAAGAGGAGAATCTTAAAAGCAGCGAGAGAAAAGGAGAGTGAACTACAAAGGAGTTCCCATAAGACTGTCAGCTGATTTCTCAAAAGAAACCTTACAGGCAAGAAGGGGCTGGAAAGAAGTATCCCAAGTCATGAAAGGCAAGGGCCTACATCCAAGATTACGCTATCCAGCAGGGCTATCATTTAGAAAGGAAGGGCAGATAAAGTGCTTCCAAAATAAGGTCAAGTTAAAGCAGTTCATGATCACCAAGCCTTTATGATATGAAACGTTAAAGGAACTTATCTAAGAAAAAGAAGAAGATCAAAACTATGAGCAGTAAAATGAGAACAAACTCAAAACTATCAACAACTGAACCAAAAAAATGAAAACAAAAGCTAAGCAAACAACTAGAACAAGAAGAGTATCACAGAAATGGAGATCACAAGGAGGGGGAGGGGAGAATGGGCGGACGGTACAGGGAATAAGCATAATTGGTAGGCATAAAATAGACAGGGAGAGATTAAGATTAGTATAGGAAATTGAGAAGCCAAAGAATTTATATGTACAACACATGGACATGAACTAAGGGGAGGAGTGCTGGTGGGAGGGTGATGCAGGGTGGAGGGAGATAAAGGGGAGAAAAAAATGGGATGACTATAACAGCATAATCACTCAAATATACTTAAAAAAGGAAAAATAAAATTCAAGAGTTGAACTAGAAAAAGTGATAAAGGATTAATACAGCAAGAGGATATAACCCTTATAAATATTTATGCAACCAATATAGGAGTACCTAAATATATAAAGCAAATCATGATGCACATAAAGGGAGAAATAAAATGTAATACAGTCATAGTATGTTTAAAAACCCATTGAAATAATGTACAGAAAAGAAGTGTAATAAGACAGGCAGTGAAAAACAAATACCATATGCGGACCCTATAAGTGGACCCTAATCAACAAAACAAACAAGCAAGCAAAATATAACCAGAGACATTGAAATTAAGAAGAAAGTCACAGTAACCAGAGGAGAGGTGGGAGGGGTTAGAGGGGGGAAAAGGAGAAGGGTCATCAATGCACATGTATAAAAGACACATGGACAAATGCAAAGAGGGTTAGGATCGAGGGTGGGAGGCAGGGATAGCTAGGGTGGGGAGGAGTGGTGGGGCGAAATAGAGACAATTGTACTTGAACAATTGAAAATAAAAGAAAGAAATATGGAAGAAAATGTGGTGTTTTACACAATGGAATCCTATGCAGAACAAAGAAAGAAAGAACTCCTACCCATTCAGGAAAGCATGAATGGAACTGGAGAGTATTATGGTAAGTGAAATAAGCCAGGCAATGAAAGACAAATAGCATATGATCTCACCTATAAGTGGAACCTAATCAACAAAACAAACAAAGAAGCAAAATAGAACCAGATACATGGAAATAAAAGAGTAGACTGATGGGGAGAGAGGTATAACGGGGAAAAAAAGGGGATGGGCAAGTCAAGGAACATGATAGAGGATTCATGGACAGGGACAATGAGGTGGGGAATGACTGTGGGAGCATGGAGTGTGGGGCAGGCGAGAGCAATGGGAAAAAATGCTGGGACAAGTATAACAAAAAAAAAATTAGAAAACTTTCACATAATAAATCTGTGAGTAATGGGAACAATCAACACATGGAACATTAGCAGGACCCTAGCCCTCCCCAAAATCTACTATAATCACATCCTCCACACTCCCCAAGGATAAAAAATCTGAATTCTAATAATTTACATGTTTTTGTATGTGATACAAAAAAATCATATATAATGAACACTTTTGTTTCTGAGTTTCACTCAAAATGTTATAGATGAGATTAATGCAGAATGTTGTGTGCATTTGTAATTATTCTTATTGATGTATAATATTCTGGTATGATTAGATAATATTTAGGGGTTTTTTTCCACATTTTTTATGTAGTTCAAGTAGAGTTTTCTCCATTTCCCCCCACCACTCCCCCATACTCTAGCCATCCCCACTTTCTACCCTTGATCCTACCCCCCTTTAGTTTTGTCCACAGGTCCTTAATAGATGTTCCTGAAAATGCTTCCCCTGTTTACTCCGATTATCCCCACCTACCTCCCTTCAGGTTATGTTCAATTTGTTCTTAATTTCAATGTCTCTGGTTATATTTTGCTTGCCTGTTTTGTTGATTAGGTTCCACTTAAAGGTGAGATCATGTGGCATTTGTCCTTTATGGTCTGTCTTACTTCACTTAGCATAATGCTCTCCAAATCATCCTTGCTGTCACAAAGGGTAGGAGCTCCTTATTTTTTTCTGATGTGTAGCATTCCATTGTGTAAATGTACCATAGTTTTTTGATCCACTCATTTACTGATGGGCACTTAGGTTGCTTCCAGCACTTGACTATGGTAGATTGTGCTGCTATGAACATTGAGGTGCATAGGTTCTTTTGAATTGGTGTTTCAGGGTTCTTAGGGTATAACCCCAGCAGTGGAAGTGTCAGGTCAAAAAGAATTTCCATTTTTAGTTTTTTGAGGGCATTCCACACTCCTTTCCACAGAGGCTATACCGATCTGCATACCCAACAACAGTGTACTAGGGTTTCCTTTTCTCCACATCCTCTCCAATACTTCTTGTTTGTTGCTTTATTTATGATATTTATGATGGCCATCCTGACTGGTGTGAAGAGGTATCTAATTGTGATTTTAATTTGCATCTGTCTGATGACTAGTGATGCTGAGCATCTTTTCATGTGCCTCTGGGCCCTCTTTATGTCCTCCATGGAAAAGTGTCTGTTCAAGTCCTTTGCCTATTTTTTAATAAGATTGTTTGTCTTTGTGGCACTGAGTCATGTGAGTTCTTTATATATTTTGGGAATCAAACCCTTGTCTGTGGTATCATTGGCACAGATGTTTTCCCACATGATTGGTACTCTTTTCATTTTAATGCTGTTTTCTTTAGCCATGCAGTAGCTTTTTAATTTGATGAGGTCCCATTTGTTTATTCTTTCTTTTATGTCCCTTGCTCTAGGGGATATATCAGTGAAGATGCTAGGTGGAATGTCTGAGATTTTCTTGCTAATGTCCTCCTCCAGGACTTTTATGGTGTCACAAATTAATATTTCAGTCTTTTATCCACCTTGAATTTATTTTTGTGAATGGTGTAAGTTGGTGATTGAGTCACATTTTTTTGCATGTAGCTCTCCAGATCACCCAACACCATTTGTTGAAGAGACTATGTTTACTGCATTTTGTGCTTCCCCTTTGTCAAATATTAACTGACCATAGACACTTGGGCTTATTTCTGCGCTCTCTATTTTGTTCCATTGGTATATTTGGTTGTTCTTATGCCAGTAAGAGGCTATTTTGATTATGGTGACCGGTAATACAGTTTGATGTAAGTTATAGGGATCTCTCCTACTTTTTCTTCCTTTCTCAAAATTGCTGTGGTAATTCTGGGTCATGTATGGTTCCATATGCATTTTTCAAATGTCTGTTCTGTTTCTGTGAAGTATGACATTGGTATTCTAATAGGGATTGCATTGAATCTATAAATTGCTTTGGTTAATATTGGCATGTTGATGACATTAATTCTTCCAACCCTTGAAAATGGTACAGGCTTCCATTTGTTTGTGTCTTCCTTAATTTCTTTCTTTAGTGCTGTGTGGTTTTATGAGTATAGTCTTTTAATTCCTTGGTTAGGTTTATTCCTAGGTACTTTATTTTTGTTGTTTCTATGTCAAATAGGATTTTTTTCCTGATTTCTGTTTCTTCTATTCATTGTTGGCATACAAAAGTGCCTTTCATTTTTTAGTGTTAACTTTGTATTCCGATGGTTTGCTGAATTCACTTATTAGGTAGTTTTTTCATGGAACCTATGGAATGTTCTATGCTCAAAATTGTCATCTAAAATGAAGTTTGGCTTCCTACTTTCCAATTTGGTTGCCTTGTATTTTTTATTTTCTTGTCTACTTTCTGTGGCTATGACTACCAATACTATCCTAAAAAGGAGTGGGGAAAGCAGACATCCTAGTCCAGTTCCTGGTCTTAGTCAGAAAGATTTTAGTTTTTGCCCATTCAGTATGATGTTGGCTGTATGTTTCTCATATATCACCTTTAGGATGTGGAGGTATGGTCCCTCTATTACCACATTGCTGAGTCTTTTTTTTTTAAATCATAAATCGATGCTGTAATTTATCAAATACATTTCGGCATCTCTAGATATGATCATGTGATTTTTGTCTTTCTTTTGTTTGTATGATGTATTTTGTTTTTTGATTTGTGAATATTGCACTATCCTTGCATCCTTGGTATGAGTCTCACCTGATCATGGTGTATGATCTTTTTTAAAAAAAATTTATTGTTATTCAATTACAGTTGTATGCCTTTTCTCCCTATCCCTCTACCCCACCCTAGCTGAACCCACCTCCCTCCCACACCTCAAACACTCCCCATTGATTTTGTCCGTGTGTCCTTTATAGTAGTTCCTGTAATACCTTCTCCTCACTATCCCCTCCCAAATCCCGCCCGTCCATTGTTAGATTGTTCCTAACTTCAATGTCTCTGGTTATATTTTGTTTGCTTTTTTCTTCTATCTATTATGTTCCAGTTAAAGGTGAGATCAAATGGTATTTGTCCCTCACCACCTACCTGGCTTATTTCACTTAGCATAATGCTCTCCAGTTCCATCCATGCTGTTGCAAAGGGTATAAGCTCCTTCTTTCTCTCTGCTGCGGAAAATTCCATTGTGTAAATTTACCATAGTTTTTGGATCCACTCACTTGCTGATGGGTACTGGGGTTGCTTCCAGTACTTTGCCACTGTAAATTGTGCTGCTATGAACATTGGGGGCATAGGTTCTTTTGGATTGGTGTTTCAGGGTTCTTAGGGTATAAACCCAGCAGGGTAATTCCTTGTTCAAAGGGCAGTTCCATTTTTAGTTTTCTGAGGAAATTCCATACTGTTTTCCACAGTGGCCTCACCAGTCTGCATTCCCACCAACAGTGCACTAGGGTTCCCTTTTCTCCGCATCCTCTCCAACATTTGTTTGGGATTTGTTTATGTTGGCCACTGTGACGAGTTTGAGATGGTACCTCATTGTGGTTTTAATTTGCATCTCTCTGATGGCTAGTGATGCTGAGCATCTTTTCTTATGCCTCTCGGCCCTTTGTATGTCTTCCTTGGAGAAGTGTCTGTTCAAGGCCTTTGCTCATTTTTTAATTGGGTTAGTTGTCGCCCTGGAGTGGAGTAGTGTGAGTTATTTAAATATTTTGGATATCAGGCCCTTCTCTGAGGTATCATTGGCAAATATGTTTTCCCATACTGTTGGTTCTCTTTGTATTTTAATGCTGTTTTCTTTAGCCATGCGGAAGCTTTTTATTTTGATGAGGGCCCATTTGTTTATTCTTTCCTTTATGTCCCTTGCTTTAGAGGACATGTCTATGAGGATGTTGCTGCGTGGAATGTCTGAGATTTTCCTGCAAAACTTTTCCTCAAGGACTTTTATGGTGTTACGACTTATATTTAAGTCTTTTATCCACCTTGAATTTATTTTTGTGTATGGCATAAGTTGGTGATTGAGTCTCATTTTTTTACACGTAGCTGTCCAGATTTCCCAACAGCATCTGTTGAAGAGGCTGTTTTTGCTCCATTTTATGCTCCTGCATCCTTTGTCAAGTATTAATTGACTGTAAAGTCTAGAGTATATTTCTGGGTTCTCTATTCTGTTCCATTGGTCTACGTGCCTGTTTTTATGCCAGTACCAGGCTGTTTTGATTACAGTGGCCTTTTAATACAGTTTGATAACAGGTATTGTGATTCCTCCTGCTGTGTTCTTCTTTCTCAAAATTGCTGCAGCTATTCAGGGTTGTTTATGGTTCCACATGAATTTCTGAAATGTTTGTTCTATATCTGTGAAATTTGTCATGGGTACTCTAATGGGGATTGCATTGACTGTATAAATTGCTTTGGGTAGTATGGCCATTTTGATAATGTTAATTCTTCCAATCCATGAGCATGTTACAGGCTTCCATTTGTTTGTGTCTTCCTTCATTTCTTTTTTTTTTTCTAATGAAAACAAACATGCATTTATTCCTCCCAACTTGCGGTATGGTTTGTGTAACTGTTCTTATTCCTCTGAACTTCTGTTTAAACACTACAAGTATGTACAGGTAGAATATTTTTTTAAATGGTTATGAGTATAATAGGCTTATCTTATTCCAACAACATGATATAAAGCAATAGCCAATAGACAAATAACAGTACAGTTAAAAAAGAAAAGAGAAAGTAAGGGTTAATACCTTTGCTGAAACATTCCCAATCATGATTTATGTGTACGTGAGGATTTTATTATTTTTAAAATTTTTATTGTTATTCAATTACAGTTGTATGCCTTTTCTCCCCATCGCTCCACCCCACCCCAGCTGAACCCACCTCCCTCCCCCAACTCGACCCTCCCCCTTGATTTTGTCCATGTGCCCTTTATAGTAGTTCCTGTAATCCCCTCTTCCCACTGCCCCACCCCACTCCCCCCTGGGTATTGTTAGATTGTTGTTAACTTCAATGTCTCTGATTATATTTTGTTTGCTTTTTTCTTCTATTGATTATGTTTCAGTTAAAGGTGAGATCATATGGTATTTGCCCCTCACCGCCTGGCTTATGTTACTTAGCATAATGCTCTCCAGTTCCATCCATGCTGTTGCAAAGGGTATAAGCTCCTTCTTTCTCTCTGCTGCAGAAAATTCCATTGTGTAAATTTACCATAGTTTTTGGATCCACTAATTTGCTGATGGGCACTTAGGTTGCTTCCAGCACTTGGCTATTATAAATTGTGCTGCTATGAACATTGGGATGCACAGGTTCTTTTGGATTGGTGTTTCAGGGTTCTTAGGGTATAATCCCAGCAGGGTAATTCCTGGTTCAAAGGGCAGTTCCATTTTAGTCTTCTGAGGAAATTCCATACTCTTTTCCACAGTGGCCCACCAGTCTGCATTCCCACCAACAGTGCACTAGGGTTCCCTTCTCTCCACATCCTCTCCAACATTTGTTTGTGGATTTGATTATGTTGGCCACTCTGACTGGTGTGAGATGGTACCTCATGTTGGTTTTAATTTGCATAACTCTGATGGCTAGTGATGCTGAGCATCTTTTCATATGTCTCTGGGCTCTCTGTAGGTCTTCGTTGGAGAAGTGTCTGTTCAAGTCCTTTGCCCATTTTTTAATTGGGTTGGTTGTCTTCCTGGAGTGGAGTCCTGTGAGTTCTTTATATATTTTGGGGATCAGGCCCTTGTCTGAGGTATCCTGGGCAAATATGTTTTCCCATACTCTTGCTTCTCTTTGTAATTTGGCGCTGTTTTCTTTAGCGATGCAGAAGCTTTTTATTTTGATGAGGTCCCATTTGTTCATTCTTTCCTTTATGTCCCTTGCTTTAGGGGACATGTCCATGAGGATGTTGCTGCGTGGAATGTTTGAGATTTTCCTGCCAAAGATTTCCTCAAGGACTTTTATGGTGTTATGACTTATATTTAAGCCTTTTATCCATCTTGAGTTTATTTTTGTGTATGGTGTAAATTGGTGATCGAGTTTCTTTTTTTTGCACGTGGCTGTCCAGATCTCCCAACACCATCTGTTGAAGAGGCTGTTTTTGCTCCATTTTATGCTCCTGCCTCCTTTGTCAAATATTAATTGACCATAGAGACATGAGTTTATTTCTGGGTGCTCTGTTCTGTTCAATTGGTCTACATACCTGTTTTTATGCCAGTAGCAGGCTGTTTTGATGACAGTGGCCTTGTAATACACTTTGATATCAGGTATTGTGATCCCTCCTGCTTTGTTCTTCTTTCTCAAAATTGCTGCAGCTATTCGGGTCGTTTAAGGTTCCATAGGAATTTCTGAAATGTTTGTTCTATATCTGTTAAATATGTCATGGGTACTACATTAGGGATTGAATTGAATCTATAAATTGCTTTGGGTAGTATGGCCATTTTGATGATGTTAATTCTTCCAATCCATGAGTATGGTACATGCTTCCATTTGTTTGTGTCTTCCTTCATTTCTTTCTTAAGTGTTATGTAGTTTTATGAGTACAGGTCCTTTACCTCCTTGGTTAGGTTTATTCCTAGGTACTTTATTTTTTCGTATTGCTATAACAAATGGGATTTTTGTCCCGATTTCTGTTTCTGCAGTTTCGTTGTTTGTATACAAGAATGCCTTTGAATTCTGAGTATTGACTTTGTATTTAGCTGTTTTGCCAAATTCATTTATTAGGTCGACAGTTTTTTGGTGGAGTCTATAGGATTTTCCATGTGTACTATCATGTCGTCTGCAAACAGTGACAGTTTCATTTCCTCTGTTTCAATTTGGATGCCTTTTATTTCTTTTTCTTGTCTGATTGCTGTGGCTAGGAGTTCCAGTACTATGTTGAATAGGAGTGGTTAGTGAGGGCATCCTTCTCTTGTTCCTGATCTTAGTGGGAATGCTCTATGTTTTTGTCCATTGAGTATGATGTTGGCTGTAGGTCTGTCATATATGGCCTTTATTATGTTGAGGAATGCTCCCTTTATTCCCACGTTGCTGAGTGTTTTTATCAGAAATGGGTGCTGTATCTTATCAAATGCTTTTTCTGCATCTATTGATATGATCATGTGATTTTTGTCTTTGCTGTTGTTTATGTGGTGTATTATGTTTATTGATTTGTGAATATTGTACCATCCTTGTATCCCTGGGATGAATCCCACTTGGTCATGGTGTATGATCTTTTTAATGTATTGCTGGATGTGGTTTGCTAATATTTTGTTTAGAATTTTAGCGTCCATGTTCATCAGCGATATTGGCCTGAAGTTTTCTTTCTTTGTTGTGTCTTTATCTGGTTTTGGGATTAGGATGATGCTGGCTTCATAAAAGGAGTTTGGGAGTCTTCCATCCGTTTGGATTTTTTCGAATAGTCTGTGAAGGATAGGGGTTAGCTCTTCCTTAAATGCTTTGTAGAATTCTCCTGTGAATCCATCTGGTCCAGGGCTTTTGTGTGTTGGGAGTTTTTTGATGCCTGTTTCAATTTCATCTGCTTATTCATCTGTTGAAGTTTTCTGCTTCTTCTTCATTCAGTTTTGGAAGATTATATTTTTCTAGAAATGTGTCCATTTCATCTAGGTTTTGAAATTTCTTGGCATACTGTTCTTTGTAGTAATTTCTTACAATCCTTTGTATTTCTATGGTATCAGTTGTAATCTCTCCTCTTTCATTTGTAATTGTATTTATTTGGATCCTCTCTCTTTTTTTCTTGATGAGCCTACTTAAAGGTTTGTCGATTTTGTTTATCTTTTCAAAGAACCAGCTCCTGGATTCATTGATCCTTAGAATTGTGCTTTTACTCTCTATGTCATTTAACTCTGCTCTGATCATGGTTATTTCCTTCCTTCTGCTTGCTCTGGGCTGTCGTTGTTGTTGTTCCTCCAGTTCTTGTAGGCGTAGGGTTAGGTTGTTTGTTTGAAATGTTTCTATCTTTTTAAGGTAGGCCTGTATTGCTATGAACTTCCCTCTCAGGACTGCCTTTGCTGTGTCCCATAGTTTTTAGGTTGTTGTGAGTTCATTTTCATTTGTTTCCAGAAAGTTTTTGATTTCTTCCCTAATCATGTTCTTGACCCATTCATTGTTTAATAGCATGCTATTCAGTCTCCATGATTTTGAGGGTTTGGGGTTTTTTCCTATGGGGTTGGTTTCTAGTTTCAGTGCCTTGTGGTCAGAGAAAATGCTTGATATGATTTCAATTTTCTTGAATTTGTTGAGGCTTGCTTTGAGTCCTATCATGTGGTCTATCTTTGAAAAAGTTCCATGGACACGTGAAAAGAATGTGTGTTTTGCTTCTTTGGGAGGGAAAGCTCTATATATCTCAGTTAAGTCCATTTCCTCTAGGTTTTTGTTAAGTGACTGAATATCCTTGTTGATATTTTGTTTGGAAGACCTGTCCATTTTTGATAGTGGGATTTTAAAGTCCCCTACTATAATTGTGTTGCTTTCAATATCTTTCTTGAAGTCCTCCAAGATTTTCTTTATGTCTTTGGGTGCTCCTATGTTGGGTGCATATATATTTACAATGTTTATGTCTTCTTCGTGGATTCTTCCTTTGAGTATTATGAAGTGACCTTCTGGGTCTGTCTTTATTGACCTTCTTTTGAAGTCTATTTTGTGTGATATGAGTATTGCTACCCCTTGTTTTTTTCCTTGTACGTTTGCTTGGAAAATTTGTTTCCAGCCCTTCACTTTCAATCTGTGTAAGTCTTTTGTCCTGAGACGGGTCTCTTGTAGGCAGCATATGTGTGGGTCATGTTTTCTCATCCATTCAGCTATTCTCTGTCTTTTTATTGGAGCATATAATCCATTTACATTTAAGTTTATTATCGATAGGTAGTTACTCATTGTCATTTTTTTCCTACCTGTGTTCCTCTGTTTTTCTCTTTTCCTTGCTTTCCTTAAAGCAGTCCCTTTTGCATCTCTTGCAGAGCTGGTTTGGTGGAGGTGTATTCTTTTAGACTTCTTTTGTCTGGGAAACTCTTTATTTGGCCTTCTATCTTGATTGAGAACTTTGCTGGGTAAAGTAGTCTTGGTTGCAGGCCTCTGGTTGCATTACTTGGAATATTTTTTGCCATTCTCTTCTGGCTTGGAGCATTTCCATTGAGAAGTCAGTTGGTATCCTTATTGTGGCTCCCCTGTATGTTACTTCCCGTTTCTCTCTTGCTTCCTTTAAGATCCTCTCTTTGTCTTGGAATTTTGCCATTTTAATGATGATGTGTCTTGCAGTGGTACTCCTTGGGTTCCTCTTGCTTGTTACTATCTTTGTTTCCTGGATTTGGGTGACTTTTTCACTTCTCAGATTAGGGGAATTTTCCATCATTAATTTTTCAAAAAGGTTTTCTATCCCTTGCTCTTCCTCTTCTCCTTTTGGTATTCCTATTATATGGATATTGTTACGTTTCATGTTGTCCTGCATTTCTCTTATTACCTCTTCATTCTTTTTGAGCCTCTTTTCCTTTTCTTGCCGTTTCTGGGTGTTTTTTTCTACTTTGTCCTCCAGCTCGCTGACCGATCCTCTGCTTCATCATGTCTGCTTTTCATTCCTTCTACTGTGTTCTTCCATTTAGAAATTGTATTCTTCATTTCCTCTTGGCCCTTTTTGATAGTTGCTATTTCCTTTTTCATGTTGATATAGTTGGCTGTGAGTTCACTGTAGTTTCCCTGTAGTTTCTGGTAGTTCTCTGTGAGCTCAGTGAGGTCAGTGATCTTCCTGATGACCATTGCTTTGAACTCAGTATCTGATAGTTGACTTGCCTCTTTTTCAGTTAGCATCATTTCTGAGGCTTCCTCCTTTCCTTTCATTTGGGAATTGTTTCTTTATCTTCCCATTGTTTGTGATACTCTTCTTGTTAGCTTCTGCTTCTGAATTTGATGTATTCTGTCTCCCTGGGTTTATGGTATGAACTTCTATGGTAGAATGCCAATGGGATTCAGTGGTGCTGTCTCCTTAATCTCCTGTGCTCACTGGTCTTGAGTTGATGTTTATGGGTGTAACACGGTCTAACTCTGGTCTTTTCAGCACTGCAGGTTTTGTTGTCTCACCTGTGGGAAAAAGAGAAAGGGGGCCGGGGGAGGAAAAAAAGGAAGGGAAGGAGGGAAAAAGGGAATAGAAAAGGAAAGGAAGGAAGAAGGAATGAAGAAAGATCAGAGGCAAGATAATAAGGAATTTTATCAAAAATTAAAACAAAAGAATAAATAAAAGAAGGCAGGAAGAGGGAATAATAAAGGTAAAGAATGGAAGGAAGAAGGAATAAAAAAAAAAAGAATGTAGGACAGAAAAGAAGAGGGAAGTTCAGGGGGAAAGGAGGAAAGGAAAAAAAAAGTCTTTTGCTGGCTTTCAACCTGTCAGGTTAGTTCTGCTGGTCTTCCTGTCTGTGGAACTGGAGGGGGAGGTTGGAAAGATTGGTTTCACTTTTCTCCCTTCCTGAGCCACTCTCTTCGCTGTTGTTCAGCGTTCAGTCCAGTTCCTCTCGGTCCTTCTTTTCCCCACTAGGCCTTTAATTTGCCTGCTGTGCTGTCCTTGAGTTGCACCAGTTAAGGGCAACTCACATTCCCCCTTCTTGCTCTTTGCTGTCTTAGATGCTAGCGGTTCTCGGTGCTGCTATGGCGTATTTCAGCCCCCTACTGGGTCGAGTCTTTCCGGGGAATGCAGTCTCCCCTAGCCCTGCATCTGCCCTCTGCTGGGGGTTCTGCCTTCCTCCTAGAGAGCCAGTAGGCCCTGCAGGGTTCTGTGCCCATGGTCTAGGTAGGAGTTTTTCAGAACTTGTGCTTTTGGGTGTGGTGGCCTCTAGGCAGCCAGCCACTCATCAGGTTGTTTTCCCACCTGAGGTTTCAGGTGTGGGCGCCCAGTTGGGGTTTTAGGTGTGAGCGCTCACCCAGGCGCTTTTTTTCTGTGCGGCAAGGCGGCCTGGCCGCTTATCAGGGTGCGCGCCCACCCGGGGTTTCAGGTGTGGGTTCTAGGCCACTTATTGAGGTACGCGCCCACTGGGGCACTTTGGGTCTGGCGCCTAGGCAGCGGGGCCACTTATCAGGGTGCTTGCTGACCAGGAGTTTCAGTTGTGGGCCCCCAGTCCGCTAGTCTGGGTGTACGCCAGCTGGGCTTCAGGTGAGCACTGGGGCTGCTTTTCCGCGTTCTCAGTCCTGGGGCTGAGGGGGGAGGGGCACCAGAGGCCGGGGCTGCTGCAGAGAGTTCTCTAACTAGCTGCTGAATGCCTCTATTTTCTTTTCCTTTTTGAGAAATTCTTCCTATTCAAGCCCCCCTGGTCCAAACAAGCACCTGGCTGCTCACACAGCCCAGCCTGGCTGTCTCCCAAGAATCCTGCAGCAGACCCTGCACCCAGGCCGGGGCTTCTGCCGCCCTAGTCCTGGTGCTGGTTCCCTGGACCTTATTGTCCTTAAGCACTCTTATTATAGTCTTATCTTTCAATGTCCTGTATCTTTGGCCTCCGATCTTCATATATGCTGGAATACTGTTGGCTATTCGCTCTGCTCCTTGGATAAGCTAGGTATTTCACTGGCGTTGAGGGGAAGTGGGCTCCGCTCCCACCTATCTCGCTGCCATCTTCTCTCTCCCCTTTTCCACACTTTTAATGCGACTTTTGATAAATAAGTGTTCTTAATTATTATATAATGCCAATTACTTTTTTATTTCATGACAAATGGAATGTGCATCATGAAATATTTCATGTTTAATTTCACCTTGGACTGTTTCAGAAATCTGGCTACTCCTAGTTCACAAAGCTAAATTTATTTAAATTTGATGTGTAATCAATTTAGAATGGATTTTTCTATATAGTGTGAAGTGGGGATCTAGATTTTTTGTATCTTTTGTATCCACTTGACACAGAATTATTTATTGAAAATGTCTGCCTTTTTTCACTGCACTCTAATGTCATTTTTTTGTAAATCTGATGACTGTATGGGTGGGACTGTTCAACATAACATTGTTTTACTTATAGTTTTATAATAGAACTTGATATCTGAAATGTGAGTCCTACAGTTTGTTGATCTGTTTTTTTTTTTTTATAACCATCAGCAGAGAAGAAAGGAATGAACTTTACTTGTTCTTCACATTAAAACATGTCTTCTCCAAACAATTGCTACTGTATGCCCAAATACTATGACAATTTTTACTAAAGTTTAGAGATCACTTCTGCGTTTTATCTATTTTTTAATAATAGTAGTTGTATAGCTTATTATATAAGAAGAAGTTAAAAACATTAGACAACACCAAACAAATATATCTGCTAGATTAACCCATTAAAAATGTTTTAGACCAAAAGAATATGCTACTCTCCTTGAAGACATTATATCAAAGGAAAAGGGTAGGGATACAATGTCACATCAGCCTAGGAAGAGTGCTAATAGCATCATGCTACAATTCACAGAACAGTCTGAGAAAGCAAAAAATCATTCGGTCCAAAATGTCAAAAGTGCCATTGTTGCTAAACCCTCATGTAGAGATGAAAAAACTGAAGGAATGATTTTGGAAATCAGTAAGAGGTTTTATTTTATTTTTTTCATGGTTTTATTTTTTCACATTCTTTGTTTGTTTTTCAAGTACAGTTGTCTCCATTTTCACCTCGCCATGCTCCCTACCCTATTTATCCCCACCTCCCACCCTGGAACCTACACCCTTTGTCTTTGTCTATGTGTCTTTTATACATGTTCTTTGATGGCCCTTCCCCTATCATCCCTTATCATCCCTTTCTCCCCTCCTTTCTGGTTAGTGTCAGTTTGTTCTTTATTGCAATGTCTCAGGTTGTATTTTGCTTGCAGAAATCAGTAAGAGGTTTTAGACTAGAGGGAATTGCTACACAAAATTATTTAAATCAGTGATCAGCCTGAAAGGCAACAGATGCCCTCAGTCATTTCTCAGTCATTTCTCATTATTTTTTTAAGGCATCTTATGGTTACCAAGACTATAGGTCTTAAGGAGTTTTTCTTTCATTAAATATTAGCATTAGCCCATTACAATACTTTGAACATTCCTCAGGGACTAGCTCTGTCATTCAGACTAGGAAGAAGAGGACTCAATGCGTTTACTCCAACAAAGGAACTATCTCAGACATTTTGCATATGTAATTCCAAACAATTGTCACAATAACACTGCAAAGCATATATTTTTGTATATTTTAAAATGTGAAGACATTTTAGATAAACAAGATGGATTTTAGAAGAAATAAATTCCTTTGGGTCTAAATGTATGATTAAAATTCCTGTCTGTCATAAATCATTCACAGTGTAATTGAAAGTCATATTATACATAATGCATAAGGTAGGACTGTAGGGTGTAAATAATATATGCCTTGAATTTAATACATGCTCATAATATTCTATGTGTTATATCTTAAAATGGTTCCCATTTTATTTATGGGGAAATCGAAATTCAAAAAGGTAAAATTAATTATACAAGGACGTGCAGCTAATAAGTCTGTTATATTCCAAGGTGCTCTTAACCACTGCACTGCTATATTAACCAATGCATACATGTAAATGTAATGTATATATTAGGGAGAGAAACAAATATTGTTATGCCAAAATTCAACCTGGAAGCAATTTCAAGAAATCATGTCTTTATACTGAGACAAAAGCCACTGTGGTCTTCTTCATTATTTGCAATATTTTCTTTCTCGCATAGCTATTTAACATTCGTCTCTTGTCCAACAAGTTTGTATATATTAAGCCACTAGATTTTATACTATAATGTATTTGAATTCACATACTTCTCCCATCCCTCCTCTTAGACCATTTTACCTTCGTATTTCCTCACATTATTTTTATTTCATTTTTTTTCTCTCTAGCTATAACTTGTTTCCATTCCATACTTACTATTTCTCCCTGTCCAGACACACAAAACCAATTTTCTTCCCAAGGGTCATTTCACATCCTTTTCCCCTTCTCTTAAAATACCCATGTTTTAGGTCAGAAGATGGCGGCAAAGTAGGTGGTAGGAGCAGAGTCCACTTCCCCCTGTGCACAGGTAGAACACCTAGTCAATCTTCTGAGGAACAGAGTGAACGGCCAGTGGAATCCCAGCATATGTGAGGGTTGGAGGCCAAAATTGTAGAGGACATTGAAAAACAGATGGTAAGGATGGTAAGATGGGACGATAAGGTCCCTGGGACCAGCACAGGTACCAGGGCTGCTGCAGCCCCATACCTGGAGCCTGCCAAGCCTGCCACAGGATTCTTGGAAGAGATCCAGGTCAACAGCTCCCTCCCCTGCCAAATAGGGAGGATAGAGTGCTACCAGGATGGACCTGGATGTTTGAAGTCACTAGGGGGAATAATGATGAAGTGGCAAAGGTACAGGTCGGTGTTCACCCACTGAGACTGAGGAAGCTGGCTGGGTCATTACCAGAGAAATTAGGGAGCCAGATGATGCCTGGAGAAGGGATAGGAGTTGGACCGTGACACAACCTGACCTGGATAGTCTCCAGTCTGGCTGGAAAGGTGAGCCAAGTGCTTGTTAAGAGCGGCAGGCTTGAACAGGAGGATTTTGTTTAAAAAACAAAACAAAACAAAAGACTCTTAGTGGTTGTTTAGGGAATTCTCCCACAGTGGCTGTCACCACTGCCCCAGCCTCACTCCTGCAGCTGCTGCAGCTACAACCTCGGACACACCCCCACTGACACAGTGGCAGAGAACACACCTCCACTGCTGATGCAGCTTCAGCTGTGCCCCGACCTCCACAGCATTGGCCGTATTCCCACACCTGCAGCCAAGACCACATCTGTGCCCCTCCCTTTATTAATGGAGGCTGTATACCCATGCCAATGCTGCAGGGCCAAACCGGCTCTCTAAGAGGAAGGAGGAGGTGCAACCCCCACCCCAGAGGAGAGCAGCAAGGCTCACAAAGTTAGCAGTCTCCAGAAAGACTTTACTCAGTGGGGGATCTGAACTACCCTGAAAAGACTTTGAGAGTGCCTAGCACCTAAGACAGCAAAGAGTGAGAAGGCGGTGTATGAGTTGCTGCTAATTGATGCACCTCAAGGACAGCACAACTGGTGGACTGAAGGTGTAGGCCTGGTGCAGAAGGGCACTACCAGCCCAGCAGTGAACTGAGGAACTGTACTGGAGGCTGGGCAACTGTGAAGAGTGTGGCCCAGGCCTGGCCCTCATCCTTGCAAAACCATAGGAAGGGAGAAAAGCCAAACCCAACCCCCTTCAGCCAGTCCCAGCCAGGAAGACCAGCAGAAATCTCCTGGCCAGTTTAAAGCCAGCAGGAGGCTTTTCTTTCATTATTGATTCCTTTTCTTTCCCCAAGTGAGACAATAAGATCTGGAACTGTGAAAAGATCAGAGTCAGACCCAAAGAGGGATCACAAGGATGGATGATCCCAACAACTGAGAAACTGATATAAATTTCACTTTGCTATTCCAGAGAACTTGCACGCTATTGTTTATTTGTATTACTAATATGTTTTCATTATTTTTATTTTTTATTAGTATTTTTTTAATTCTCTTCTTTCTGTTTAGTTTTCTTCATTTTATTTGTTTGTTTAACTGCCTTTTTTTTTTTTTTACTGGTTTTCCTTGTTCTTTCTTGCATACTATATTTTAAATTTTCCTTCTTTCACTTCACTTCTGTTTCAATAGCACACTACTCTAGGTCATGCACTTTCTATTCTTGTTATTCAGATCACATAGATTCTGTCATATAATTGTTGTTCCCGTATTATTAAAATAATTGTTGTTCCATATAATTGAAAATACTACACAGCAACCCTCCCAGATCTTAGCCTATTCCACTGGCTTCCAGACCTTTATTACTGTTGTGGTTAACTCCATTCTCTTAAACACCACACCCAATTTCTACCTTTTACTCTCACTATATCTCAAAAGCTGACCTCCCACAAAGTCACTCTTTTCTGAACGCAACTCACAATCATTCCCACCTCTGACAAGAGTCTTATCTTTTTTCCACACTTTCTAAAAGTGGATAGTTGGATAAATTATCACAGTTAATGTTATACTTATGCAAAAGATATCCTATCTCTTCTTATAGGTTGGTATTTTAAATCCCATAGCATGAACTCTTGCTATCATAATCCATTTTGCCTCCCCCCTCCAACTGATCACATAAAAGAGTAGGTGGCAGCTGTGAACACCAGTATACCTGATGGAAGAGATAACCCAACAACAAAGGAACTACCAACAGATGACAATGGAAGAAGGTGAAGGAGGGAGTGGAAGCCACACTAACCTCAACCCAGGACTGGTCTAGAAATACAACTAAAAGGTGGAAAAATTACCAAGAACAAACAACTGAACAAGAGTGAGAGAGAAGCCTGAAAACCTCCTACAAATGGAAGAACCAGCTTCAACACAACCTGCAAAACAGAATACAAGATGTGGTGGACAGAGTGACCCTCAGCTAACTGGCTAGAGTGAATGACCCCCCCCCCAAAAAAAAAAAAACAACAACAATCACACCCAAAGATACACAGAGCAACCATAAATGACAGTCCAAGACCAGCGAGCTCAGGAGATCAAGGAGACTGTACCACTGAATCTCACAGGTCTCCTACCATAGAAGTTCACACCATAAACCCAGGGAGTCAGAACAGCTCAATTTAAGAAGCAGAGGCTAACAAGAAGAGTCTCACCAACAATGGGAAGACAAAGAAACAAATTCCAAATGAAAGGAAAGGAGGAAGCATCTGAAAGAATGCTAAATGAAATAGAGGCAACTTGACTATCAGATACTGCGTTCAAAGCAATGGTTATAAAGAAGCTCAATGAGCCCACTGAGAATTACCAAAAACTACAGGGAATCTATGATGTACTCAATGTAAAATATATCAAAGTGAGAAGGGAAATATAAACTATCAAGAAGGGCCAAGAGGAAAAGAAGAATACAATTTCTGAATTGAAGAACACATTAGAAGGAATAAAAAACAGGCTCAATGAAGCAGAGAATCAAATCAATGAGTTGGAGGAAAAAGCAGAAAAAAATACCCCAGAAAGAGAAAGAGAAGGAAAAGAGACTCAGAAAGAACAAAGGGATGTTAAGGTAACTGCAGGAAAGCATAAAACATAAAAGTATCCATATGATAGGGATACCAGAAGAAGAAAAAGAAGAGCAAGGGGTAGAAAACTTGTTTGAAAAAATAATGATGGAAAACTTCCCTAATTTGATGAGAGAAAAAAAAATCACACAAATCCAGGAAAGAGAGAAAGAGTCTGAAACAAAAGGAACCCAAAGAGGCCCACTTCAAGACACATCATAATTAAACTGGGAAAATTCCAACAGAAAGAGAAAATCTTAAAAGCAGGAAGGAAGAAACAGGAAGTAAAATAGAAGTGAGCTCCTATCAGGATAGAAGCTGACTTCTCAATGGAAATCCTCCAAGCCAGAAGGGATTCACAAGGAATATTCAAAATAAAGAAAAACAAAGGCCAGCAAACAATACTACTTTATCCAGCAAATCTCACTTAAAATGAAAGGCCAAATAAGGAGTTTCCCAGACCAAAAAAAGCGCAAAAAATACACCTCTTCCAAACCATCACTGCAAGGGATGCTAAAGGGTCTCCTTTTAGAAAGATAAAAAAGTGTGAGACAGAGAATCACAGGTACAAAAAATGTCAGTGAATAAGTACCTATCAATAATAACCATAAGGTAAATGGATTAAATGTTCAAATAAAAGAAAATAGTAACAGCCTCTTCAACAGATGGTGTTGGGAGATCTGGACAGCTACGTGCAAAAAAATGAAACTCGATCACCAACTTAAGCCATATACAAAAAAAAACCTCAAGATGGATAAAAGACTTAAATATAAGACGTAACACCATAAAAGTCCTTGAGGAAAACATTGGCAGGAAAATCTCAGACATTCCATGCAGCAACATCCTCACAGACATGTCCCCTAAAGCAAGGGACATAAAGGAAAGAATAAACACATGGGACCTCATCAAAATAAAAAGCTTCTGCATCGCTAAAGAAAACAGCACCAAATTACAAAGAGAACCAACAGTATGGGAAAACATATTTGCTAATGATACCTCAGACAAGGGCCTGATCTCCAAAATATATAAAGAACTCACACGACTCCACTCCAGGAAGACAAACAACCCAATTAAAAAATGGGCAAAGGACTTGAACAGACACTTCTCCAAGGAAGACATACAGAGGGACCAGAGATACATGAAAAGATGCTCAGAATCCCTAGCCATCAGAGAGATGCAAATTAAAACCACAATAAGGTACCATCTCACACCAGTCAGAGTGGCCAACATAAACAAATCCACAAACAAATGTTGGAGAGGATGCGGAGAAAAGGGAACCCTAGTGCACTGTTGGTGGGAATGCAGACTGGTGAGGCCACTGTGGAAAACAGAATGGAATTTCCTCAGAAAACTAAAAATGGAACTGCCCTTTGACCCAGCAATTCCACTGCTGGGATTATACCCTAAGAACCCTGAAACACCAATCCAAAAGAACCTGTGCACCCCAATGTTCATAGCAGCACAATTTACAATAGCCAAGTACTGGAAGCAACCTAAGTGCCCATCAGCAAACTAGTGGATCCAAAAACTATGGTATATTTACACAATGGAATTCTACGCAGCAGAGAGAAGGAAGGAGCTTCTACCCTTTGCAACAGCATGGATGGAACTGGAGAGCATTATGTTAAGTGAAATAAGCCAAGTAGGTGGTGAGGGACAAATACCATATGATCTCACCTTTAACTGGAACATAATAAATAGAAGAAAAAAGGAAACAAAATATAACCAGAGACATTGAAGTTAAGAACAATCTAACAATGGTCAGGGGGGAGTGGAGAGGGGACAGTGAGGAGAGGGGATTACAGGAACTACTATAAAGGACACATGGACAAAATCAAGGGGGAGGGTGGAGGTGGGGGAGGGAGGGGGGTTCGGCTGGGGTGGGGTGGAAGGATGGGGAGAAAAGGCACACAACTGTAATTGAATAACAATAGAAAATTAAAATTATAAATAAATAAATAAATAAATAAAATAAATTAAAAAAAAACTTTTCATACTTCAAAGGGGCATTTCTTATGTTAATATTATGAATCATAATAGAATAAGGTGTTTATTTTCTTTTTGTAAAATTATTTTATTGTAGTTCAAGTACAGTTGTTTGCATTTCTGACAGTCTCCCCCACCCCAGTCATCCCCACTTCCCTCCCCTGCTTCCTCTCCCCCTTGGTTTTGCCCATGTGTCCTTTATAGTTGTGCCTGGAAACCCTTCTCCATTTCCCTCCCATTATCCCCTCCCATCACCCCTCTTGTTACTGTCGAGTTATTTTGATTGGTATGCTAACTTTTCATAATCTAGTTTATATTGTATTTGTCAAGTAGATATGATGTATGTTTTTAGAAAAGATTCATGAGTGATGATAAAATGTGGTAGCTAATTAAAAATAAAAAGAATACTATAAGTAAAATATATTTTTACTTCATTTGATTATTAGTATATTTTTTTTGCTTAAGAATTTTTTGGCATTTTCACATTATTTTAAAAATATTTTATTTATTTTTAGAGCAAACGAAGGGGCGGGAGAAAGAGAGGGAAATAAACATCCATGTATGAAAGAAACATCGATCAGTTGCCTCTCACATATACCCAGCCAGGGACCTAGCCACAACCTAGGCATGTGCCTGGACCAAAAATCAAACTGGTGGCGTTTTGGTTTGTGGGATGATACTCAACCCATTGAGCAACACCAGTCAGGGCCATTTGAATATTATTTAAAAATAAACTTCCATATAATTTTTCTTCAAAATATATAATCTCAGATATTAAAAGTGCTGAAATTGGAAAGTAATTTTAACATATACAAAATTTGAAGAATAATTTACTTATGACTAAATACATTAAATAATTCACTTCTTAATTCCAGTGGTAATTCATTCCTTCATAAACACCAGTCATTGTAAAACAAAATGGGAATATTGTTTTGAAGTTCTCTGTAATTTAAAAATATAATCCTGGTGTTCAAATGTAATACCTAAAATGTATAACTATGTTGACATTCTAATTTTGGCCTTAGTTAAAAGACTTATCCAAAAATTAAGACAGGCAAATCTACTGTATTTGTTTTCTTACTTTTCCGACCAAACAGCATCATCTTCAGGCTGGAGTTGGTTTATTTTGTTTAAAATATAGTATTTGGACAAAATCGACTGCATATTTACTGAATCTACCATCAAAATTTCAGTGATAGATGAGTTAATTAGCTGTATAAAAGGACTGATTTTCCACTTTTTATAGGAAAAATGTGTTTAAATTCCAGTTGTTGATTATCAAAGTTGGAAACACAGCATATCTTCTCATTCAGGGGGAAAAACTTTCCAATAACATTTATTTCTATTATTTCGCAAATTTAAAAGGGTGATTTTAGGCAATGAAATTAATTTCATTCCCCAGAACATCATAGTATAAAAATGGATTTTCTGACACAGAGAACAAGCAGACTATGAAATTTTGCAATTCATGCTGTATGAGGAAATGCTTAAATAAGAGGGCAATTAAATCATTTTATGGAAGAAAAATCGGAGGAAAAATTATGTCATCTCCTTCCTCTAATACTACTGTGGAAATTGTGGCATAGATTTTTTGTTTTCATAAAGCATTAGCTGAAATAATATAGCAATGCATAAAGGGTATATTTTTGTTTTATTGTACAATGAAAATTCGTGTATTGTTTTATATGAAATGTTCCATACTTTGGTTTAAAGATGGTTAAGAAAATAAGAGACTGATCTCTGGTCTAAGTAGTCATACAGGAAGCTCTTGAATTTAGCTCCTCCCATGGACACACTAAAGGTACCTCTACAAACAAAATAATTCCCTCTGAAATAAATTCAGAAACAAGCTAAAGGACTTCTACATATCATGTAAACAAGAATGTACCCACATCAATATTGGTTGGAAAGGCTGAGACATATATTCTTCCCATAAACTTATCCCTGGCACAGGTGCATACAATTGGGAGGGAAGTCACAACTCCCAGCTTCTCCCTGAGGAGCAAAAGACTTAGACCAAACATATAGTGCCCCAACTTTTAAGACTTTCACATGTGGAGTGGGCCCCCCAAAACACCTACCTGTGACAGCCAACAGGGCTCCTGTTTCTGATATTTACAAGACTATAAAAATCAAAGATGCAGTTATTCATGGGTTCACAAGGATTCCCTATGTTTATTCCCCCAGGGCTCAGCACAGAAGGTGCAAATAGAAACACCAATGTCCCAGTCTTAACCTAAAAGAGGCCTAATTTCATGCTTAAAAATCTTTTTTCTGAGGTTCAGGACTGCTTAATACTTCTTATCCCAGATGTCAAAAACTTAGAAGAGGTTTCACTTCCTGTCTTAGCACTGCTTTATCACCATGAAGCTTTGTGGTATCAGGTAAGGATACAATTGGCATTGATGTTTGCATTCCTGTGAGGGAGCAAGCACCATCAGAAATGGCAGATGTGAAGCTTCATTCAACAGCATTGTAAATAAAAATACCAAACATTTATTGAGCACTTTCTGTGTTAGATAAAGTAAATACCTTCTTGGACTCTCATCTGTATATTGGAAATAATTTTAAAAACACCTCCCATACTAAATAAGTGGTTAGCCAAGCAACATGAATAGAGGACTCATGGGCACGAACAATGGAGGGGATTGGCTGTGGGAGCAGGGGTGTGTGTGTCAGGGGTGAGCAATGGGGAAAAAGGCAGTACAACTGTAACTGAACAACAATAAAAATAATAACAATAAGCATATATTGAGTACTAAATAGTCATCAAAATTTTTATATCTGTTACTTTATCTAAGTGCCTGTATTACCCTCATTTCCCTTTTTTCCTTCAGTTTCTGTTTGAACAACAAATTTCTCTCTCCCCTTAGAACAATTTTCCACTGTTTCTACAACACAATAAGCACTTTGCACATTTTATTCTGAAGCAGATAGCATATTTTCCCTGCTAACACCCATTTAATGATGTGGAACCTGAGAAATAGGATAAATTACTTGTTTATATTACGCAGTTAGGGAACAAGTAGACTTATGTGACACCAGGGGTCAGGGTCAATCACTTAGCCATGCTCCCTTCAGACTTCAGATGTCAATAAATGGAAGTGTCAATCAATGAGAATTGGGGTAAATAAGATGGCCAAAGGAGTGGTGACTAAAACTGTCAGACTCATTTTAAACCTCCCAAGAGATCCATTTTGTAGATTTTCAGAAATAATCAGAGATATTTGAGGAATAGTGGTTTTCTGCTTGACAAATACTTTGTAATTTAAATGTACAGGGAATCCCAGTATCTATAGGTTGGGAAGGTCTCAGCTGGGCTGTTTGGAAATGAATGGCATTGGATAAAATGGTTCCTATGTTTATTATGCGAGCTAATTACTGTTTTCTGATTCTATGAGCACTCAACATGGCACCATAAACATTTTAATGTAATCAGATAGTATCTTACTTCCTGGTTGATGAAAATGAAAGAGAAGATGATGTCTTCAAGCCTGCATTTATCTTCACTTCCAGTAGAAAGTGACATTTTCAATTTTTATTGAGATAATTTACATATAGCACTGTATAAGTGTAAGGTATGCAAAACAATAATTTGATTTATATATGTAGTGAAATGATTACCAGAATACATTTAATTAACATCCATCATGTCATACAGAAACAAAATGTTTTTCCTTGTAATGAGAACGCTTAAGATCTACTCTTTCAATAACTTTTTTTTCTTTGTAGGAGTTTTTTTTCAGAGGAGAATACAACTTTTTCTTCCCAGAAAACAACCCTATACTTTATGCTTTATGAAGCATATAGAAACCCCAAACCATAGACAGGTTGGGACCTGTGAAGGCCTCAAATGACCAACTCTTAAGTGTACCACACAGCAGTGTCAACTATAGTCATCATATTGTATATTGCATGCCCAGTACTTATATATGAAATTTGTACCTTTGACCACCTTCATCCAATTTTCTCATCCCCACATCTCCTCTGGTACCCACAAATCTGATCTACTTTTCTCTGAGTTTGTTTGTTTTAGATTCCATATATAAGTGAGATCATATAGAATTTTTCTTAGTGAATTTTTAAAAGATGCTTGGTTTTTGATGATCCCCTTTTTGCATTTGGCTTTCAAAGCTGAGAACAAGAGAATGAGTCACACATCATGCAGTGCATTTTTAAACATAATGCCAGGCTTTTGAGAATATGCCACATATTTCCAGATAATGTGGGTAATTACTTTCACCAGAAAAACAACAACAACAACAAACTACACACTGGGTATTTGGCACAGTAGTCAGGTTCCAACGTTTTGTTACAGATGAACCAGGCAACCACAGAAAGAACCAAACAGGAACCTTGGAGAAAGTAATTTAAGCTGCTTTACATCTCTAATGATACTGGGAAGAACACTGAAAACCTAAGGTAATTTTAAGAGTTTCAGAAGTCTATAGAACACAGGACATTATGGGACAAAAAAAACCCCTGAGTTATTATTATTATTTTTTTTTACAAAATGCCAGAATACAGAGAAAATGCTCTTATCACAGGCCAGCTCTTCCAAATGTATTCTACATCTTCTTCCCTCACATCTTTTTGCTTTTCAATTTCTCCTTCTGTTTCTGTTATATTATTTTTAAATCCTTTTTATTTTTCAATTGGAGTTGACATACAGTATTATATTAGTTTTAGGTGTACAATCCAGTGATTAGATATTATATAACTTACTAAGTGATCATCCTGATAAAAATCACACTCATCTAACACCATACATAGTTATTAGAATATTACTGACCATATCCCCTATGCTGTGCTTTACATCCCCATGACTATGCTGTAACTTCCAGTTTGTACTGCTTAGTCCCATGACCTTTTTTATCCATCTCCCCAAACCCTTCCCATATGTCAACCATCAAACTGTTCTCTGTATCTATGAGTCTGTTTATGTTCTACTTGTTTGTTTTTTAGATTCAATTGTGGCTGTATATTCATTTATTGCCATTTTATTATACATATTTTTAGAATATTTTTCTTCTTCTTCCTCTTAAAGAAGATCCTTAACATTTCATATAATTCTGTTTTGGCAGTGATGAACTCATTTAGCTTTTTTTTTTTTTTTTGTCTGGAGAGCTCTTTATCTGTTTTTAGATTCTAAATAATAGTTTTGCTGTGTAGAGTCATCTTTGTTGTAGATCCTTGCTTTTCATCACTTTGAATATTTCTTGCCAATCCCTTCCAGGCTGCAAAGTTTCTGTTGAGAAATCAACTGACAGCCTTATGGGGGAGCCCCCTTGTAGCAAACTAACTGCTTTTCTCTTGCTGCTTTTAAGGTTTTCTCTTTGGCATTTTAATTATGATGTGTCTTGGTATGAGCCTTTTTGGGTTCATCTTGTTTGTGAATCTCTGGACTTCCTGGACTTGTGTGTCTATTTCCTTCATAGGTTGGGGAAGATTTCAGTCATTATTTTTTTCAAATAGGTTTTAAATTTCTTCCTCTCTCTCATCCTTCTGACATCCCCATGATGCAAATGTTGGCATACTTCAAGTTGTCCCAGAGGCTCCTTACACTATCCTCATTTTTTGGATTCTTTTTTCTTTTTGCTGTTCTGATTGGATGTCTTTTGCTTCCTTATATTCCAAATTGCTAATTTGATTCTTGGCTTTTCCTTCTCCACTGTTGATTTCCTTTAAATTAGTCTTCATTTATTTAACATTGGCTTCATTTTTGACTGGTCATTTTTTAATATATCTTATTGATTATGTTATTATAGTTGTCCCATTCCCCCCTTTATTCCCCTCCACCCTGCACACACTCTCTCATCCCCATTCTCCCCTTTAGTTCAGGGCTGACAAACTCATTTTTACCAGGGGCCACATCGGCCTCATGGTTGTCTTCAAAGGGCCGAATGTAATTTCAACTCCTTAACGGTTATGGAGTAGTTACATTTATACAGTCCTAAAATTACATTCAGCCCTTTGAAGGCAACCGCAAGGCAGATGTGGCCCCTGATGAAAATGAGTTTGACACCCCTGCCGTAGTTAATGTCCATAGGTGATACATCTAAGTTCTTTGGCTTCTATGTTTCCTATACTATTCTTAACCTCCCCCTGTCTATTTTATACCTACTATTTATGCCTCATTCTCCCCCCTCCTCCCAGCTGATAACCCTCTATGTGATCTGTGATTCTATTCCTCTTCTAGTTGTTTGCTTAGTTTGTTTTTGTTTTTTTAGGTTCAGTTGTTGATAGTTGTGAGTTTGTTTTCATTTTGCTGTTCATAACTTTTGATCTTCTTCCTTTTCTTAGATAAATCCCTTTAACATTTCATATAATAAGGGCTTGGATGATGAACTCATTGGACTTGACCTTATATGGGAAGCACTTTATCTGTCCTTCCATTTTAAATGATAGTTTTCTGGATAGAATAATCTTGGATGTAGGTCCTTGCCTTTCATGACTTGGAATACTTCTTGCCAGCCCCTTCTTGACTGTAAGGTTTCTTTTGAGAAATCAGCTGACAGTCTTATGGGAACTCCTTTGTAGGTAACTCTCTTTTTCTCTTGCTGCTTTTAAGATTCTCTCCTTATCTTTAATCTTGGGTAATGTAATTTGATGTACCTTGGTGTGTGCTTCCTTCGTTCCAACTTTTTTGGGACTCTTTGACCTTCCTGGATTTCCTGGAAGTATATTTCCTTTGCCAGATTGGGAAAGTTCTCCATCATGTTTTCAAATAAATTTTCAATTTCTTGCTCTTCCTCTTGTCCTCCTGGCACCCCTATTCAAATGTTGGAACATTTAAAGTTTGTCCCATAGGTTCCTAAGCCTCTCCTCATATTTTTAAATGCTTGTTTCTTCATTATGTTCTGGTTGAATGTTTTCTTCCTTCTGGTCCAAACCGTGGATTTGAGTCCCGGTTTCCTTCCCTTCACTGTTGGTTCCTGGTACATTTTCCTTTATTTCAATTTTCATAGCCATCATTCTTTCCTCTATTTTCTGACCATACTCAACCACTTCTGTGAGCATCCTGATTACCAGTGTTTTGAACTGTGTATCTGATAGGTTGGCTATCTCTTCATCACTTAGTTGTGTTTTTTTCTGAAGCTTTGGTCTGTTCTTTCATTAGGGCCATAATTTTTTATCTCAGTGTGCCTGTTGTGTACTAAGGGATGGAGACTTAGGTATTCTCCAGGGTGGGGAAACCCACTTCACTGCATTGTGGTATGTATGTGGGGGAAGTGTCCAAAAGAGAACAATGTCATTTGCTGGGCTTTCGGCAGGCTTTCAGTCACTTCCTCTGCTTCCCACAAGCAAATTGTGTTCTTCTGGTCCCAATTCCCAGGTGGGTGGGTTTGTGTACATTCTAGGACCCTATGGGTCTCTCCAATGAACTCTTCTGTGAGGCTAGGAGTTTCTCCTGCTGCCTCAACTTCCACAGGTTTTTTCAATCAGGAGCTTTGAGGCTTTATTTTCCACGTTGGAACCCTGGGTTGTGCGATCTATCTTGCTCCCCAGTTTTTCCTCCTGGTTTATTTGCACACAACATTGGACTTCCTGCCCTGTCAGCTGCCACCTCACCCAGTCCATGAGCTGCCACCTTGCCATGTGTCCTCTCTACCCCGTCTACCCATCTCCACCCCTCATACCAGTCTGGATGAATGTTTTTTCTTTAACTTCTTGGTTGTAGGACTTCCATATAGTTTAAATTTCTGTTAGTTCTGGTTTTTTGTTTTTAAATTTGTTATTATACTTTTGTTTGTGCAAGGAGGCAAAGTGTATCTACCTAGGCCTCAGTCTTGGCTGGAAGTCTGGCAATGGCCTGACTGGCTAATTTTTATGGTTTCTGAGTCTATTTTTTCATATTGTTGATGTTCTCACTGAGTTCCTCAAACATCTTTATAACCATTTTTTTGAACTCTGTATCTGTTAGTTTGGTTGTCTCCATTTCACTTAGCTTTTTCTCTTATTCTTTCACTTGAGGACTCTTTCTCCTCATTTTGACTGCTTCCCTGTATTTGTTTCTATGTAGTAGGTAGAGCTGTTATGTCTCCTGGGCTTGATAGAGTAGCATTATGTAGAAGGTGTCCTATAGGATCCAGTGGCACAGCTTCCTCATTCACCTGAGCTGGGCACTCCAGGTGAGTCCACCGGTGTGGGGCTGTGTACACAATCCTCTTGTAGTTGAGCCTTGATTGCTGTTTGCATGTGAATGGGAGGATTTACCCCAAGGCTGATAGACTAGAGGACAAGCTGGGACCATCATGAAGGATCAACTATGCAGGTGCTCACTTCACATGGCAGAACTTACTTCAGTGAGACTATATTGACAGCTGAGTCCTCCCCTAGGATTATTATTATTTTTTTGGAGGTGGTTGTGGTACTTTGATGTGATCTGAAGTTATCCACCAGGTGTGTAGGCTCTGGGGTCTCCTGGGAGGTACAGGCCAATGTCAGCCACTGCCTGTATTCTGCTTAGGGACACCCAGCATGAGGTACAAAGCAATCTGCAAATGTCTCCTACTTGTGCTGGGCTTGGAGGTAACCAGGAGAGGCCAAGCTAAAAACTAAGCCCAGCTGCCACTAGTTCCACGCCTTTTATGGGGTATGCTGAGGCCAGGTGCTTTTATTTGAGAGATTTTATGAAAGTTTGATGTTTTAGCCAAGATATGCCATTCATATGGAAAAGCCACTGCAAACATTAAGGCTAGGTCAGCAAGTTGGGTGGGATGTAGTCTCGGGGAATCACCATGATGGGGCAAACAATGTTAGATATGGTGCCTGCCTGCTGATTCTGTGGGAGGAAATGAGGTCTCAGAAAAGGAACAATGGCCTCTGCCAGCACTTTTGTCTTTCAGAAAGCCGCCTTTCCAGCTCTTGTTCTGATGCCAGACAATTTAGCTCCTCCCCATATGTCCCTGAGGCCTTTGAACTGCTGCCCCAGTTCAGGAGCTCAGAGGGGATCTGAATAAGTCTCTGCACAGGCCCATTAAGAGGAATGCCTGAGACTCTAGAAGCCTCCTGTCTCACTCAGCACTAATCTGTGCTGGTTTTTACAGACAGAAGTTATGGGGCCTTCTCTTCTAAGAACTAGAACCCTGGGTTTGAGTGCCTGGTGTGGAACTGGGACCCCTCTCTCCTCAATGGGGACCTCCACAGATGAGATATCCCTCCCAATTTTTATCTACCACAAGTGAGTGTGGGACCAGCTGGTTCCATGTCTCCTCCCCTACTACCAGTCTTGGTTTGGCTTCTTCTTTATATCCTTAGTTGTAAAACTTCTGTGAGCTAGATTTCAAGCAGTTCTGAATAATGGGTTTTTTGCAGTTAGGTTGTAAATAATTTTGATGTTGTTGTGGGAGAATGTGAGTACAACATTTACCTACATTGCCATCTTGACTGAAAGACTCTGTTTCATTATTAATGTCCAATTTACTGCTGGATCATTCAACTTAAATGCACTAATATGCTCTATTAACTGCTGGATTAAAACAATAGCAAAATAAGTAAATGTCTCTTGACTCATCCTCCTCCAGGTTCCGTTCTATTCTTCTGCTCCAATTAATGGCAAAAGGGTATGTTTGGTTTCCATTTCTTCACAATTGGTTCACTTGATTTTTATTATGAAATATTTATGTACACAGAAACCTAATGTAAATAATACAATGTATATAACCATGCATCTACCACAGTGTTTTTCAAAGCTTAATATTGTGTCATATTTTCTCCAAAATATTTTTTCTCTCCACTTTCTAAAGAAACAAAAACTAAAAGATTGATTTTAAGCCTAGGTATCCTTCTCCAATTCCATTCTCTCTTTCATTTTCAAAAATCAACCAAAGGCAAAATAAAGACTGACTCATAGACAGAGAACAGGATGACAGTTCTGGGGTGGGAGTGGGGTACAAGCTTCAAGCAAATAAGAAAAAACTCATGGGCATGGACAACAATGTGGTGATAGTGGGGGGGAGTGGGTAGATGTAGGCAAAAGAGAGAATAAGGCAGATAAATGGTAATGGAAAAAACACAATAAACTATTAAAAAAACAAAAGTAAATTACTTCTATGATTTTGTATTAATTGACCTATTTTTACTGAACATATATATAGCCATGAAATGCATGTGTGTATAATGGCTATACATTTTTATATATGTATGTATATGTATATTTATATCTTTGCTAATGAGACTTTTAAAATTAAATACATGGTAACATATTGTTCTTAAGAGTCTGCAGCTAAGTAATTTTCCTCACATTTATTCCTAAATAAATACAGCTCTAATTGATTTATTTTGACTGCTCTGCAATACTGTATTGTATGACTATGTGTCAATGTAGGTATTTTGTTTTATATTTTTCTATTTTATTTTTTTTTAATTTTTAGAGAGACGGGAAGGGAGGGAGAAAGAGAGGGAGAGAAACATCAGTGTGTGGTTGCCTCTCATGTGGCCCCCACCAGGGACCTGGCCTGCAACCCAGGCATGTGCCATGACTGGGAATCCAACTGGTGACCATTTGGTTCAGAGACCACGCTCAATCCACTGAGCTACACCAGACAGGGCTCATATTTTGTTTTACTTTTTTATTAGACACAATGGTATATAACCATTCTTATATACATCTCCTTGTGCCTATGGGGAAGGAACACTATAATATGTGTACTAAGTAGTGGATTGATGGGTTATAATTTATGCGTATTTTTACCTATCATCAGTATATGAGTGCTACAGTTTTTTTCACACATTTCTTTACATACTGTGCAAGAATAAATTTTAAAAAACTATTGTGGGTAAAACTGTATCTTCTTTTTGTTTTATGTAGATTCTCTTTATTAATATTGACCAACTATTTTTTCTGCCTTTTAATATTTTATTTTATTATTTTAATTGTTTTACTGTTGTTCAATTAGAGTTGACTGCATTTTCTCCCCACCGCTCTCCCCCACCCCAGCCAAACCCAACTCCCTCCCTTGCTTCCACCCTCCCCCTTTTGTCTATGTGTCCTTTATACTAGTTCATGAAAACCCTTCCCTCCACTGTCCCATCCCCCCTCCCCTCTGGCTATTGTTAGATTGTTCTTAACTTCAATGTCTCCGTTTATGTTTTGTTTGCTTTTTCCTTCTGTTGATGATGTCCCAGTTAAAGGTGAGATCATATGGTATTTGTCCCTCACCACCTGACTTATTTCACTTAGCATAATGCTCTCCAGTTCCATCCATGCTTTGGAAGGGTAGGAGCTCCTTCCTTCTCTCTCCTGCTTAGTATTCCATTGTGTAAATGTACCATTGTTTTTTGGTCCATTCATTTGCTGATGGGCACTTAGGTTGCTTCCAGTACTTGGCTATTGTAAATTGTGCTGCTATGAACATTGGGATGCATAGTTTTTTTTTGGATTGGTGTTTCAGGGCTCTTATGGTATAATCCTAGCAGAGGAATTGCCATGTCAAAAGGCAGTTCCATTTTTAGTTTTCTGAGGAAATTCCATACTGTTTTCCACAGTGGCCTCACCAGTCTGCATTCCCACCAACACTGCACCAGGGTTCCCTTTTCTCCACATCCTCTCCAACATTTGTTTGTTGATTTCTTTATTTGGCCATTCTGACTGGTGTGATATGGTACCTCATTGTGGTTTTAATTTGCATCTCTAGTGATGCTGAGCATGTTTTCATGTCGCTGGGCCTTCTGTATGTCCTCCTTGGAGAAGTGTCTGTTCAAGCCCTTTGCCCATTTTTTAATTGGGTTGTTTATCTTCCTGGAGTGGAGTCCTGTGAGTTCTTTAAACATTTTGGAGATCAGACCCTTGCTGAGGTATCATTGGTAAATATGTTTCCCCATACTGTTGGTTCTCTTTTCATTTTAATGCTGTTTTCTTTACCATGCAGAAGCTTTTTATTTTGATGAGGTCCCATTTGTTTATTCTTTCCTTTATGTCCCTTGCTGTAGTGGACATGTCTGTGAGGATGTTGCTGCGTGGAATGTCTGAGATTTTCCTGCCAATGTTTTCCTCTAGGACTTTTATAGTGCCACAACTTATATTTAAGTCTTTTATCCACCTTGAATTTATTTTTGTGTGTTGTGTAAGTTGGTGATCAAGTTTCTTTGTGTGTGTGTGTGTGTGTGTGTGTAGCTGTCCAGATCTCCCAACACCATCTGTTGAAGAGGCTATTTTTGCTCCATTTTATGTTCCTGCCTCCTTTGTCAAATATTAATTGACTGTAGATACTTGGGTTCATTTCTGGTTTCTCTCTTCTGTTCCATTGGTCTATGTGCCTGTTTTTATGCCAGCATGAGGCTGTTTTGTTTACAGTGGCTTGTAATGCAGTTTGATATCAGGTATTGTGATCCCTCCTGCTTTGTCCTTCTTTCTCAAAATTACTGCAGCTATTCTGGGTCATTTATGGTTCCATATAAATTTTTGAAGTGTTTGTTCTATACCTGTGAAATATGGCATTGGTATTTTAATAGGGATTGCGTTGAATCTATAAATTGCTTTGGTTAGTATTGACATGTGGATGACATTAATTCTTTTAATCCTTGAAAATGGTGCTCCCATTTGTTTCTGTCTTCCTTATTTCTTTCTTCAGTGTTGTGTAGTTTTCTGAGTATAAGTCTTGTACCTCCTTGATTCGGTTTATTTCGAGGTTTTTATTTTTCTTCTTGCTATAGCAAATGGGATTTTCTGTTGATTTCTGTTTCTGATATTTCATTGTTGGTGTACAAAAATGTCTTCAATTTCTGACTATTGACTTTGTATCCTGCTGTATCACTAAATTTACTTATTAAATCGAGTAGTTTTTTGATGGAGTCTGTAGCGTTTTCTGTGTACACTATTATGTCATCTGCAAACAATGACAGTTTTACTTCCTCCTTTCCAATTTATATGCCTTTTATTTCTTCTTGTTGTCTGATTGCTGTGGCTAGGACTTCCAATACTATGTTTAATAGGAGAGGTGAAAGCAGACATCCTTGTCTTGTTCCTGGTCTTAGCGGGAGAGCTTTTAGTTCTGGCCCATTGAGTATGATGTTGACTGTAGGTCTCTCATATATGGCCTTTATTATGTTGAGGTATGCCCCCTCTAGTCCCACTTTGCTGAGTGTTTTTATCAGAAATGGGTGCTGTACATTATCAAATGTTTTTTCTGCATCTCTCGGTATGATCATGTGATTTTTGTCTTTCCTTTTGTTTAAGTAATGTATTACGTTTATTGATTTGTGAATATTGTTCCATCCTTGCATCTCTGGGATGAATCCCACTTTATCATGGCATTTGATCTTTTTAATGTATTGCTGGATGTGGTTTGCCATTAATTTGTTGAGGATTTTCACATTTATGTTCATTAGCGATATTTGTTGGTAGTTTTCTTTCTTTGTTGTGTCTTTGTCTGGTTTTGGGATTAGGATGATGCTGGCTTCATGAAAACAGTTTGGGAGTCTTTGCATTTCCTCTTTGCCCTTGTTGATTGTTCCTATGTCATTTTTTATGCTGATATATTGTGCAGTAAGTTCCTCATAATTTCCCTGTGGTTTTTGGAAGTTCGCACTCAGTTCATTGAGCTTCTTTATAACCATTGTGTTTAACTCAATATCTGATATTTGACTTAACCCTATTTCATTTAGCATTCTGAGGATTCCTCCTTTCCTTTCATTTGGGGGTTGTTTCTTTGTCTTCCCATTGTTTGTGGGACACTTCTTGTTTGCTTCTTTGTCTTAAATTGATCTGTTTTCACTCTCTGACTTTGTGTTGTGAACTTCTATGGTGGGAGACCTGTGAGATACAGTGGTGCAGTCTCCCTGATCACCTGAACCTGATGTTTTGTGAATGTCCTTTATGTCTTTTATGCTGGTTTTCTGGATATAATTGGGTTTTGATTGTTGTTGGTTTGTTCTTTCATGGGTCCTTCCCTGCTGCTGGTTGGCTGAGGGTCACTTCGCCCACCACAACTTGTGGGTGTTGTCCAGGTGCTGCCTGGACAAAACCACAGAGCCCAAGAAACAAACCCACACCCGCAATTATTAATCCCCCTCACAATCCCACTATCAATAGCTGATGAACCAGTGTTAATAAGTGTGTAACAAGATTAACACTATTATAAGAAAAGAGAGTGGATATGAGATGACATATTGAAAGAGAAATAATTTTGAGAAGGTAGAAGGAGAAGTACTGATAAGAGTTGCAAGTTGGAACAATGGAAGGAAAGAAGGTAAAGTTCATGTCATGAATAAAGAAAGGTATGAAGAGTGTGGGATGGAGTATGAGAAGGGAAGCATATAATATTCGGTTTAAACAGAAATTAAAATAGTATAAAATAAAGAAAAAAGAAGTAAAAATATTAAATAATTAATAAAAATATAGGAGCCAAATTGGAAAGAAAGATCCACCACATTACTATCAACAACAAATGAGCTGAAGTTAATATAGGTTGTATGGGAATAAGATGGAAAAAAAAGAAAGATAAGTTTGACATATGTTTAGAGGAATGGGAAATGATTTTGTAATGATAGAGGGAGAGGGAATACTGAAAGTGAGGAACAAGAACTAGATTAAGTGAATAAGAAATTAAAATTTGGATGTAAAAGAATAGAAAAAAAGGAGAATAAAGAAAACTAAAAAGGCAGGGTGAAAGAGAAATAGAAGAAAGACAAAAAAGAAAAAAAACAGGATAAGAAGGCATAATTAAAGTTTGAGTCAAAAAAAAGAGTAGGGGAGGGGTCCAGTAAAATTTGTTATTTGAAGTAAACAATTTTTAGTGAAGCTATAGAGATAACCTCGAAAAAACAATGCAACAACAACTACCCTACCCACAACCAACTAGCAAATTTTGTTGCAGGTGTAGAGAGAACACAAATATTTTAATAGCTGGGCAAAGCAATATGAAATGACCCTTGACAAGAGAATTCATTTTGAGTATCTGGATGGGGGAGAAATAGTAAGAGTATGGAATGGAAACAAGTTGTAGCTAGAAAGAAAACCAAATTTGAAATGAGAATATTGCAAGGAAAGAGTAAGGTAAGATGGGCTAAGAGGAGGGAGGGGCAAAGTATGTGAATTGAAATATAGTATAAAATCTAGTGACTTATATACAAATTTGTTGGACAAGAAATGAGTGTTATAAAGCTATGCAGGAAAGAAAGTATGGCAAATTATGAAGACCATAGTGGCTTTCATATGGGTGGTCTCTTGTATTTACTACTTTTTTATTCTTTCTGGATCTGCCTCTGGTAATGTCAGATGTTGACCCCTTCTGACCTTAGTTAGGCAGCCTGTTTGATACTTACAGTGATCTGCTGTCCCTGGCTGTCTCTTTCAATTGTTAATATGGTCCGTTGGCACTCAGCAGTCAGGTTTAAGCACTGTATGGTGGGTCCAAATCCCTCCTGTGGTGGGGCTATTGTTTCCCCACAGGTACCTGCTGCTTGGAGGGGAGTGGTCTGCCTGAGCAGGATGATTGCTGCATATCGGGGTTGGCTCAGCACTGGATCCTGGGGGCTACTTTCTTAGTTCTCTCTCCAAAGCCTCTGGCTCTAGTGTCTCTTCAAGTCTCTCTAGTCCTCTCTGTACCTCCTTTGCCAGGGATCTGCTCTCTCTGGCTGTCTCCTTTGTTATTAATCTGGTCACTGCACTGAGTGGTAAGGCTTAAGCACCAAAGGGCCAGGGCAGAGACCCTCCTGGGGTGGGGGCTGTTGTTTCCCCTCAGGCTACTGCCACTCAGAGGGGAGTGGTCTGCCTGAGCACAAAGGCTGCTGCCATCTGGGGGATGACTCAACACTGGGATCCTGGCTACTTTCTCAGTTCTTTTTCCCCAAAGCCTCTGAACCCAGTCTCCGCTCAAGCATCTCTAGTCTATTCTGTCTGTGCCTTTGCCTGAGCCCCAGGTAAGTGGCTGCAAATGAAAATTTGTGTGTTGGCCCTTTAAATAGCCCTTGCATCTCCAACCACCTGTCTCTGGCAAAGAGTAACCCTGCTGCTTTTTCCACTGGTTGTTATCTGTGTACTTTTTGGGCTCCTGTGTTCTAGGCTGGGAATCCTAGCTTAGGGTTTAGACCCCAATCTCCTTCTGGGGGTCCAACTGGCTGCTTAATTATCCCACCATCCTGCCACCCATGGGCACCCAGCCAGCCCTCTCCAGTCCCTACTGCACTCCTTACCAGACCAGTTGTGCTATAGCTTGTTCTGTATTTCTGAAGTCATATGCTTCTCTCTGGCTATCGTTTAGTTGTTTGTTCTGGGTGGTTTCTCCACAATTGAGTTGTAATTCCAGACTGGTCCTGGGAGGAGGTCAGTGTGACTTCCATTCACTCCTTTGCCATCTTCCTTCCATGCCCTCTATTTTTAAAATAGTTTATCATTTTCCTTTTTTTCTATGTAGATTTTGAGTATATCTGAAAATACTTTTTTTGTATACAATGTTTTACAGGTTGGTATTTTTTTTTCATTATCATTCGTTCATTCACTCAATGACTATTGAGGACTTACCATGTGCATATACTGTTTTTTAGTGGTTTTTTTTGATAGAGCAGTAAACAAAACAGACCAAGTCCTGTACTATATTGAAATTAAATTCTATTTGGGGGCAGGGAGATATAAAGCTTCACTGATTGTGAAATTTTAAAAGAAGATCTTAGGAAATGAAGGAATTAGTCATATAAAGGAATGTCAAGGGCACAGGGCTTTAGATGGAAGAAGCTTAGTGCATTGGAAAATAGCAAAGAAGCCAAAGTGGTTGGAGTAGAGTAAGAATTGAGTGAATAAAAGGAGATAAGATTTAGTTTTATGAAATTGTCTCAATGCATTTTACTTTATAATTGGTATTTTCTCCCATTTGCAATGCCACCTTCATTACATATTATCTTTTTATATACTTATAAAACTATTTCTATACAGGGTGTTCCATTTGCTTGTTAGCCAATTTCTATATAAATATCAGTTTTTATTATTATACCTTGCCAATAAATCTTGATAACTGATAGGACAAGTCCCCATACCTTATTTTTATTCTTCAAAATTGTGATATCTTTAATCTTGAGTCATTCAGAGAGAATTTAAGATCAGCTTCAGAATTTCATTTAAAAATCTGTGGGGATGAACTGCATTGAAGTTATGATTTGGCAAGAATTAGCATCATTTGCATATGTAGTATTTCTCCTTGTTAATAAGGTTGGTTTCATACTCTTATTTAAAAGTATCATTTTATGACTTTTATAATTTTACCAGAAATATCTTGAATATTGTATAAAATTTGGTGGTACTGATGGAACATTTTAAAAACCACTTCACTGAAGTATGATTGACATAGAAAAAATTGTGGATAATTAATGCAAACAGCTTGATTTGTTTGGACATCAGTATACACCCATGAAGTCATCATCATAGTCAATGCTATAAACATATCAATCAACACTAAATGTTTCCTTCTACCTTATTTTGTTCTTTTTCCCTTCTGTGATAAGAATGTATAACATAAGATCTACACTCTTAGCAAATTTTTAAGTATAAAATACAAATGGTTAGTTATAGGCCCTATGTTTTACAGTAGATCTTCAGAACTTATTTATCTTGCATAACTGATGATTTTATATCTTTTGACCAACACTTCCTTACTGTCCCTCTCTCCAGGCTCAAGACAATCACCATTCTACTCTGTGCCTCAAGTTTGAGTATTTTTAGATTCCACATATAAGTGAGTCCATGGAGTATTTGCTTTTCTGTGTCTGGCTTATTTTATTGTACTTAGCTTAATGTCCTTCAGTTCCATCCATACTGTAGTAAATGACAAGATTTCTTTCCTTTTATAAGGCTGAATAATATTTGATTATGTGAATACACCACATTTTCTTTACCCATTAGTTTATTGATGGACATTAATTGTTGTTTCCTTATCTTGGCTATTGTGAATAATGCTGTAATAAACAGGGGAGAGCAAGTATCTCTTTCAGAGCCACATTTTAATTTATTTTTTTATTGTTCAAGTACAATTGTCTCCATATTTTAATTTCTTTGGACACATAAACAGAGGTGGGTTTGCTGGATCACGTGGTAATTCTATTGTTAATTTTTTGAGGAACCTCCATATTGTTTTCCATAATGGCTGTACAAATTTACATTACTACCAAGAATGTGCAGAGGTTATCTTTGATCCACATCCTCCCCACCGGTTTTTTTTAATTGTTTTTTTTTGATAATAGCCATTCTGACAGATGTGAGGAGATAGCTCACAGTGGCTTTGACTTGCATTTTTCTGATAATTAGTGATGTTGAGAACCTTTTCTTATACCTGTTGGACATTTCAATGTCTTCTTTGGAGAATATATTCAAGTCTTTTTTTCACATTTTTTTTATTGTTGTTCAAGTACAGTTGTCTCCATTTCCCCAGCCGTTGTCCCCCTCCTCAGCCATCCCCATCTCCCATCCCTGATCCCACCCCTTCTTGGTTTTGTCCATGTGACCTTTATAGATGTTCCTGAAAACCCTTCCTCATTTTCTCTCCATTATACCCTCCCCCCTCCCCTCTGGTTACTGTCAGTTTGTTCTTAATTTCAATGTCTCTGGTTATATTTTGCTTGCTTGTTTGTTTTGTTGATTATGTTCCACTTCTAGGTGAGATCACAGGGTCTTTGTCTTTCACCGCCTCGCTTATGTCACTTAGCATAATGTTCTCCATATCCATTAGGTCTTTTGAATATCTTGAATCTTTTAAAGATATTTATTTCAAAATGTCTTATTGTATTTGTTGCTTTTATTAAGGCTCCTTCAAAAATTAGTTTATGACTTTTATTGAAATTATATGGAAATTAATTGATTTTTATTTTTTAACAAAATTTATTTTTAGGAATTTTGTATTTACAAAAAAAATTTGAGAACAATATAGAGAGTTCTCATATTCCCCATATACTTTTTCTTAGTGTTGACACCATATATTATGATGGTTCATTTATTACAAGTAAGGAAACCACATGGATATATTATTATTAACTATGCCCATACTTTATTCAACTTTTTGGGGCTTTTGCAAATTTTTTTTTTGTATTTTAGGATCAAATGCAAGATAGCACTTTATATTTAGTCAACATGTCTCTTAGGGGTCCTCTTGGCTGTGACAGTTTCTCCAACTTTCCCTGTCTTTGATGACTTTGGTGGCTTTGAGAAGTATTGGTTAGGTATTCTATAAAATGTTCCTCCACTGGGATTTGTCTTATATTTTTTTCATGAATTGATTGGGGTTATGAGTTTTTAAGGGAAGACCATGGAGGGAAAATGCTATTTTTATGAAATCATATCAAGGGTATATACTATCAAACTGACTTATCACTGATGATGATAACACTGAATATGTGCCTGACATGATGGTGGCCAGGTTTTTCCACTGTAAAATTACTCTTTCCTTTCCACTTTCTGTATTGTACTCTTTGGAAGGAAGTCCCTATCTGTAGAATTTTCTTTAAGGAAAGGAGTTATATTCAAACTTGTTGAAGGTGGAGTATCTACATAAATTATTTGCAGATTTTATGCATCAGATATTTATTTTTATCACCCATTTATTTATATATTCAATCATTGATTTATATTGTTATGAATTTATGAATATTTATTTTATTGTTTAGGTTTTAATCCTGCACCGATTTATTTTGTTTTCAAATTGTATCATTTTTGGTCATTAGGAACTCTCTCCGATGGTTTCTGTGTCCATTAGACATATCCCCATCATTAAGGATTTTTTTTAGTACTTCCTTACCTTCTGACATCATAAGATACTTTAGACTTATCTTGTGTATCCACTGACCCAGTCCTTAAATCAGCTATTTTTT
Organism: Desmodus rotundus; assembly: GCF_022682495.2. Classification (NCBI taxonomy): domain Eukaryota; kingdom Metazoa; phylum Chordata; class Mammalia; order Chiroptera; family Phyllostomidae; genus Desmodus; species Desmodus rotundus. The sequence continues at coordinate 51,581,158 of NC_071400.1, forward strand.
TCAAAGATCTCTGGTTACTTTAATAGGAAATGATTAAGAAACCAATATTTTTTTTACTAAGTTTACTTATTGCTTCTGGGTTACTGTTGCTTTTAGGTCCAAACAGATGACAGAGCAGGAATCATATGTATGTATACTAACCCATGTATATACATATATTTGTAAATATTTTATGTGTTGCAAGCCATCATCTGTATTTATATTAAGATAAATATGAGTTCATAATTATGTCTCTGACTTTATTATCACATGGAATATTCTAGTCTTCCTCATCTGTGAACTCCCACTGCAACAGAGAAACATAGTTCCTACCATGCACCATCCATTTATTTCTTTTTCAGTTCCAGTATATGTGTATAAGGGTATTAAAATTGTTAACTAGTATCTATATGGAAAAAAGTTTATTCACTAGAGTACATTACTTGTACACAGTTGGTTTTGCCTTTAGTCTTACAGTCTCCACTCTTTGTCCTGTGAAGTCAGTAAATTTTGGTAAATGCATGCTATTATGTAGTCATCATTACAGTATCATACAGAATAGTTTCATAGACTAAAGAATTCCCTCTGCTTCACCTATTTCTCAATCTCCCACACTCACCCTCAACTGACAACCATTTCCCTTTTTACTCTCTCTAAAGTGTTGCTTTTTCCAGTATGTCATATAATTTGAATCATACAATATGTAGACTTTTCAACTGGCTTTTTTCACTTAGCAGTATGCATTTATGAATCATCTTTGCCTTATACCCTCTGCCACCACACCTCAAGGGTATAGGGAGGATAAATGGTGATTGACAGAGACTTGAAGTGGTAAACACACAATACAGTATACAGATGATGTGTTGTGGAATTGTGCATATATATAATTTTATTAAACACTGTCACCCCAATAAATTCAGTGAAAAGGAAAAATATGATAGGAAGAGAAAAATTTTTAAAAATCATCCATGTATTTTAATGGCTTACAATTTTATTGTTGTGTAATATTCCATTTTATGGACACACCAGTTTGATTATCCATTCACCTATTAAATATGTCTTTGCTGGTTCCAGTTTTTAGTGATTATAAGTCAATCTGCTATAAAGTAGTATGTATAGGTTTTTGTATAAACATAAGTTTACTACACTTTTGGGTAAATATCAAGTAGCATGATTGTTGGATCATATTGTAAAATATGTTGAGTTTTATTAGAAACTGACAATCTGTCTTCCAAAGTTGCTGTACTATTTTGCATTTCCAGAAGCAATGAGTGACAGCTACTGTTCTTATATATTTTCGCCAGCAATTTTTATTGCCAGTGTTTGAGGTTCAAACAATTATTTGTTTTTGTATTGATTTTATATACAGAAATATTGCTTAACACTTTTAATATCTGTCATTGTTTTCATTCCAATTCCTCTGGATTTGCTATAGAAACAATTATATGGATAGTGAATGATATCAATTTTGCTTTTTCCTTAAGTTCCTCATATAGTAGTTCTTTATCTGCAGCTTTGTTTTTCTGCAGTTTCAGTTACCCACAGTCAAATATGATCAGAAAACATCAAACATTCTTTTTTTTTTTTCATGACTTTAATTTTTATTTTATTTTTTATTTTAATTATATTTCATTGATTATGCTATTACAGTTCTCCTGATTTTCACACTTTGCCTCCCTTCCACCCAGCACCCCTAACTCCCTTAGGTAATACCCCCACCATTGTTCATGTCCATGGGTCATTCATGTAAGTTCTTTGGCTACTCCATTTCCTATGCTGTACTTTACATCCCCATGGCTATTCTGTAACTACCTATTTGTAATTCTTAATCCCCTCACCTCTTCACCCCTTCCCCCACACACCCCTTCTATCTGGCAACCAACAAAACTCTCTCTGTATCCATGATTCTGTCTCTGTTCTTCTTGTTTGCTTAGTTTGTTTTTAGATTCAACTGTTTATAGTTGTAAATTTATTACCATTCTAATGTTCATAGTTTTGATCTTCTTTCTCTTGATAAGCCCCTTTAACATTTCATATAATAATGGCTTGCTGATGATGAACTCCTTTAGCTTTACCTTGTCTGGGAATCACTTTATCAGCCCTTCAATCTTTAATGATAGGTTTGCTGGGTACATCAATCTCAGCTGTAGCTCCCTGCTTTTTTTGAATATTTCTTGTCAATCCCTTCTAACCTGCTAAGTTTCTTTAGAGAAATCAGATGACAGTCTTATGGGAACTCCCCTGTAGGTAACTAACTTCTTTTCTCTTGCTGCTTTTAAGATTCTCTCTTTATCCTTAACTTTTGGCATTTTAGTTATGATGTGTTTGGAGTGGGCCTCTTTGCATTCATCTTGTTGATTTTCTGTGCTTCCTGGACTTGCATGTCTATTTCCTTCACTGAATTAGTGAAGTTTTCTTTCATTATTTTTCTATTTTTTTTTTTTTTGTGAGTGACTTCCATTCAATATCTTCTTTTTTTTTTTATTGTTATTCAAATACAGTTGTATGCCTTTTCTCCCCATCCCTTCACCCCACCCCAGGTGAACCCACTTCCCTCCCCCCTCCCCACCCTCCCCCTTGGATTTGTCTATGTGTCCTTTATAGTAGTTCTTGTAATCCCCTCTACCCACTGTCCCCGCCCCCACCCCCCACCCCCGCCCGCCCTGGCTATTGTTACATTGTTCTTAACTTCAATGTCTCTGGTTATATTTTGTTTGCTTTTTCCTTCTATTGCTTATGTTCCAGTTAAAGGTGAGATCATATGGTATTTGTCCCTCACTTCCTGGCTTATTTCACTTAGCATAATGCTCTCCAGTTTCATCCATGCTGTTGCAAAGGGTATAAGCTCCTTCTTTCTCTCTGCTGAGTAGAATTCCATTGTGTAAATATACCATAATTTCAATGTCTCTGGTTATATTTTGTTTGCTTTTTTCTTTTGTTGATTATGTTCCAGTTAAAGGTGAGATCATATGGTATTTGTCCCTCACCGCCTGGCTTATTTCACTTAGCATAATGCTCTCCAGTTCCATCCATGCCATTGCAAAGGGTACAGAGGGGAGTGGGGAGGGGATAGTAGGGAGAGGGGTCTATAGGAGCTACTATAAAGGACACAAGGACAAAATCAAGGGGGAGGGTAGAGGTGGGGGAGGGAGGTGGGACTGGCTGGGGTGGGGTGGAGGGATGGGGAGAAAATGCAGACAATTGTAACTGAATAAAAATAAATACATTAATTAAAAATAAATTTAAAAATAAATAAAAATTTAAAAAAGAAAACATCAAATAGAAAATACCAGAAATAAAAAATTCACATGTTTCAAGTTGTGTGCTGCTTTGAGTAGTATGATGAGATATTGTACCATCATGCTCCATCCTGCCCAGGACAGACATCATCCTTTTGTCCGATGTGTCCTTGCTGCATATGCTACCCACTCTTTAATCACTTAATAACTGTCTTAGTTATCAGAATGACTGTCATAGTATCACAGTGCTTGTGCAGCAGTAACCTTTATTTAATGTTATATAATTGTTCTATTATTATTGGTGTTAATTTTTTACTGTGCATAATTTATAAATTAAACATGATGACAGGTATGCATGTATAGGAAAATCATAGTATATATAGGGCTCAGTATTATCTGCAGTTCTAGGCACACACTGGCGGTCATAGAAAGTATATCCTGTGGATAAGGGGGACTACAGTAAGTTTAATTAAATTTTGAATTGTTCTCTTCTTATTGGATTTTCTAGCACTTTCATTTTAGGGGTGAATAGAAACAGTTTAATAAACATAATTAAATAAGTGGTTGACCTACTTTATGACCCAGAAATTCTACTTCTGGGTGTATATATACAAAGAAATCCAAAACATTAAATTGAAAATATATATCCAACCTTATATTCATTGCAGCATTATTTACAATGGTCAAGATATTGAAGTAACCAAGTATCCATCAATAGATGATTACATAAAGAAGATGTGGTACATATATACAATGGAATATAATTTGGTCATGAAAAAGAATGAAATCTTACTTTTTGTGACAACATAGATGGACCTCGAGGGTATTAAGCTAAGTGAAATAAGTCATAAAGAGAAATACAAAATGAAAAAACCCACAACATGGGAGAACATATACTCTGGTACCTCTGATAAGGGGTTAATATCCAAACTTTATAAAGAACTTATAAAACTCAACACACACACACAAAAGCAAATAATCCAATTAAAAAATGGGCAAAGGACCTGAATAGACACTTCTACAAAGAGGACATACAGATGGGCAATAGACATATGAAAAGATGCTCAACATCACTAATCATCAGAGAAATGCAAATTAGAACCACAATGAGATATCATCTCACAATTGTCAGAATGGCTACCATCAATAAATCATCAAACAACAAATGCTGGCAAGGATGTGGAGAAAGGAGAACCTTTTTATATTGTTGGTGGGAATGCAGACTGGTGCAGCCACTGTGGGAAGCAGTATGGAGATACCTCAAAACATTAAAAATAGAGCTACTTTTTGACCCAGCATTCCCACTTCTGGAAATGTAAAACACCATTTCGAAAGAATATATGTACCCTTATGTTCATTTCACCATTATTTGCAATTGTCAAGTTATGGAAGCATCCCAAGTATCCATCAGTAGATGAGTGGATAAAACAACTGTGCACCATTTATACAATGGAATACTACTCAGCCATAAAAAAGGGGAAATGTTTATCCTTCACAACAATATGGGTGGACCTGAGAACGACATTTGACTTATTTCACTTAATCTGGTCAGAGAAAGACAAATAGCATATGACTTCACTCAAGTGGAATCTAATGAACAAACTAATAAGCAAAACAGAGACAGACTCATCATTAGACAGCAGGATGACAGCTAAGGGGGCACATGGTAAGGGGGTTGAGGGATTAAACAAAAAGGAAAAAGGACTCATGAACGTAGACAACAGTGTGGTGATTGTTGGGGGTAAGGTAATATAAGGAGAATAGATGGAAATGGAAAATACAATAAAAAGGACTTAAAAAGAGAAAGACAAGTACATAAGGTTTCTCTTATATGTGGAATCTAAAGAACAAAATAACAAACAAAACAGAAACAGATTCATAGATACAGAGAAAAAACTGAGGGTTGCCAGATGGAAAAGGATTTAGGGGACAGGGTGAAAAAGGTGAAGGAATTAAGAAGTACAAATTGGTAGTTATAGAACAGTCATGGGGATGTAAAGTGCAACAAGGGAATTTTATAATAATATTGTAATAACTATGTATGGTTGCAGGTAGGTATGACACTTATCAAGGAGAACAATTTGTTACTTATATAAATATCTAACTAATATGCTGTACACCTGTAGCTAATGTAAAATAACATTGAATGCCAACTGTAATTGAAAAAAAATAAGGGATTATTTTTAATGATTCACATTTAGATAAGATGTTTGTGATAAGAAGCTTATTGATACATTTTATTGAGATAAGAAGACTTCCTCAGTCTGTGGTTTCGTGAGAGGTTTTTTTTTTTTTTATCATGAAATGATGTTTAAAAGTTCTTTAAGAAAGAACTCAAAAGAGTTCTTTTGAATCTACCGAGACTATCATATAATTTTCTTCTTTAATCTGTTAATGTAGTGATTACAAGTAGCATATTTTCTAATGATAAACCATCTTTAAATTTTAATAAAAATTCAATTTAATCATAAACTACTCTTAAAATATAACAGTGGAAATGTATTTAGTTTTAAATGTCCCTTTCTCTATCTCGTTAGCTTTTTTGGCAAAAAAAAAAACCATACTATCCTCACAAAAGTATTTTGGGTACTTTGCTATTTTCTCTATACTATATTTTAATGGTATTTTATTTTATTTTTATAATAATTTTTATTTTCAATTACAGTTGACATACAATATTATATTTTTCAGGAGTACAACTCAGTGAAAAGGCATTTATATAACATACAAAGTGATTACCACAATAAATTTAATAGCTATCTGACACCGTATTTATTACAATATTACTTTATGTTGTACTTTACATCCCTTGACTATTCTATAACTACCAGTTTTTACTTTTTAATCCCTTTACCTTTTTGATCCAGTGCCCCAACACATCTGACCATCAATGTGTTCTCTGTATTTATGAGTTTGTTTCTGGTCTGCTTGTTTATTTTGCTTTTTTAGATTCCACAAAGTGAAATCATATGGTATTTCCCTTTGTCTGTCTGAGTCTGACTTATTTCACTTAGCAAAATACCCTGTACATCCAAACATGCTGTTGCAGATGGCAAGATTTTTATTTTTATTTTTATGGCTGAGTCTTATTTTATGTATATATGTACAACTTCTTTTTCCATTTATTTATTGATGGACAGTTAGGTTGCTTCCATAGCTTAGTTATTGTAAATAATGCTACAGTGAACATATGGTTGCATATGTCTTTTTGATTTCATATGTTGTGTTTCTTTGATTAAACACCTGAGAGTGGAATTGCTGGATCTTTTGTTGTCTCCTGTTATAGCCTTTGTTATAAAGTCTATTTTGACCATTATAAGTATTACTCCCCAGCTTGTCTCTATATTTTAAAATTTTGTATATGATTGATGCTATTAAATTGACATGTTCTCATATTTAAATATATGGTAGAATACCCCCATTAAATTGTCTGATGCTAGTAGAGGATTTTTGATACACTATTAAATTATTGATTTAATTTCTTCATTCTCACAGATATATTCAGTTTTTAATATTAAAACCATTATGAAATATATAGATATTTGTAATTTTTATTTATTTATTTTTAGAAAGAGGGGAAAGGAAGGAGAAAGAAAGGGCGAGAGATATCAATGTGTGATTGCTTCTCATGTGCTCCCTACTGGCCCAGAAACCCAGGCATGTGCCCTAGACTGGGACCAAATTGGTCACCCTTTGGTTTGCAGGCCCAAGCTCAATCAACAGAGCTACTCCAGCCAGGGCCATTTTTGAAATATGTATTTTTAGGAAATTACCCATTTATCTAAATTTTCCAATTTAGTAGCATAAGGTTTTTCACAGTACTTGATTATGTTCAATCTAAAATCTATCTTTACATGCTTCTTTTTCTGTTCTTGGTATTACTATTTATTTACTAAATTGTAATAAGTTTGTCCATTTTATTATCTTAAAAAATAACACTTGGTTCTGTTTTGTTAATTATTTCTATTTTGATAGTTTTTTAAAGGTACCTTCTGTACTTATCTTTATTTTACATATATTTTTTACCCACTTTACTTTTATTCTGTTGTTCTTTACCTAACTTGAGTTCTACACTATGGCACAGAAAGCTAGCTTTCCACCAAAGATTTTATTTCATTTTTTATTTTATTGTTCAAGAACAATTGTCTGCCTTTTCCCCCCACATCTCACCCTCCACCCCAGCCAACACCACCTCCCTCCCCTGATTCCAACCCCCCCTCCCCTTGGTTTTTTACATGTTTCCTTTATAGTTGTTCCTGAAAACCCTTCACATTTTCCTCCCATTGTCCCCTCCTATCTCCCCTCTGGTTACTGTCTGTTTGTCCTGGATATCAATGTCTCTGGTTATATTTTGCTTGCTTGTTTTGTTGATTAGGTTCCAGTAATAGGTGTGATCATGTGGTATTTGTCTTTCACTGCCTGCCTCATTTCACTTAGGATAATGCTCTCCAGATCCATCCATGCTGTTGCAAAGGGTAGGAGCTCCTTCTTCCTTTCTGCTGTGTAGTATTCCATCATGTAAATGTACCACAGTTTTTTGATCCATTCATTTACTGATGGGCACTTAGGTTGCTTCCAGCACTTGGCTATTGTAAATTGTGTTGCTATGAACATTGAGGTGCATAGTTTCTTATGGATTGGTGTTTTGGGGTTCTTAGGATAAAATCTCAGCAGCAGAATTCCTGGGTCAAAAGACAGATCCATTTTCAGTTTTCTGAGGAAATTCCATACTGTTTTCAACATTGGCTGCACCAGTCTGCATTCCCACCAACAGTGTACTAAGTTACCTTTTCTCCACAACCTTGCCAGCATTTGTTGTTTTTCGATTTGTTTATGATGGCCATTCTGACTGGTGTGAAGTGGTATCTCATTGTGGTTTTAATTTGTATCTCTCTGGTGGCTAGTGATGCTGAGCATCCTTTCATATGTCTCAGAGCCCTCTGTATGTCTTCATTGGAGAAGTGTCTGTATAGGTCCTTTGCCCATTTTTTAATTGGATTGTGTGCCTTCCTAGTGTGAAGTCATGTGAGTTATCATTTTGGAGATCAAACCCTTGTTCTAGATATCTTTGGCAAATATAATTTTCAACACAGAAGGTTACCTTTTCATTTTGCTAATGTTTTTTTTTAGCCATGCAGGAGCTTTTTATTTTGATGAAGCATTTATGTGTTTATTCTTTCCTATATGTACTTTGCTCTAGGGGGCATATCGGTGAAAATATTTCTGCGTGGAGTATGTGAGATTTTTCTGGCTATGTTCTCCTGTAGGACTATTATGGTGTCACAACTTATATTTACATCTTTTATCCATCTTGAGTTTATATTTCTGTGTGGTATAAGTGGGTGGTTGAGTTTCATTTTGTGGCATGTAGCTGTCTACATCTCCCAACACCATTTGTTGATTCCATTTTATGTTTCTGTCCCCTTTGTTGAATATTAATTGACCATAGAGACTTGGGTTGATACATGGGCTCTTTATTATGTTCCATTGGTCTATATGTCTGTTTTTATGTCAGTACCAGACTGTTTTGATTACTTTGGCCTTGTAATACAGTTTCATGTCAGGTATTGTGATCCCTCCTGCTTTGTTCTTCTTTCTCAAAATTTCTGCAGTTATTCAGGGTCATTTATAGTTCCATGTAAACTTTTGAAGTGTTTATTCCATATCTGTGAAATATGTCATTGGTACTCTAATAACAATGACTTTGAATCTATAGATTGCTTTGGATAGTATGGACATTTTGATGGTGTTAATTCTTCCAATCCATGAACATGGTATATGCTTCCATGTATTAGTATCTTCCTTAAATTCTTTCTTCAGTGTTTTGTAGTTTTCTGACTACAGGTCTTGTACCTCCTTGGTTAGGTTTATTCTGAGGTATTTTATTTTTCTTGTAGCTATAGGAAATGTGATTTTTTCCTGATCAGTTTCTGATATTTCATTGTTGGTGTAAAAAATGCCTTTGATTTCTGAATATTGACTTTGTGTCCCACTGTATTGCCAAATTCACTTATTAGATTGAGTAGTTTTTTAGCAGAGTCTGTAGGGTTTTCTGTGTACACTATCATGTTACCTGCAAACAGTGACAGTTTCGTTTCCTCCTTTCCAATTTGGATGCCTTTTATTGCTTTTTCTTGTCTGATTGCTGTGGCTAGGACTTCCAAAACTATGTTGAATAGGAGTGGTGAGAGAGGGCATCCTTGCCTTGTTCCTGATCTTAGTGGGAAAGCTCTAAGTTTTTGTCCATTGAGTGTGATGTTGGCTGTAGGTCTTTCATATATGGCCTTTATTATATTGAGGAATGGTCCCTCTATTCCCACTTTGCTGAGTGTTTTTATCAGAAATGGGTGCTGTATCCTATCAAATGCTTTTTCCACATCTATTGGTATGATCATGTGATTTTTCTGTTTCCTTTTGTTTTTGTGATGTATTACATTTATTGATTTGTGAATATTGTACCATCCTTACATCCCTGGGATGAATCCCACTTGATCATGGTGTATGATCTTTTTAATGTATTGCTGAATGTGGTTTACCAATATTTTTTTAGGACTTTAGCATCTGTGTTCATCAGTCATATTGGCCTGAAGTTTTCTTTCTTTGTTATTTCTTTATCTGGTTTTGGGATTAGGATGATGCTGGCTTCATTAAATGAGTTTGTGAGTCTTCCCATTTCTTGGATTTTTTGGATAAGTCTGTGAAGGATAGGGATTAACTCTTCCTTAAGTGTTTTATAAAATTCTCCTATGAAACCATCTGGTCCACAGCTTCTGTGTGCTGTGAGTTTTTTGATTACTGCTTCAATTTCATCTGCTGTTGTTGGTCTGTTCATGCTTTCTGTTTCTTTTTCATTCATTTTTGGAAGATCATATTTTTCTAGAAATGTGTCCATTTCACCTAGGTTTTCAAATTTCTTGGCATATAGTTCTTCATAATAATTCTTGCAATCCTTTGTATTTCTGTGGTATCAGTTTTAATCTCATGTCTTTAGTTTTTCATTGTGTTTATTTGGATCCTCTCTCTTTTTTTCTTGATAAGTCTGCTAAAGGGTTGTCGATTTTATCTTTTCAAAGAACCAGCTCTGGGTTTTATTGATCCTTTGAATTGTGTTTTTAGTCTCAATATTATTTAATTTTGCTCTGATCTTCGTTATTTCCTTCCTCCTACTTGCACTGGGATGTCTTTGTTGTTGTTCCTCCAGTTTTGTACATGTAGGGTTAGTTTGTTTATTGGAAAGTTTTTGTCTTTTATAGGTAGGCCTGTATCATTTTGAACCTTCCTCGCAGGACTGCCTTCACTGTGTTCCATAAATTTTCGATTGCTGTGAGTTAATTCATTCAGCAATACATTAAAAAGATCAAACACCATGATCAAGTGGGATTCATCCCAGGGATGCAAAAATGGTACAATATTCACAAATCAATAAACATAATACATTACAGAAACAAAAGGAAATGGAAAAATCACATGATCATACCAATAGATGTGGAAAAAGCACTTGATAAGATATAGCACCCATTTATGAGAAAAACACTAGGCATTTTTTCATTTGTTTCTAGAAAGTTCTTGATTTCTTCCTTAATCTCATTCTTGACCCACTCATTGTTTACGAGAATGCTCTTTGATCTCCATGAGTTTCAGTGTTTTTGAGTTTTTTCCTTGAGATTGGTTTCTAGTTTCAGTCTTTTATAGTCTGAGAAAATGTTCGATATGATTTTAATTTTCTTGAATTTGTTGAGGTTTGTTTTGTGTCCTACCATGTGGTGTGGCTTTGAAAATATTCCATGTGCATTTGAAAGGAATGTGTATTTTCCTTCTTTGGAATAAATGCTGTCTATATATCAGTTAAGTCCATTTGATCTAGGATATTGTTCAATGCTGCAATATCTTTGTTGATATTTTGTTTGGACAATCAAACCTTTTTTGATTATGGGGTGTTAAAACACCCTACTATAATAATGTTGCTATTTATATCATTCTTGCAGTCTTCTAAGATTTTTCTTATATATTTGGGTGTTCTATGTTGCGTACATATATGTTTATAATGTTTATGTCGTCTTCATAGATTTTTCCCTTGAGTATTATGAGGTGACCTTCTAGGTCTCTTTTTATGGCCCTTGTTTTAAAATCTAGTTTTTCTGATATGAGTATTGCTACCCTGGCTTTTCTTCCCTATCCATTTGCTTGAAATATTTGTTTCCAGCATTTCACTTTCAGTCTTGTAGGTCTTTTATCTGAGGTTGGTCTCTTGTAGGCAACATATGTGTGGTCATGTTTTCTTATCCATTCAGCTATTCTATGTCTTTTGATTGGAGCATTTAATCCATTACAATTTAAGGTTATTATGGATAGAAGTTTGTTCACTTTCCCCCTTTGTACCTGTATCCCTCTCTCTTTCACTCCTTTTCTTTCTCTTGTTATAGTAGTCCCTTAGTAGTCCTTGTAGGGCTGGTTTGGTGTAAGTGTATTTTTTCAGCTTTCTTTTGTCTGGAAATCATTATTTCACCTGTCATTTTAATTGAGATCCCAGCTGGGTAGAGTAATCTTCATTGCAGGCCTGTGTTTTTCATTACTTGGTATATCTCTTGACATTCTCTCCTGAGTTGGAGTGCTTCTGTTTAGAAATAACCTGATAGCCTTACCATAGCGCTTTTGTATGTTACTTCTTGTTTCTCCCTTGCTGCTTTTAAGATTCTCTCTTTGTCTTTAATACTTGGCATTTTAATTATGATATGTCTTTGAGTAGGTCTCTTTGGGTTCATCTTGTTTGGGACTCTCTGTACTTCCTGAACTTACATGGTTTTTTCCCCTCTCCAGGTCTGAGAGTTTTCTGTCATTATTTTTTCAAACAGGGTTTCTATCCCTTGTTCCTTTTCTTCTCCTTCTGGTATTCCTATGATTCAAATATTGTTGCATTTCATGTTATCTTGGAGTTTCCTTAAGCTCTCTGCATATTTTTTTAGTCTTTTTTTCATGCAGCTGCTCTAGCTGGGTGTTTCTTTCCATCTTGTCTTCCTGTTCACTAATTTGGTTCTCTGCTTCATCCAGCCTGCTTGTAATTCCTTCCAGTGTTTTTTTTTTTTTTCCCAGAATTTTATTGTTCATTTCTTCCTGGTTTTTGTTTATAGTTTTCTTACTGTTGTAGTTGTCACTCAGTTCCTTGTAGCTGTCTGTCAGTTCCTTGAGCATCCTTATAAACATTATTTTGAATTCTATATCTTATAGTTTGCTTATCTCCATTTCATTTAGCTCTTTTAGAGGGGAGTCTTCCTCTTTTTTTTTTGGTTGCAGGGGCTTTCTTTGTCTCACCATTTTAGATGACTCTTTTTGTTTGTTTCTGCAGTTCCTGATGTTTCGCTTTGCTATCTCTCTCGTATGCTGAATTTCTATGGTAGGAATTCTATAGGATTCAGTGGTGTGGTCTTTTTTATCTACTTGGCTGGATGTTCTAGGTTTGCCCTTTCTTCTGTTTGTGTGGGCTCTCTTGTTGTTCTTGGGTTTTTACCTTCTGGTGATTCCGTTTTTGGTAGGTTCTCTACTCCAGTGGGTATACTGATGTTTACAGCTCCCACATCTACTTGTATGTGATCAGTGGCAGTGGGTAGGCAAAATAGATTAAGGCAGTGGGAGAGTGTTCTATAGGATTTAATGTACCAACAAGTAGAGAAGAGATAGGAGATCCTTTGGATAAGTATAGCGTTAACAATGATATTTCACCCAACTAGCTACTTTTTATAAAAGGCAAAAGAGAGATAAGACACTTGTTAAAATGGAGGAGGCTTATAAGCAGAATCCAGAAAACAGAGCACTTGTGCAAGGTTAGATGATGAGATAGTGAGAGTAAAGGATAGAAAGTAGGCATAGTGTACAAGAGAATAGAGTTAACCACAACAATAATAAAGCTCAGGAATATAGTGAAATTGGCTAAGATCAGGGAGGGGTGCTGTGTAGTGTCTATAATTATATGGAACAACAATTATTTAAAATAGTACTGGAACAACAATAATATGACAAGAAATACATGATTTGGATAACGAGAATGGAAAGTACATGTTCAAGAGTAGTGTGTTATTGGAACATGAGTGAAGTGAAAGAAGGAAAATTAAAATACAATATAAAGGAGAGAATAAGGAAAACCAGTCAAAGAATGCAAATAAACAGAGAAATAAAATGAAGAAAACTAAACATAAAGAAGGTAAATTTAAAAATACTAATAACATAAAAGAAATAAAATAATGAAATAATAATAATATGAATAAACAATAAAGTGCCAGTTCTATGGGATAGCAAAGTGAAATTTGTCACAGTTTCTCAGTTTTGGGATTTAGCCTTGTGTTCCCCTTTTAGATCTGTCTCTGGACTTTTCACAGCTCCAGGTCTTATTGTCACACTTGGGGGAAGAAAAAAGAGAGAGAAAAGAAAGAAAATAAATAAGCCTCCTGCTCACTTTTAACCCATTGACCGAGTTCTGGTGGTCTTCCTGGATGCCACAGGAAGAGGGGGACTGGGATTCACTTTTCTCCCTTCCTATGGTTTTGCAAGGATGGGGGCCAGGTCTGGTTCACAATATTCACTGTTGCCCAGCCTCCAGATGCATTTCCTCCATGAGCTGCCAGGCCCCATTGTCCTTCTGCACCAGGCCTGTGCCTTTAATCCATCAGTTGAGCCGAGGTCCGTGTGGTGTGCCTCCTCCTTGGTCTTTGCTAGCCCACTGTGGCCAGAGCCCACCACTGGGCAAGCAGAGCCAGTCAGCCACCAGGTGCATGGAGCCACTCAGCCTCTGGGCATGCAGCATGAGTCAGGCATGGACAAGGGGCTCAAATCAGCGTCAGGGCAAGTGGGATGAATCAGCTTAAGTATGCGAGTCAAGCGCAATAGCGCAGTTCAAATCTACTGTCAGGCAAGTGTCCTGAGCCAAGCATTGGTGCACAGCTCAAATCACCCTTTGGGCAAGCCAGCTGCTGTGTGAGAGTTCCTTACAAAGCAGCTGTGAACCTTTTTTTTTTTTTTTTTTTTTTTTTTTGAGTGAAGGGCTCTTGTTTAAGCCCGCCATTCTTAACAAGCATCCAGCTTTTCACACAACCCAACTTTCTACCCAGACTAGAGACTATCCCGGTCAGAGTTGACATGGCACAACTCTTCTCCCTTCTCCAGGTGTTGCTTGGCTCCCCAGTTTCTCTGGTAATGACCTACCTGGTGTCCAAAGTCCCAGCGGGTGTACACTGCCTCTGTGTGTCTCCCACTTCACCTCTGTTCCCCTCAGCAACTTCTAGCATCCAGGTCCCTCCTGGTGCTGGGCTGCTCTCCCTGCTCTGGTGGGGGAGGGATCTGGTGATCTAACTCTCCTCCTAGTATCCTGTGGCAGGCGCTGGGCAGGGGCCACAGCAGCCTAGGTCCCTGTGCAGGTCCCAGGGACTGTAGCACCCCAATGCAATCTCCTCACCATCTGTTTTTCAATGTCGTCTATAATGTTTGGACTCCAAACTTCATATAAGTTGGGATTCTGTTGGCTATTCACTCTGTTACTCAGAAGGTTGGGTAGATGTTCCAGCTGGGCACAAGGAGAACTGGGATCTGCTCCCACCTACCTCTTCAACATCTTTCCACCTAAGATTTGTACTTTCCTTCCATAGTGTAGAATCGTTGCTAATATGTGTCTGTCCAGCTAGGGGCAACACTAACTTGTCACTCGTGTGTAGTTCCCTCCAAAGGGATGTCAGCAGATTATATATATATATATATATATATATATATATATATATATATATATATATACACACACAAATGGAAGTAGCTATCACATACAGGGTCCACTATGCTCTCTCCCTTTGTATTCTTTCCAACAGTAATTCTCTGACACCAGTTAAGTATCCTAAAATTCAGTTCAATTCTGGCATTAAGTAACTAGAGTTAGTGCAGACCACACAAGTTAAAGTCCTCAATTTCTGACACTAGTTAACCAGAGTTAGCAGAGACCCCAAAAGTTGAGGAGTTCAGTTCCACAAGACTTCCCTACTTCATACTACACCTGCAAGTCCCAGATCCCAAGGCTACTCAAGTCATTTATGACTTAGCAAAAGTTTCAGAGCTCAGTTTCATGAACTCCCTTCAGGTTTGATAATTTGCTAGAATGACTAAGAGCACAAGAAAGTTTTATGCTTACAATTAATGGCTTACTATAAAGGACAAATGAATAGCTATGTAAAAGGTGCATAGAGTAACATGTGTACAGATTCCTAATATAGGATCCTCTCCATCCGTGGAGTTGGTGTGTAGCACACTCCGGATACATTGATCTGTTCACGAACTTGGGAACTTTTCAGGCTCATTGTAATAAGGTTTACCTTGTACCTCACTCTTCCTGAGAGGTTGGAGGTGAGGTTGAAAGGTTCAACCCTCTAAGTCATATGGTTGGTTCCTCTAGTAACCACCTGCTATCCTGAAGGTACCAAGGGCCACTCCTAAAGGAGTAACCTAATTAGCATAACCAGGTATAGTCTAAATCTTGCTACAAATAACAAAAGGCATTTCTACCCAGAAATTCCAAAGGCTGATTTTTAGGAGTTCTGTATCAGGAACCTAAGATGAAGTTTTTGTCATTGTTGTTATACCACACTTTGTGTATGGGCTGAGTGATGCAAAGGAAGCATTGGAATTACGAGATGATGAAACCACAAGACAGAATAAGCTGAGACTTAGAGTCACCTCATGGAAGAGAGCTGTCTGATATTTCACAGATATAGAACAAACACTTCAGAAATTTATATGGAACCATAAAGAACCCCGAATAGCTGCAGCAATTTTGAGGAAGAAGAACAAAGCAGGAGGGATCACAATACCTGATATCAAACTGTATTACAAGGCCACTGTAAACAAAACAGCCTGGTACTGGAATAAAAACAGGCCCATAGACCAATGGAACAGAACAGAGAGCCCAGAAATAAACTCAAGTCTTTACGGTCAATTAATATTTGACAAAGGAGGCAGGAGCATAAAATGGAGCAAAAACAGCCTCTTCAACAGATGGTGTTGGGAGATCTGGACAGCTACGTGCAAAAAAATGAAATTTGATCACCAACTTATGCCACACACAAAAATAAACTCAAGATGGATAAAAGACTTAAATATAAGTTGTAACACCCTAAAAGTCCTCGAGGAAAACATTGGCAGGAAAATCTCAGTCATTCCAGGCAGCAACATCCTCACAGACATGTCCCCTAAAGCAAGGGACATAAAGGATAGAATAAACAAATGGGACCTCATCAAAATAAAAAGCTTCTGCAAGGCTAAAGAAAATAGCACCAAATTACAAAGAGAACCAACAGTATGGGGAAACATATTTGCCAATGATACCTCAGACAAGGGCCTGATCTCCAAAATATATAAAGAACTCACATGACTCCACTCCAGGAAGACAAACAACCCAATTTAAAAAATGGGCAAAGGGCTTGAACAGACACTTCTCCAAGGAAGACATACAGAGGGCCCAGAGACATATGAAAAGATGCTCAGCATCACTAGCCATCAGAGAGATGCAAATTAAAACCACAATGAGGTACCATCTCACACCAGTCATAGTGGCCAACATAAACAAATCCACAAACAAATGTTGGAGAGGATGCGGAGAAAAGGGAACCCTAGTGCACTGTTGGTGGGAATGCAGACTGGTGAGGCCACTGTGGGAAAACAGTATGGAATTTCCTCAGAAAACTAAAAATGGAACAGCCCTTTCACCCAGCAATTCTGTTGTTGGGATTATACCCTAAGAACCCTGAAACACCAATCCCAAAGAACCTATGCACCCCAATGTTCATAGGAGCACAATTTACAATAGCCAAGTACTGGAAGCAACCTAAGTGCCCATCAGCAACTGAGTGGATCAAAACATTGTGGTGTACCAAGATGGTGGTGTAGGTAGACACACTGCGCCTCCTCGCACAACCAGAAGTGACAGAAAATTGAATGGCAAGGAAGTCCGACACCAAGGAGATAAAAAAGAAACATACATCCAGACTGGTACGAGGGGTGGAGATGGGCACCAGGGCGGAGAGGAGTCACGTGGCCGTGGCAGGACCGAGACTGGCGGAGTGTGGGACAAACCAGGCAGGCAGTCTGACCACTAGCAGACCCTGCCGCCCCACATTCCCGCAAAGATAAACCGAGAGTGCCGGACTCAGAGTGGCAGAGAACAGGGCAGGCAGAGCAGCGGGTAGCACCCCGCGGCCCCACACTCGCGCACAGATAAACCGGGATGAACGGCGGGGAGCAGGGAGCGAAGCAGACCGCATAACCCAGGGCTCCACTGCCAGGAAATAAAGCCTCAATCCTCTGATTGAAAATCCCCATGGGGGTTGGGAGGGCAGCAGGAGAGACTCCCAGCCTCACAGGAGAGGTCGTTGGAGAGACCCACAGGGGCTTAGAGTGTGCACAAGCCCACCCACTCGGGAACCAGCACCAGAGGGGCCCAATTTGATTGTGGGTAGTGGAGGGAGTGGCTGAAATCCAGTGGTGAGTGGAGCTGGTGCCATTGCTCCCTCTCGGCCCCTCCACCACATACAGTGTCACAGCGCAACAACCAGCGTTACCCTGCCCTGGTGAACACCTAAGGCTCTGCCCCTTTACTTAACAAGTGCACCAAGATGAAAAGAAAAAATAAAAGGCCCAAATGACAGAACACTTCAAAGCTCCAGAAATAATTCAACTAAGCAACGAACAGATAGCCAACCTACCAGATGCACAGTTCAAAACACTGGTTATTAAGACGCTCACAGAATTGGTTGAATTTGTTCAAAAACTACATGAAAAAAAGAAGGCTATGCTAAGAGAAACAAAGGAAAATGTACAGGGAACCAATAGTGATGTGAAGGAAACTGGGACTCAACTCAATGATTTGGACCAGAAGGAAGAAAGAAACATCCAACCAGAAAAGAATGAAGAAACAAGAATTCAGAAAAATGAGGAGAGGCTTAGGAACCTCCAGGACAGCTTGAAACGTTCCAACATCCGAATTATAGGGGTGCCAGAAGGAGAAGAGGAAGAACAGAAAATTGAAAACTTATTGGAACAAATAATGAAGGAGAACTTCCCCAGTCTGGCAAAGGAAATAGACTTCCAGGAAGTCCAGGAAGCTCAGAGAGTCCCAAAGAAGCTGGACCCAAGGAGGAACACACCAAGGCACATCATAATTCCATTCCCCAAGATTAAGCAGAAGGAGAGAATCTTAGAAGCAGCAAGAGAAAAGGACACAGTTACCTACAAAGGGGTTCCCATAAGACTGTCAGCTGATTTCTCCAAACAGACCTTACAGGCAAGAAGGGACTGGCAAGAAGTATTCCAAGTCATGAAAGGCAAGGGCCTACATCCAAGATTACTCTATCCAGCAAAGCTATCATTTAGAATGAAAGGACAGATAAAGTGCTTCTCAGATAAGGTCAAGTTAAAGGAGTTCATCATCACCAAACCCTTATTATATGAAATGTTAAATGGACTTACCTAAGAAAATGAAGTTCAAAAATTGGAACAGTAAAAATGACAGCAAACACACAGTTATTAACAACCACACCTAAAACCAAAACAAAAGAAAACTAAGCAAACAACTAGAACAGAAATAGAACCACAGAAATGGAGATCCCATGGAGGGTTATCAATAGGGGATTGGGAGGGGGAGAGAGGGGGGAAAGGTACAGAGAGTAAATAGCATAAATGATAGGTGGAAAATAGACAGGGGGAGGGTAAGAATAGTGTAGGAAATGTAGAAGCCAAAGAACTTATAAGTATGACTCATGGACATGAATTATAGGGGGGAATGTGGGAAGTAGGGGGTGGGCAGGATGGAGTTGATTGAAGGGGCAGAAATGGGACAACTGCAATAGCATAATCAATAATTATATCAAAAAATTGTGGTACATTTACACAATGGAATTCTATACAACAGAGAGAAAGAAGGAGCTTTCTTTGCAACAGCATGGATGGAACTGGAGAGCCTTATGCTAAGTGAAATAATCCAGGCGCTGAGGAACAAATACCATATGATCTCACCTTTAACTGGAACATAATCAACAGAAGAAAAAAAGCAAACAAAATATAACCAGAGACATTGAAGTTAAGAGCAATCTACCAATAGCCGGAGGGGGTGGACAGTGGGAAGAGGGGATTACAGGAACTACTATAAAGGACACATGGACAAAATCAAGAGGGAGGGTGGAGGTGGGAGAGGGAGGTGGGTTCAGCTGGGGTGGTGGAGGGATGGGGAGAAAAGGTAGACAACTGTAATTGAATAACAATAAAAATTAAAAATTAAAAACAAAGAAACATGGAAGAGAGCTATCTGAAGTGATTGTGTGTGATCTTATTAGTGAAATATATAAAAAAATAAGGCATTTTCATGTGAGTGATATGATAGCATCTTGCATTGTTCACCGAGATTAATGCATACATACAGCTCATTATTTGGTCTTTATTTTTCGGCTATAAAATATTTTCAGCTAAATTGAAGAATGTAAGGGGCAGAATTTAGGGCAACTATAGCACCTAGAAAGTTAGGAGAAAATACAAGAAAGGGGAGAGCTATAGTTGGAAAGCCCTATATTTTGCAGAAAGTGATGTTCATCAATGTATATGTTTCTAAAAACAGCCTCAAGAATATATGAATCAAAAGTTAAAAGTATTAAAGGAGGCAGAGAGAAAGTTATGAACTTCATTAGAGATTTAAAAATCTCTATTTTTAGTTGATATAAGTAGATCTGAAAACACTATAAACTAACCTGGCCTAATTAATACTTATACATTACACCCTAAAATTAAAGAACATAATTATAAGTGCATATGGCATGTTTGCCAATATAGAAAATATGTCTGGACATAAAAGAAATCACAATAAATTTATAATACTTGAAGCCATACATAATGTGATGTGTTCTGTTAACATGGTGGAATTAAATTAGATATTCATAGGAATAAGAGATGTAGAAAATCCCCAAATGTTGGAAATTAACTAGTCTACATGTAAGTACTCCATGGATCAAAGAAAAGATTACAAAGAAAGTAAAATAATGTATATGTGTATATAATTTATTTTAATATAAAGTCTACAATAGCTATAAAATGTATACAAATTTTAATATGTTATTTATCTAAATACTTATTTAAATAAAGCATATATTCTTTGGTCAATGAGCTATTTAGAAGGGGGTTTTATATTTTCAAATTTGTGACAGCCTTATTTTTTAAGTAACTTTTTGCCCTTGGTTTCTCAGTATATTCCATGGTGTTCAGAAAATATGGCCTGCATCATATTAATACTTTGTATCATGCTGAGATATGTTTTTGCATCCCAAATACGTTCAGTTTTTGTAAATGTTCTATGTATACTTGAAAAGAATGTGTTTCTAAATTTTATGTGCTAAATTCTACATATAGAAATTAAAATAAACATTTTATGTGTTGCTCAAACATTCTATATGCTTACCAAATAAATGGGTGTTAATGCTAACTTCCCTTATAAAGTTTTTCTATTTTGTTCATTTCTGCTTCATATTTTGAACTGTGCTATTGGATATGTTCAAGTGCAGTGTTGCTCTAGTTTCTGTCATTTAAAAATGATATACAGTGCCCTTTTACATTTCTAATTGTGCCATCTACCCTAAGGTTTGCTTCCTGTGATATTAACTTGGATATACCAATGTATGTTTGTTTACAATTTATTGGGTTTATCTCCTTCATCTCCTTCATTTTTGCTCTAATCTTTTCTTTAGGCTATCTCTTGTAAACAGCACAAAGTTGGATGTTTAAAACCAATCTAAGAACTTATCTTTTAACTAGCACATTTAGTATATTTATGTATGATGTGATTGTCATGTTATTATTTGTTTGTATACCTTCATTATAAACCTTGCATTTTCTTAAACTTTTCCATCTTTTCATGCTATCTCTTGGAATAATCATGTGATCTTTCTTCTCTTTACTTTCTACTAATTTGGAAGTTATACATTCTGTTCTGATTGGAGGGGCACTCTAAATTTCTTCCCAAAATAAAATATATTAAATAATACTTTTTTTTCTTTTCGACATGATATTCTTTAGTATTTTACCTCTTCTTTATATAATGATCACAGACTAATATCTATTATTATTTAAAATTATTTTTATTTTATACAAGGAATACTTATTTATATATACTTGTGTTCAGTTTCTTCTTTCATTGCATATCTTCCTTAGAGATCCACTTTTTTTAGTTTTTCTGAAGCACATTTTTTCTATTGTTGTTAAAGTACAGTTGTCTCCATTTCCTCCACCCACCACTGTCCCCCATTCCAGCCATCCCTACCTCCCACCCTCAATCCTACGCCCTTTTAGCTTTGTCCATGAGTCCTTTATACATGTTCTTTGACAACCCTTCCCCTTCTTTACACCATTATCCCCCTCCTCCTTCCCCTCTGGTTACTGTCAGTTTGTTCTTTATTTCAAAGCATATATTTTAACAACTCATCAAGCAAGAAATTATTAGTGATAGAGAGTTCCAGTCTTTTACTAGGTTTGTCTTTATTTAATTCTTACTCAAGTGGTCATTTAGATGGGTATATAGAATTAGAGGTTCAAATACCATATGATCTCACCTTTTACTGGAACATAATCAACAAAAGAAAAAAGCAAACAAAATATAACCAAAGACATTGAAATTAAGAACAACGTAATAATAGCCAGAGGGGAGTGGGAAGGGGATAGTGGGGAGAGGGGTCTCCAGGAGCTACTCTAAAGGACACAAGAGCAAATCAAGGGGGAGGGTAGAAGTGGGGAAGGGAGGTGGGATTGGCTGGGGTGGGGTAGAGGGATGGGGAGAAAATGCATACAATTGTAACTGAATTACAAAAATAAATAAATAAAAATAAAAATAAAAGAATTAGAGGTTCATATTATGTTATCATCAGCTCCATTGCCTCCGTTTCTTCAAGTCTCTGTTTAAATTATAACTTATCAGTGAGGCCTTTCCTAACCACTTTATTTATTTATATATTTATTTTAAAATTTATTAAATTTATTGAGACAATATTGGTTATTAGGGTTATATAGATTTCAAGTGTACATTTCTATGGTACATGATCTGTATATTGCATTGTGTGCCTACTCACAAATTCAAATAATTTTCTGTCACCATATATTTAGCCCCCTTTACCCTTTACTATACCCAAACCCCCTTCTCTCTGGTAACCACTATACTGTTGTCTGCCTACCACTCTATTTAAACTAGAATGTTTCCACCACACCCCACAGTACTCCCTATCTTCTTAACTAGCACTTGTTACCATCAGCATCCTTTGAATTTTCTCATTTATTTACTGTCTGTCTCCCTCCATTATAATGTACATTCCATAAAGACCCATGCTTTGTCTGTTTTGTTCACTTCTACATCTCCCAAACCCAGAAAATCATTGTACAGTTGTTGAATGAATGAATGATTTCTGTTTTTGTTATTGTTAAGTCTACTGTCAGTACACTTGCTGTTCTCTTTTGTTCTGGTTGCTTTTATAATCTGATTTTTCCTCGGTGTTCTGAATTTTCGTTGTAATTTGGTGCTAGTATAAAGCTTTCTTATAGCTCTTTTTAATTTTCCTTCAGGACTTCTGTATGTGAAAATTCTTATCTCATTAACTTCTGGAAATGTCTCATCTATTATGTCTTCAAAATATTGTCTTTCCCTCATTCTTCTCTTCACTCCCTCTGGAACATACATTTATCTCTGTAATAACTTTTTGAAATTTTCTAAAACTATGTTTTTTATTCCAAGGAATTCTCTGTGTGTAACATGTTATTGTTATATCCAATTTTATTTGTACTATGACCACTATATTTTTCATTTGCATAAACTCAATTTACTTTTAATATTTCCATGTCTTTCATAGTAATGTTTCTTATTTTTAGATTCATCTTTTATTAATATATCTTTAATTCTTTAAAGCATTTTTATAGTTTCTGTAATATTCTTGAGAGTCAGGTAACTTTTCACCATGGTTTATTTTCTTACATTTTTTAATAATTTTTCATTCTAACTACATGTCCATTGGGAGATTTTCTGTGATAATCTTAGAGTGTTTTGGGGGGAGTCATGAAAATGCCCCCTGGGTATTATGGGGCATAAATTGTGTTAATATCCTAGGTTAGGGGTTCTCATACCTTGTATATAATGTATGTTTTCACTCCAAGCCACATGAGATGTATGCTTACAACCCTAGAATATCAAAGAACTGGCAGGATTCCTTGTTGTCTTCCTCTGTGAGGGTGTGGATTTTCCCTATTTTACTTTTTCATTGAGGTTATACTTTTTGGTGTTTCCACCCAAAGTTCCCTAAACTCTTTATATCATGCTGCACATAGAAATTTATAACATATTTAAGGCACTGTAAGATATGTCCCATCACACACTAGTTCAAAAGCTCTGGTCTCAATTTATGCATAAGTGTCTCTTTTATCACCTTATAAATGGACAGACATGTTTTTTTTTTTTTTTTACCATGCAGGGTCATTAAAACCTTGAACTATGTGATTTTGATAACCCACATCACCCCATTCCTCCTCCTTCACTATCCCAAGATGTCATCTTATATACCTAGAAGTCTGGTTATCAGTGCTGTCTCTCTCTCTTCCCACCCCCCCATCATTTCTCTTTTTCTTCTGAGTTCAACTATGTACTATGTATTTGAAATAAGGATTTGTGACTGTCGCATCTGCCTCCACCTGAAGCTGCAGGGACCATCTGCCTCGACGTCCCTCCTAAGCCTCCCATGCCATGCCGTCGGAAAAGACCTTCAAGCAGCGTCGCACCTTCGAACAAAGAGTAGAAGACGTCTGACTTATCCGAGAGCAGCATCCGACCAAAATCCCGGTGATAATAGAACGATACAAGGGTGAGAAGCAGCTTCCTGTTCTGGATAAAACCAAATTTCTTGTACCTGATCATGTGAACATGAGTGAACTCATCAAAATAATTAGAAGGTGATTACAACTCAACGCTAATCAAGCCTTCTTCCTGTTAGTGAATGGGCACAGCATGGTGAGCGTATCCACACCGATTTCAGAAGTGTATGAAAGTGAGAAGGATGAAGATGGATTCCTGTATATGGTATATGCCTCTCAGGAGACATATGGATTGAAATTGTTGGTGTAAGACTAGAAAAATGCATCTGTTCTAGAATTTTTTAAACCCTTACCAACAGGAAAAAAAGGGATGTTACCAACTGAGATTGATCAGTTAGTTCATCTAATCACAGATCATCAAAAACAGTAGTGTTCCTGCCTAGGAGTTTTACAAAGTTGTTTTTGTACTTCAAGCAGAAAAACTGAGCCCCAAATGAGCACACTCAGCTTTGGAAAACTATATTATTTAACCTAGGCTGTCTTGTTTTCAGATTTAGAAGTTTAAAAATAAAATACTTTGCATTCTGAGTTACCAATAAAATAGATCTTCAGTTATTTTAATGCTCTTTCCACAATAGGAACTTGCATTTTGAGTGTTTAGAGACAGTAAATCATTTCTCTAGGTTCACAGAACCTGCCAACTTTTTAATTGAAGGGTTTCTACCCAACTAGAGAAGTCTCTAAGAGGATCTTTAAGCATAAGTTGTCAAGCATAGCCCCCCCCCAAAACACATTTGCCATAATAATTGGCAAGAAGCAGGCCAAATAGGGGTGTGTAAGAAAAGTGAACTGCTGTTAAAGGTTCCTCCTGATTCCTAGTGAGTACACCCCAAGTCAACACTCTTGCAGTGTTAGGAAGCTCTTACTTGGTTTGTTCCCCAGGCAGTAACACACAGAAAAATATCACTGCTTAGTAGGAACCTTGAATAATTAATTTTGGTCTAGTTTCTCAAAAGACCTAGAGAAAAAAAAAGTAACATTTCTTCTGTTTCGGATATTCTCTGATCAAAGAGTTCAAACTAGTGCCTGCTTTGGTAATTAAACAAGCTACTGTATCAGTTTCATTCTTTAGGGCAGGGCTAGGACTACAGAATCCTCAAACTAAAAACGTTAAAATTCAGATGCACTTCTACATTTAGGCTTAAAGCTGCAGATGATCCATGTTTTACGTTAGGTGTGTGACTAAAATATGTGATTAAAAAGTTACCACATTTTAAAGAGTATTTCAGTTATCACTGTTAGGTCAAACCACCATTGAAATTCCCGCACTGTAAGTGCGTGTCATTTGTGAAGAAGGCAGTGAAAGGAGATATATTCTCTTCACGGATACTAATGTCAAAAATTAAAACTTATTTTCCAAGTCCAACTAGAATAACCAATGCTTCCTACTTTGTTGGGAACCGCCCTGCCTGGTTTCAGAGGCTGTAACCCCTCATGGTTAAGGCTGAGTCAGAGTTGGGACCATAAGCCACTAAGGAGACAAAGCTTGTCTCCCTGGCAGAAGTGCCACTTCTGCCCATTTCACCCTGCTTGGCCCTGAGCTTGGCCAGTTAGCCAATGACAGGTAAGAATCCTCAAGGGAGGATCAACCTAAGACAGGTTCTGGTCATGGAAGAGGCCCGCAGGGAAGGACTCGGGGGGGCTGTGGAAAAAGGGGGTGATGGACCCTCGCCCCTCGGCTTTGAAATAGCCTGAGTCCTCATTCTGTCTGCAAGAAGTCTCCTAATCTCTTGGCTGCCTGACTTCCCTTGCCTGACTTAAGCCTGAAGCAATAACAGAGGGCAGTGCAGTCCTGTGCTGGGAGGGGCGGATTCCCTGGGGAATCAGGCCTAAGAAAAATACATACATTCCTGTGAAACCTACTTAATTTGTACCCTCAGTTTAAGAGATAAGGGTCCAGACCTGAGATGAGTCTGGCGCCTAAAGTTTTATGGCCCTCTAACTAATTGGCTGTAACTCAGAATAAGCCCTCAGAGTTCTCTGTAAATCTTGTATTGTTTAACCCTTACTGGCTGACAATAATTGATGAGCTTTATCTGTATTCCTATTCGAATGAACCTAATAAAAGCCCCTGGAGAGAGAGGCTCGGGGCCCTTCTCCCACTGAGAGAAACGGCCACCTTTCCTCCCCAAGCAGATCATGTCTTGGTAGTCTTTTTCTTCGGCCATGGGGGAACCTGGGGGGCTGCGTTAAAGCCCCCCAGACACTACTTACCTGCCTGGGCTTCGTTATTTACTATTTTTATGGGAGTATCACAAAGAGATCACAGACCACTTTAGACTACATGTAGCAGGTCATGATCTGCCCTTGTGTATTTAGATGTGTATGGAATACCTGCATCAGTTAGTGGAAATTATTTGTTGTAATGGAGGGATTAGGCAATATTACTGCATATGGGCCTTCAAGCCCCAAGCTCCCATCACCTACTCCTGCTGCATGCATCTGTTTACATGGCTAACTTTTAATATGTATATTTTTACATTATGTACATTCTTAATCGGCCTGTCTTGTTTAGATTGTATACGTCATTATATCAGACATTGTTGTAACTACTGTGTGATAGGTAAGATTCCTATAAGAAATTTCTGCTTTAAAAAAAAAATATTGAGGCAAGAGGGGTGACTTATATCCCATATTAGTGGGTAGTCACTCTATATTTATAGGATCTTTAAAACAAGTACATTTTTAATGAACTAAGGTGAATAAAGGCACAATTAAAAACTGTAAAAAAAAGAAATAAGGATTTGTTTTATTTGGAATTTTCATGTTTGCAATAAGAAGGTTTTCAGTTAACTTTATTTAAAATATTGACTTTTCTTTAACTTGTATATTTGTTCTTTTTTGCTATTCATGTACAATTGTCTCCATTTTCACCCCACCATGCCCCCTTGCCCCACCCATCCATGCCTTCCACCCTCGAACCCACCCCCTTTGGCTCTGTCCATGTGTCCTTCATACATATTACTTGATGGCACACATTAGCATCCCTTATTATCCCTCTCCCCCTTCCTCTCTGGCTACTGTCAGTTTATTCTTTATTTTAATGTCTCTGGTTGTATTTTGCTTGATTGTTTGTTTTGTTGATTAGGTTCCACTTGTAGGTGAGATCATATGGTATTTGTCTTTTACTGCCTGGCTTGTTTCACTTAGCATGGTGCTTTCCAGTTCCATCCATGTCGTCAAGAAGGGTAGGAGCTCCTTCTTTCTTTCTGCTGCATATTATTCCATTGTGTAAATGTACCACAGTTTTTTGATCCACTCATTTACTTATGGACATTTAGGTTGTTTCCAGCACTTGGCTATTGTGAATTGTGCTGCTGTGAACATTGGGGTGCATAGATTTTTTATATGATATATCTTTATTCTGTAATTCACTCTCATATTCATCCATTAATATCACTCTATTAAAACTGCTGATACAAAGTGTAACAATTGGTTAGAGTAGGCTATGCTGCAGTAACAAAGAATGTCAACAACTTGCTGACAAAACACATGCATTCTTTAGCGTATTATATTTACATTTCAAGTTAGCTGAAATTCTGCAATACACCCTCTCCACTTAAGTATCTAGGCTAAAGGAAAATCCTTTGTCTGGAATACCATTATTCTTGCGGAAGAAGAAAAAGATAGAAAAGGTATGTAATTCTGCTCCCATCTATATTTAATACCTAACCACATAGATAGGAACCCATAGGAGAGACTACCAGGAGAGGTAGCTAATATTTGGAATAGTCACTAAATATTCCTCAATCTAAAATACTACATTATAAAAGATCTCTGTTGTTAATTGCCATAGATAGGTTATAGTCCTCTTCTAATTCAGTTTATGACAATTATTTGACATATGACACTACTCCTGATAGAGGACTCAAGAGTTTGAAAAATTTAGTTTAAGGTAAATAGTTATAAGCCTAATAAGTAATGCATACGTTAAAGCTTTTGTTTCAGAAACTACAGATAAGGCCCATACTGGCTCCTGGGAGAGATAGCCAACCTTTTGGGGCACTGCTAGAAATTACCCTCTGGGGAACAAGAGGAGGTATTCGGGCCATTGTGTTCCAGGGAGAGACAGATAACCACCCACCCCTGGGAACAGCTAACTACCCAGGACAAGAATGCTGCGGTTTCTTTCACCTAATTTTCCCTGACTTTCAAAACCACTCACCACACCTTGTTTATTCCCTGTTATAAAAGGCTGGCTTGGAAAAGAAAATGTAAGATGGTTTATTAGGGTATGAACCTGTCATCTCCTCAGATTGCCGGCCATCTGAATAAAGCACCCATAAAGATTCAATATGTGTCTCTGCTTATTGGATTTGGTACGTGACAGGTAGCACAAACGCCAGTGTCTTTTTGAGTTGCACTCCCTACTTCTTTAAGCAGTTTATTCACACGTTTTTTCTCAGTCCATTATCTTTTGGTTTTACTCTAGCACCCTGCCCTACCCACCCTCACCTCCCACATTCTCAATTCACCCATCCCCATGGTCTTTGTCCATGTTTTAAAACTCTCTCATTATATCAGAAAAAAACATGGCTTTATTTTCATAATTCTAATGAAAACCATACCCAATTCTTTTTTTTATTTTTTTGTGTTACATCAGCAAATTAGAAATAAGCATGTAGTCATACCAATAGCATCATTCTCACTAATGGCTGACTTTTATCTTGGGAACAGGAACTTTTCAAAGTGCTTAGCACTATGTTAAATGTAGTGTGAATAATCTCAGTCCATCTCATTTGTGTTTTGATTTTAATAATGACCTTATATTAATAGCTTATTTGCAACCATCACTTAAAGCAGTTTCTTTTTCTGCTCCTCCTATATCAACTCAAGATGAGCTAAATAGTTCTATAATTGTAAAAAACAAAACTTTGAAATAGTCAAAAACACCAGGTTATGTGTTTTACCAGGTACGTGCACAACATCATTCTTTCAGAATGCATTTGTGGTTTTTTTTCTTCTCTAATTTTGTTGTTATTCAAGTACTGTTCTCTGCCTTTACCCCTACCCCAGCCGAACCCCCAGCCTTCCCCACCTCCCTCCCATTTGCACCACTGCAACCCACCCCCATTATTGTCCAAGTGTCTTTTATAGTTGTTCCTACAAACCCTTCACCCCTTTCCCCTGAAATTCCCTCCCCTCTCCCCTCAGGTCACTGTCAGCCTTTTCTCAATTTCAGTGTCTTTGGTTATATTTTGTTTGCTTGATTGTTTCATTGATTACCTTCCTGTTAAAAGTGAGGTCATATGGTATTTGTCTTTCACCACCCAGCTTATTTTGCTTAGCATAATGCTTTCCAGATACATCCATGAAGTCACAAAGCATAGGAGCTCCTTCTTTCTTTCTGCTGTGTAGAAATCCATTGTGTAAATGTACCAGTTTTTTGATCCATTCATTTACTGATGGGCACCTAGGTTTCTCCCAGCACTTGGCTATTGTAAATTGTGCTGCTGTGAACATAGGAATGCATAGGTTCTTTTGGATTGGTGTTTCAGGGTTCTTAGGACATAATCCTAACAATGGAATTGCTGGGTAAAAAGGCAGTTCCATTTTTAGTTTTCTAAGGAAATTCCATACTGTTTTCTATACCTGTTGCACAAGTCTGCAATCCCACCAACAGTGCACTATAGTTCCCTTTTATCCACAACCTCTCCAACAATTGTTTGTTGCTTTGGTTATGATGGTCATTCTGACCGGTGTGAGGTGGTATCTCATTGTGGTTTTAATTTGCATCTCTCTGATAGCTAGGATACTGAGCATCTTTTCATGTGTCTCTGTACTCTCTGTATGTCCTCCTTGGAGAAGTGTCTTTTAAAGTCCTTTGCCCATTTTTTAATTGAGTTGTTGTTCTTCTTAGAAAGGAGTCGTGTGAGTTCTTTAAATATTTTGGACATTAAACACTTGTCTGATGTATCACTGCCAAATATATTTTCCCATATAGTTGGTTCTGTTTTTCATTTTAATGCTGTTTTCTTTAGCCATGCAGAAGCTTTTTAATTTGATGAGATCCCATTGTTTATTCTTTCTTTTACCTCCCTTATTTCAGGGGACAGATCCATGAATATATTGTTGTGCGGAATATCTGAGATTTTCCTGCCTATGGTTTCCTCTAGGACTTTTATAGTGTTATGACTCATATTTAAGTCTTTTATCAATCTTGAATTTATTTATGTGCGTGGTGTAAGTTGGTGATCAGGTTTCATTTTTTTTTTTTTTTTGCATGTAGCTACCCAGATCTCCCAATACCATACCTTGAAGAGGCTATTTTTGCTCCATTTTATGCATCTCCTGCTTTGTCAAATATTAATTGACCAGATAGGCTTGGTTTTTTTTCTGGGATCTCTGTTCTGTTCCATTGGTCTATGTGCCTGTTTTTACACCAGCACAAGACTGTTTTGATTACATTGGCCTTCTAACACAGTTTGATACCAGGTATTGTGATCCCTCCTGCTTTGTTCTTCTTTCTCAAAATTGCTGCAGCTACTCAGGGTAGATTATGACTCCACATACATTTCTGAAGTGTTTGTTCTATATCTGTGAAATATGTCTTGGGTATATTAATAGGGATTGCAATGAATCTCTAAATCGTTTTTGGTTGTATGGCCATTTTGATGATGTTAATTCTTCGAATACATGAACGTGGTACATGCTTCCATTTGTTTGTGTCTTCCTTCATTTCTTTCTTCAGTGTTGTATCGTTTTCTGAGGACAGGTCTTTTACCTCCTTGGTTAGGTTTATTCCTAGGTACTTTATTTTTCTTGTTGCTATATCAAGAGGTATTTTTCTTCTGATTTATTTTTCTGACATTTCATTGTTGAAACCCACCAAACCAGCCCTGCAAGAGGTAATAACAGGTCTGCCATAACAAAACTGAAAAAAAGAGTGATAGAGAATGGAACACATGTACAAAAAATGGCAATGAGTAAGTACATATTAATAATAATATTAAACTTAAATGTGTTAAGTGCTTCAATCAACAGACCTAGAATAGCTGAATGGATAACAAAACATGACCCACACAGATGCTTCCTACAATAGACCAACCTCAGAACAAAAGGCCTGCACAGACTGAAAGTTAACGGCTAGAGACAAATTTTCCAAGAACATGTACAGGAAAAAAAAATACTGGGGTAGCAATACTCATACACTTCAAAAAAAGAGCCATAAAAAGAGACCCAGAAGGTCATTTCATAATAGTCAAGGGAATAATCCATCAAGAAGACACAAAAGTTGTAAATATATATACACTCAACATAGGAGCACTCACATACATAAAGACAATCTTGGAGGACTTCAAGCAAGATATTGACAGCAACACAATTATAGTAGGGGATTTCAACACCCCAAAATCAAACTGGACAGATCTTCCAAACAAAGTATCAATGACAATATTGTGGCACTGAACAATATCCTAGGTCAATTGAATTTAACTGATAAATATAGAGCCTTTCATCCCAAAGAAGAAAAATACACATTCTTTTCAAGTACACATGGAACATTTTCAAAGATAGACCACATGATAGGTCAAAAAACAAGCCTCAAAAAATTCAAGAAAATTGAAATCATATCAAACATTTTCTCTCACCAGAAGGTACTAAAACTAGAAACCAACCCCAAGGAAATAACTCAAAAACACTCAAACTCATGGAGATTGAATAGCATGCTATTAAATAATGAATGGATCAATATTGAGATCAAAGAAGATATCAAAAACTTTCTGGATACAAATGAAAATGAAGTCAAAACGCTCCAAAACTTATGAGACACAGCGAAGGCAGTTCTGTGGGGGAAGTTCACAGAGATACAGGCCTATGCTAAAAACATAGAAACATTTCAAAAACACAACCTACACCTAGGTGACCCTACACCTACAAGAACTGGAGGGAGAAAAAAAAGACTGCTCAGAGAAAGTAGAAGGAAGGAAAGAACCAAGATCAGAGCAGAGTTAAATGACATAGAGACTAAAAGCTCAATTCTAAGGATGAATAAATCCAGGAGCTGGTTCTTTGAAAAGTAAACAAAATCAACAAGCCTTGATTGCAGAGGAAGATGGTGGCACGATAGGTGGGAGCAGAGTCCCCTTCCCATCTGCACCAGTGAAATGCCTAGCTGATCTGAGAACAGAGTGAACAGCCAATGGTATTCTAGCATATATGAAGATTGGAGACCAAAGATAGAGGACATTGGAAGATCAGTCCGTAAGAAGAATGCTTAAAGACAATAAGGTCTCTGGTACCAGCGTGGGGACCAGGGCAGCTGAAGCCCCAGGCCGGGGCGCATGGTCTGCTGTAGGATTTTTGGGAGAGAGCCATGCTGGGCTATGTGAGAGGCCAGGTGCTTGTTCGGACCAGGGGGGCTTGAATAGGAGGAATTTCTCGAAAAGAAAAAGAGAAATAGAGGCACTTAGCGGCTGCTTAGAGAACTCTTAGCAGCAGCCGTGGCCTCTTGCTCCTCCACTCCCTGAGTCCCAGTACTGTGAACAGTGGATAAGAAGCCCCAGCACACACTTGAAGCCCAGGTAGGTGCGCACACAGATCAGTGTACAGGCTGACTGGGTGCACAGGACCAAAGCCCCTGGGAAGATGCACACCCGGATCAGTGGCCTAGGTGCCTACACCTGAAACCCCAGGTGGGTGCGCACCCTGATAAGTGGCTCAGGTGCCTGGGCGCACAGGCCCAAAGCACTCGGGTCCGTGTTTAACCCGATCAGTGGCCTGGGCTCTCAAACCTGAAATCCCCAGTGGGTACACAACCTAATCACCTGCTCCGCTGCACCGGTGCACAGGCCCAAAGAAGCAGATTGGTGCACAACCCGACCAATGGCCTGGCTGCCTGCAGGCAACAACATCTGAAGCACCGGTTCTGAAAACTCACAACTAGCCCCTGCCCACAGAGCCCTGCAGGGCCTACTGGCTCTCTAGGAGAAAGGCAGAAAGCCCAGCAAAGGGGAGCTGCAGGGCTAGGGGACACTGCAGTCCCCAGAAAGAATTGACCCAGTAGGGGCTTAACTACCCTAAAGGAGCAATGAGAGGCCCTAGCATCTAAGACAGAAAAGAGCAAGACGGTGGACTGCGAGTTATCCCTAATTGGTGCACCTTAAGGACAGCACAACTGGTGAAATAAAGATCTAGAGGGGAGCAGAACGACTCTGAGGTATTGCATGGGAGGCTGGACAACAGCAAACAGTGTGGCTCAGAAAGGAAGAAAAGTGAAACCAATCCGTCCACCGACCCCCTCGGATTTCACAAACAGGAAGACCAGCAGAACTGACTTGAGTGGCTTAAAGCCAAAAAAAGATATTATTTCCCCCTAAATCCCTTCTTCCTTTCTGACCTACTTTCTTTTTATATTCCTTCTTCCTGACTTCCTTCCAAACTTCCTTTCCTTTATATTTATTTTCCCTTCCTTCTCTTTCCTTTTTTATCAGAGAATTATCAGAAACTACAGGGAAACTACAATGAACTCACTGCAAACTATATCAACATAAAAGAGGAAATAGGAACTATGAACAAGGGTTAAGAGGAAATGAACAGTACAATTTCTCAACGGAAGAACACAGTAGAAGGAATCAAAAGCACACTTTTTTTAATTATTTTAATTTTTATAGTTATTCAATTATAGCTGTATGCCCTTTCTCCCCATCCCTCCACCACACCCCAGCTGAACCCACCTCCCTCCCCCACCGCCACCCTCCCCCTTGATTTGATCCATGTGTCCTTTATAGTAGTTCCTCTAATCCCATCTTCCCACTGTCCCCCACCCCCCCACCCCCGCTATTGTTAGATTGCTATTAACTTCAATGTCTCTGGTTATATTTTGTTTGCTTTTTTCTTCTATTGAGTATGTTCCAGGTAAAGGTGAAATCATATGGTATTTGTCCCTCACCGCCTGGCTTATTTCACTTAGCGTGTTGCTCTCCAGTTCCATTCATGCTGTTAAAAAGGGTATAAGCTCCTTCTTTCTCTCTGCTATGTAGAGTTCAATTGTGTAAATATACCACAGTTTTTGGATCCACTCGTTTGCTGATGGGCACTTAGGTGGCTTCCAGTACTTGGCTACTGTAAATTGTGCTGCTATGAACATTGGGGTGCACAGGTTCTTTTGGATTGGTGTTTCAGGGTTCTTAGGGTATAATCCCAGCAGCGGAATTGCTGGGTCAAAGGGCAGTTCCATTTTTAGTCTTCTGAGGAAATTACATACTGTTTTCCACAGTGGCCTCACCAGTCTGCATTCCCACCAACAGTGCACGAGGGTTCCCTTCTCTCCACATCCTCTCCAACATATGTTTGTGGATTTGTTTATGTTGACCACTCTGACTGGTGTGAGATGATACCTCATTGTGGTTTTAACTTGCATCTCTCTGATGGCTCGTGATGCAGAGCATCTTTTCATATGCCTCTGGGCCCTCTGTATGTCTTCCTGGGAGAAGTGTCTGTTCAAGTCCTTTGCCCATTTTTTAATTGGGTTGTTTGTCTTCCTGGAGTGCAGTCGTGTGAGTTCTTTATATATGTTGGAGATCAGGCCATTGTCTGAGGTATCATTAGCAAATATGTTTTCCCATACTGTTGGTTCTCTTTGTAATTTGGTGCTGTTTTCTTTAGCCATGCAGAAGCTTTTTATTTTGATGAGGTCCCATTTGTTTATTCTTTCCTTTATGTCCCTTGCTTTAGGGGATGTGTCTGTGAGGATGTTGCTGCGTGGAATGTCTGAGATTTTCCTGCCAATGTTTTCCTCGCGGGCTTTTATGGTGTTACGACTTATATTTAAGTCATATGTCCATCTTGAGTTTGTTTTTGTGTGTGGTGTAAGTTGGTGATCGAGTTTAATTTTTTTCAATGTAGCTGTCCAGATCTCCCAACACCATCTCTTGAAGAGGCTATTATGGCTCCATTTTATGCTCCTGCCTCCTTTCTCAAATATTAATTGACCGTAACGACTTGAGTTTATTTCTGGGCTCTCTGTTCTGTTCCATTGGTCTATGTGCCTGTTTTTATGCCAGTACCAGGCTGTTTTGATGACAGTGGCCTAGTAATACAGTTTGATATCAGTTATTGTGATCCCTCCTGCTTTGTTCTTCTTTCTCAAAATTGCTGCAGCTATTCGCGGTCGTTTATGGTCCCATAAAAATTACTGAAATGTTTGTTCTATATCTGAGAAATATGTCATGGGTACTCTAATAGGGATTGCATTGAATCTATAAATTGCTTTGGGTAGTATGGCCATTTTGATGATGTTAATTCTTCCAATCCATGAACATGGTACATGCTTCCATTTGTTTGTGTCTTCCTTCATTTCTTTCTTCAGTGTTGTATCGTTTTCTGAGGACAGGTCTTTTACCTCCTTGGTTAGGTTTATTCCTAGGTACTTTATTTTTCTTGTTGCTATATCAAATGGGATTTTTTTTCCTGATTTCTGTTTCGGCAGTTTCGTTGTTGCTGTACAGGAATGCCTATGATTTCTGAGTATTGACTTTATATCCAGCTGTTTTGCCAAATTTATTTATTAGGTCAAGTACTTTTTTGGTGGAGTCTATAGGATTTTCCATGTACACTATCATGTCATCTGCAAACAGTGACAATTTCATTTCCTTCTTTCCAATTTGGATGCCTTTTATTGCTTTTTCTTTTCTGATTGCTGTGCCTAGGACTTCCAATACTATGTTGAATAGGAGTGGTGAGTGAGGGCATCCTTCTCTTGTTCCTGATCTTAGTGGGAGAGCTCTAAGTTTTTGTCCATTGAGTATGATGTTGGCTGTAGGTATCTCATATATGGCCTTTATTATGTTGAGGAATGCTCCCTTTATTCCCATTTTGCTGAGTTTTTTAATCAGAA
The DNA here is from genome assembly GCF_022682495.2 of Desmodus rotundus. Classification (NCBI taxonomy): domain Eukaryota; kingdom Metazoa; phylum Chordata; class Mammalia; order Chiroptera; family Phyllostomidae; genus Desmodus; species Desmodus rotundus. Next base: position 51,617,122 of record NC_071400.1, read on the forward strand.
ATGGGTGCTGTATCTTATCAAATGCTTTTTCCGCATCTGTTGATATTGTCACATGATTTTTGTGTTTACTTTTCTTTATTTGATGTATTATGTCTATTGATTTACGAATATTGTACCATCCTTACATCCCTGGGATGAATCCTACTTGGTCATGGTGTATGATCTTTTTAACGTATTGCTGGATGCGCTTTGCCAATATTTTGTTGAGAATTTTACCATCTATGTTCATCAGCGATATTGGCCTGAAGTTTTCTTTCTTCGTTGTGTCTTTATATGGTTTTGGGATTAGGATGATGCTGGCTTCCTAAAAAAAATTTGGGCGTCTTCCATCAGTTTGGATTTTTTCAAATAGCCTGTGGAGGATAGGGGTTAGCACTTCCTTAAATGCTTTGTAGAATTCTCTTTTGAAACCATCTGGTCCAGGCCTTTTGTGTGTTGGTAGATTTTTGATGACTGCTTCAATTTCGTCTGCTGTTATTGGTTTGTTGAGGTTTTCTACTTCTTCTACATTCAGTTTTGGAAGATTATATTTTTCTAGAAATGGGTCCATTTCACCTAGGTTTTCAAATTTCTTGGCATACAGTTCTTCGTAGTAATTTCTTACAATCCTTTGTATTTCTGTGGTATCAGTTGTAATCTCTCCTCTTTCATTTCTAATTGTGTTTATGTGGATCCTCTCTCTTTTTTTCTTGATGAGTCTACTTAAAGGCTTGTTGATTTTGTTTATCTTTTCAAAGAACCAGCTCCTGGATTCATTGATCCTTAGAATTGTGCTTTTAGTCTCTATGTCATTTAACTCTGCTCTGATCTTGGTTATTTCCTTCCTTCTGCTTTCTCTGGACTGTTTTTATTGTTGTTCCTCCAGTTCTTGTAGTCATAGGGTTAGGATGTTTGTTTGAAATGTTGCTATCTTTTTAAGGTAGGCCTGTATTGCTATGAACTTCCCTCTCAGGACTGCCTTTGCTGTGTCCCCTAGGTTTTAGGTTGTTGTGAGTTCATTTTCATTTGTTTCCAGAAAGTTTTTGATTTCTTCCCTAATCTCGTTCTTGACCCATTCATTGTTGAGTAGCCTGCTATTCAGTCTCCATGATTTTGAATGTTTTAGGATATTTCCTTTGGAGTTGGTTTCTAGATTCAGTCCCTTCTGGTGCGAGAAAATTATTGATATGATTTCAATTTTCTTGAATTTTTTGTGGTTGCATTGTGTCATATCATGTGGTCTATCGTTGAAAAAGTCCCATGTACACTTGTAAAGAATGTGTATTTTGCTTCTTTGGGATGAAAAGCCCTATATATGTCAGTTAAGTCCATTTCATCTAGGGTATTGTTAAGTGACACAATATCCTTGTTGATATTTTGTTCGGAAGACCTGTCCATTTTTAACAGTGGGGTGTTAAACTCCTGTACTATAATTGTGTTGCTGTCAATATCTTTCTTGAAGTCCTCCAAGATTTTCTTTATGTCTTTGGGTGCTCCTATGTTGGGTGCAAATATATTTACAATGTTCATGCCTTCTTCGTGGATTCTTCCTTTGAGTATTATGAAGTTACCTTCTGGGTCTCTCTTTATTGCCCTTGTTTGGAAGTCTATTTTGTCTGATATGAGTATTGCTACCACAGCTTTCTTTTTCCTGTCTGTTTCTTTGGAAAATTTGTTTCCAGCCCTTCACTGTCTGTCTGTGTAGATCTTTTGTCCTGAGAAGAGTATCCTGTAGGAAGCATATATGTGGGTCATGTTTTCTAATCCATTCAGCTATTCTATGTCTTTTGGTTGGAGCATGTAATCCATTTACATTTAAGGTTATTATCGGTAGGTAGTTATTCTTTGCCATTTTTTCCTACCTGTGTTCCTCTCTCTTTCTCTTTTTCTTCCTTTCCTTATAGCAGTCCCTTTAGCATCCCTTCCAGAGCTGGTTTGGTGGAGGTGTATTCTTTTAGACTTCTTTTGTCTGGGAAACTCTTTATTTGGACTTCTATCTTGATTCCTTCTGCCTTGCTGGGTAAAGTAGTCTTGGTTGCAGGCCTCTGGTTCTCATTACTTGAAATATTTTTTGCCATTCTCTTCTGGCTTGGAGCGTTTCCATTTAGAAGTCAGTTGCTAACCTGTTTGGTGCTGCCTTGTATGTTACTTCCTTTTTCTACCTTGCTGCCTTTAAGATCCTCTCTTTGTCTTGGAATTTTGCCAGTTTAATTATTATGTGTCTTGCAGTGAGCCTCTTTGGGTTCCTCTTGCTTGGGACTATCTGTGTTTTCTGGATTTGGGTAACTTTTTCTCTCCTTAGATTAGGGAAGTTTTCCATCATTAGTTTTTCAAACAGGTTTTCTATCCCTTGCTCTTCTTCTTCTCCTTCTGGTATTCCTATTGTACGGATATTGTTCCCTTTCATGTTGTCCTGCATTTCCCTTATTACCTCTTCATTCTTTCTGAGCCCCTTTTCCTCTTCTTGCTCTTTCTGGGTGTTTTTTTTCTACTTTGTCCTCCAGCTCGCTGATCGGATCCTCTGCTTCATCAAGTCTGCTTTTCATTCCTTCCACTGTGTTCTTCAGTTCAGAAATTGTATTCTTCATTTCCTCTTGGCCCTTGTTGATAGTTCCTATTTCCTTTTTCATGTTGATGTGGTTTGCAGTGAGCTCATTGTAGTTTCCGTGCCGTTTCTGGTAGTTCTCTGTGAGTTCAGAGAGCTCAGTGAGCTTCCTCATAACCATTGCTTTGAACTCAGTATCTGATAGTTGACTTGCCTCTTTTTCAGTTAGCATTCTTTCTGAGGCTTCCTCCTTTCCTTTCATTTGGGAATTGTTTCTTTGTCTTCCCATGTTTCGTTAGACTCTTCTTGTTAGCCTCTGCTTCTTAAATTGCTGTATTCTGACTCCCTGGGTTTATGGTATGAACTTGTATGTGTAATACCCATGGGATTCAGTGGTGCTGTCTCCTTAATCTCCTGTGCTCACTGGTCTTGAGCTGATGTTTATGCATGTAACAAGGTCTAACTCTGGTCTTTTCACCACTCCAGGTGTTCTTGTCCCACCTGTGGGTAAAAGAGGAAGGGGGGCAAAAATAAAGGAAGGGAAGGAAGGAAAAAGGGAATAGAAAAGGAAAGCAAGGAAGAAGGAATAAAGAAAGATCGAAGGCAAGATAAGAAGGAATTTAACAAAAATTAAAACAAAAGAATAAATAAACGAAGGCAGGAAGACGGAATTCAGGGGGAAAGGAGGAAAGCAAAAAGAAAAAAGTCTTCTGCTGGCTTTAAACCATTCAGGTTAGTTCTGCTGGTCTTCCTATCTGTTGCATGGGAGGTGGTATTTGGAAGGATTGGTTTCACTTTTCTCCCTTCCTGAGCCACATTCTTCGCTGTTGGTCAGCCTCCAGTCCAGTTCCTCAGTGTCCTTCTGCTCCCCACTAGGCCTTTAGTTCACCATTTGTGCTGTCCTTGAGTTGTACCAATTAGGGGCAAGTCACTTTCCACCTTCTTGCTTTTACCTGCCTTAGATTATAGGGGCTCTTGGTGCTCCTATGGGGTAGTTCAGCCCTCTACTGGGTGGAGTATTTCCAGGGAATGCAGTCTCCCCTAACCCTGCAGCTCCCCTCTGCTGGGCTTTCTTCCTTCCTCCTAGAGAGCCAGTAGTCCCTGCAGGGTTCTGTGCGAAGGTGCTCGGTAGGAGTTTTTCAGGACCCATGCTTTTGGGTGTGGTCACCTGCAGGCAGCAAGGCAGTTGATAGGATTATGTGGCTGATCTCCGCTTGTGTCCTAAGTTGGCTTCAGATCCCCTGCTTTGGGACTGTGAGCCTGGACAGCCAGCCATTGATCTGGTTGCACACCCACCGAAGGTTTTAGGTTTGCACTCCCACCCAGGCACTTTTTTTCTGTGCGCCCAGGCAGCTGGTCCGCTGGTCAGGGCGCACGCTCACCCGGAGTTTCAGTTGTGGGCCCCCAGTCCGCTAATCTGGGTGCTTGCCAGCCAGGCTTCCGGTGAGTGCTGGGGCTGGTTTTCTGCATTCACAGTCCAGGGGCTGAGGGGGGAGGGGCACCAGAGGCTGTGGCTGCTTGCCAGAGTTCTCTAAGTAGCTGCTGGGTGACTCTATTTTCTTTTGCTTTTTGAGAAATTCTTCCTATTCAAGCCCCGTGATCCAAACAAGCACCTGGCTGCTCACACAGCCCAGCCCGGCTCTCTCCCAAGAATCCTGCAGCAGGATCTTATTGTCCTTAAGCACTCTTCTTACTGTCTGATCTTTCAATGTCCTCTATCTTTGGTCTCCAATCTTCATATATGCTGGAATACTGTTGGCCGTTCGCTCTGCTCCTCAGATCAGCTAGGTATTTCCCTGGTGTTGAGGGGAAGTGGACTCTGCTCCCACGTATCTTGCCGCCGTCTTCCCTATCTCCCCAAAAGCAAGCTTTATGAAGCAGAGGATCGGATGAGTGAGCTGGAGGACAAAGTAGAAAAAAACACCCAGAAAGAGCAAGAAAAGGAAAAGAGGCTCAGAAAGAATGAAGAGGGATTAAGGGAAATGCAGAACAACATGAAACGTAACGATATCCGTATAATAGGAATACCAGAAGGAGAAGAGAAAGACCAAGGGATCAAAAACCTGTTTGAAAAAGTAATGATGGAAAATTTCACTAATCTGATGAGAGAAAAAGTCACACAAATCCAGGGAACACAGAGAGTCTCAAGCAAGAGGAACCCAAACAGGACCACTGAAAGACGCATAATAATTAAATGATAAAATTTAAAGACAAAGAGAGCATCTTAAAGGTAGCAAGGGAGAAACAGGAAGTAACATACAAGGGAGCCCCAAGAAGGTTAGCAACAGACATCTCCATTTAAATGCTCCAAGCCAGAAGAGAATGGCAAAAAATATTCCAAGTAATGAGAACCAGAGGCCTGCAACCAAGACTACTTTACCCAGAAAGACTCTCAATCGAGATCGAAGGCCAAATAAAGAGCTTCCAAAACAAAAGAAGTCTAAAAGAATACACTTACACCAAACCAGCTCTGCTAGAGATGCTAAATAGAGTGCTTTAAGGGAAGGAAGGAAAAGAGAAAGAGAGGAACACAGGTATGATAAAATGGCAATGAATAACAACCTATCAATAATAACCTTAAATGTAAATGGATTAAGTGCTCTAATTAAAAGACATAGAATAACTGAATGGATAAGAAAACATGACCCACACATATGCTGCCTACAAGAGACCCACCTCAGCAAAAAAGACCTGCACAGACTGAAAGTGAAGGGTTTGAAGCAATTTTTCCAGGCAAATGGACATGTAAAGAAAACACAGGGTAGCAATACTCATATCACACAAAATAGATATCAAAAAAAGTGCCGTAAAGAGAGACCCAGAAGGTCACTTCATAATACTCAAAGGAAGAATCCACCAAGAAGACATAAACATTGTAGATATATATGCACCCAACATAGGTGCACCCAAATACATAAAGAAAATCTTGGAGGACTTCAAGAAAGGTATTGACAGCAACACAGTTATAATAGGGGATTTTAACACCCCACTGTGAGAAATGGACAGATCTTCCAAACAAAATATCAACAAAGATAATGTGTCACTGAACAATACCCAGATGAAATGGACTTAACTGATATATATAGAGATTTTCATCTCAAAGAAGCAAAATACACATTCTTTTCAAGTGTACATGGAACCTTTTCAAAGATAGACCACATGATAGAACACAAAGCAAGCCTCAACAAATTCAAGAAAATTGAAATCAGATCAAGCATTTTCTCTGACCACAAGGGAGTGAAACTAGAAACCAAAACCAAGAAAAAAAACCCAAATCACTCAAAATCATGGAGATTGAATAGCATCCTAGTAAACAATGAATGGGTGAAGAGTGAGATTAGAGAAGAAATCAAAATTTTCTGGAAACAAACGAAAATGAACTCACAACATCCCAATACTTGTGTGACACAGCCAAGGCAGTTCTAATAGGGAAGTTCATGGCAATACAGGCCTACATTAAAAACATAGAAACATTTGAAACAAACATCCTAACACTAATCCGACATGAACTCGAGGAATAAAAACAAAGGCAGCCCACACCAATAGAAGGAAGGAAATATCCAAGATCAGAGCAGAGTTAAATGACATAGAGACCAGAAGCACAATTCTAAGGATCAGTGTATTCAGGAGCTGGTTCTTTGAAAAGATAAACAAAATCAACAAGCCTTTAAGGAAACTCATCAAGAAAAATAGAGAGACCATGAAAATAAGCATAATCATCAATGAATCTGGGGAGATTACAAATCACACCATAGAAATTCAAAGGACTGTAGGAAATTACTAGGAAGTATTATGTCAAGAAACTTTAAAACCTAGGTGAAATGGACACATTTCTAGGAAAATATAATGTCCCAACACTGAATGAAGACTAAGCAGAAAACCTGAACAGACCAACAACAGCTGACGAAATTAAAGCAGTCATCATAAAACTCCCAACACACAAAAACCCCAGACCAGATGGTTTCACAGGAGAATTCTACAATGTATTTAAGGAAGACCTAACCACTACCTTCACAGACTATTCAAAAACTTCAAAAATGATGGAAGACTCCCAAACTCTTTTTATGAAGCCAGCATCATCCTAAACCCAACACCAGATAAAGACACAACGAAGAAAGAAAACTTCAGGCCAATATCGCTGATGAACTTAGACGCTAAAATTCTCAACAAAATATTGTCAAACCGCATCCAGCAATACATTAAAAGGATCATACACCATGACCAAGTGGGATTCATCCCAGGGATGCAAGGATGGTACAATATTCGCAAATCAATAAACATAATAGATCACATAAACATGATCATATAAATAGAGGAGGAAGAAAGCATTTGATAAGATATAGCACCGATTTCTGATAAAAACACTCAGCAAAATGGGAATAGAGGGAGCATTCGTCAACATAATAAAGGCCATACATGAGAGACCTACAGCCAACATCATACTCAATGGACAAAATCTTAGAGCTTTCCCACTAAGATCAGGAACAGGACAAGGGTGCCCTCTCTCACCACTCCTATTCAACATAGTATTGGAAGTCCTAGCCACAGCAATCAGACAAGAAAAAGAAATAAAAGGCATCCAAATTGCAGAGGAGGAAATGAAACTCTCACTGTTTGCAGATGACATGATAGTGTACATGGAAAATCCTATAGACGCATGTGCCCTGACTGGAGATCGAACCAGCTACCCCTTGCTTCACAGGCCAGCACCCGGTCCGGGCTGAACTCAGTGTTTTTAATGTTCCCTCCAAATATTTTTTTTCTCTTTCATAAGTTCCATTTCTTGTTATTCTCTACCTAATTCACCCATTTGCTAAGACAAAAATCTGAGAGTTATTCCTATTCTTCTTTCGTAGGTGCATGTCCTATGCAATTAGTTACCTAGCCCTGTTTTTTTTTTTTTTTTCTTTCTTTCTTTCTTTTTTTTACCAAATTAATGTAGTTCCTTTTTGCAGAGATGGGAAGAGAGGGAGCTGGAGAGAATCTGTGGGTGGCTGAAAGGTGTGGCTTATAATTAGGATGTCCTTGCCTTTCAGGTTTCCTATTTGGGCTTCTGTTACTTGCAGGATAATTAAGTAGAGCAGAGGAATGACTTAAAGGGCAATTAGAGATACTTAAGTCTAGGGATACCCAACAACTTAGCCCAAGTTAATATGTACAATTTACTTCTTCACCCATTGCTACTGTCTTAATTCTCTCCTGCATCACTTTATCCCTAGATTATAAACACGTTTAGTCACTAAATATTTATTGAGGGCCTACCATGTGCTAGGCACTCTTCCAAGTGTCGGTGATACAATAATGAGCAAAACAGACCAATCCCTATTCTCATGAGCTTTGCTTTCAACTGGAGAAAAATAAACAATAAATAATATAATTTGAAACAATGAAAAATCTTTTTAAGAAAGTAAAGCAAAATAGGAGAATCAGTATTTGCAGAGAATGTGTATTTATTTTAGACAGAGTAGCCAGGAATGGTCTTTATGTGGAAATGCCATTTGAATGGTCATCTGAATGATGACAAGGAGTCAGCCAAGTGAATGGGAGAACATTCTAGAAAGAAATAAGTGTAACCCTGAGAAAGGAATATGCTTGATAACCTCACAAATAGCAAAAGGGTCACCAAGACAGAAACTAAATTGAGAAGATTGATGGGAGATAAAGCTACAGGAAGGCAAGGATAGTATCTTGTAGTCCCTTTTGGGCTATGCTACTAGTCTTAGATTTCCAGTCTAGGTTTAATGGAAACGCAAATCAAGGAAGCATTGTGATCTCATTTACATATTGGCTTCTGTATAGAAAATAGACTATAGAGGAGCAAGTGCAGACATGAGGAGATCACACAGAAAGCTAATGTAGGAGTCCAGGTGAGCGATGGCTAGGATGATAGCAATTGGATTGGGGAGAAGTGTTATGTAAGAGGGTGTAGCCAGGGGGGCTCCCAAAGGAGGATTTGTGATGGGGTCCAGAACTCAGGGTGTCCAGGAAATATTAAAAGTACGGGATGTCCTTACACAAGTCTGAACTGTGGAATGGGACACATGGAGCAGGGCCATTGAGAGCTGTTTTGCATAGCAACAGTTTTGCAAATAACCTCTAGAACAGTCATTTAACATATCTATAACTTTTGACCAGTTTCATGGACATGTTAAATAGCTGTGGCCATGCTTTGGGGGGTGGGTGGTGAATGGGAATGACTTCCACCCAGGATGTAACTGGGAGGCAACTCCCCCTGGTTACAGAGCCTATGTAAGAGCTTGGAGATGATTGGCTCCATGCCACAGGGCCATCCATGTCTGGACTTACTATGGCAGTCCAGAAAAGCTGGAAAAATATGGGAATGATGGCAAGTATAGCCGATTGTGGGAGGAGTTGGGAATGGGGCTGCAGAGGAAGATTGGTACTGGGATTTAAACCCAGGCATGTCAGCCATGATGAGAAGAACCACATGGCTTTGACAGTGGAGAACTACGAGGCTTAGGTTCTCCCTTTGCCATGCAGCTCAGGAAGCTGGAAAGCAAGATGTAGCAGTGATGCAGAGTTCTCTCTTAGCAGTTTGGAAGAATGCAGGAGAGACACTATGGGAAGGAAAGGGGTGAAAGGATTCTTGCTGGTGGGCCATGAGAAGGTGCCATGTGATTTTGGATTAAGAACCAGAGATCCCAGCGACACAGCTGATGGTGCTGGGAACCAAGAGAGGCCTGCCAGATGAGCACGGATTACTAGGAAGAACCAGGGGCTACCTGAGCCACAGACTTCTATTTATTTTCCTGAGATATGGTACCCCAGACCAGGCAAAGGGGGGAAGGAAGGACTGTGTGTGGGGGGGGAGGTTTAAGGAACTTTGGGATTTTAATGAAGACATTAAGTCATTACTCTTAATTCTGTATAACATTTGAGTAAATAATTCATTTCCTTTTCACTAATCTCTGACATTGAGAGCTATGATTCCTAGTACAGGTGGACCCCAGGAGAAGGGGAGTTTATTCAGTAACATTGTGCGACCCCTTCTCTGGTGGCCAATCAGGGAAAATCAAGGGAGATCACAAGAGCAGTAGCTTTAAAGTAATACAACTACTTGTACATGTGCAATCAATGCCCGCCAAAACTAACCAGGGGGGATCTGCCCTATAAGAATGGAATCCCTCCAGCCCATGAGGTCAATCTCTGCTTGGAGTTGGCCTGTTCCCATGCTCTCTGCTATAAACTGTGTTTGGTTCAATTCTTTATCCCCATCACCAAGAACCTGGTTACCTGTGCCCACCTGTGACAATTAGAATTCAGATTTTCTTATAGAGTTGGAGCTGACAGGACTTGTTCTTATAGGATGTGAGAAATACGTAAGAATCAAGAATGTTTCGTAACAAATGACCTTTCTTGTTCCAGTTTTCTCTTTCCTAAAACCCACTCCCCTAAATAGTGCCAATATATATATTTTTTTTCTGAAAGAATATTCTGGTAATGACACTTTCTATGACTGACTGTGGTTATCAACTGGGGGTGACTTTTTGTCCCCAAGGACATGTTCGGCAATTTCAGAAACATTTTTGGATGTTGCAACTTAGAGGAAGTGTTGTTACTGACATTTACTGGGTAGAAAGAGGCTGGGGATGCTGCTAAAAATTATTGAAAGCATAGGACAGCCCTCTGAAACAAGAAATTATCTGACCTAAAATATGACTAGTGAGGTTGATAATATTGGTCTACTCAGTTTGTATCACCTTCTCTGAAAAGGCTTTCCCAGTGAATAATATAACTGTTAGGTCGGAGTCACTCAAGAAACCAGATGGACACAGTGAGCTAATGAGTAGAGTTAATTAGTGGGGAATAAGAGGGAAAAGTGGAGCCAACCAAGGGAGGTTAAGACTCGCTCAGTTGTTCTTAAGGCAGGGTTTTTAAGTGCAAAAACCTGTGAAAGGTAACTGCTTGGGGTGTCAGAATCTGATTGCTAGAGCTGGTTGCTGGTTGCCATTTCTGCTGACCATTGTTCTTGATACATCTTGTCAGGCTCCAGTTAAAGCTGTATCCTGTTATGCAGGATAGACCAACCCCAGATCACAATCTTAGCCAGGCATCTGTTTGTCCTGGGTGGGGTTGGCAAGAAGTTTACCAGGCATGCATTTTCCCAGGCTACAGTTTCCCACGGTACAGATTTCCCACCTGGTGATTTTCCATTCCTCCTAGGCCTACCTAAGTATGTCAGTAATAATAGCTAACATTGATTGAGCACTTATTTTGTGCCCTCTAGTGCTAAGAGAATGAATTAATGAATTTGAAATGTTATTACACCTATTTCACACATAGGGTGGTGGATACTTTGCCTAAAGACACAATGTTAGACAAGTGATAGAGATGAGATCTGAACCCAGACACATTTGGCTTAAGGTTTCTTAAGATCCTAAGCAATCTTGCCCTCCATTCCCATGATTGAAGTGGAGGGGCTCCTCCATGGTGAATGGTTTGATTTTAGAGCTAATTACATTGTATTTTAACTGTTTAAACAAATAGCTGTCCCTTTACTAAACAGTAAGTTTCTTGGGGGCAATGTGTCTTTTGTCTGTGTATCCATAGTGCCTTAGCAGTGTCTGGACATTATAAACTCTCAATAAATGTTTGAATACTTACATTCTAGAAATGTGTACATAGCTTATTATTTACCCAGAATGGTTGTTTGGAATCCGTTACATTCACAGATTCATTGAACAAGTTTTACAGATGGGGATTAGTCTCTAAGGGAGTTAGCAACTGGCAAAATCTACATTTGTAATCACTCTATTGAAATTCTGGGAGGTGGGAGTAGGAGAGGAGATAAACAATTGTTTTGCATTTTATAAGCTTTAAATGGTTACTTCAAAGATCTAATAGCCCCCTTTTTTGTTATACAAATTTAGCAGCACTGTATTTCCTGACTGCTTCTCTGAGAAAATCCCTTCTCTTGCCCAAAGATCACTTAAGAAAATATGTGTCTCTGGTTATATTTTGTCTCCTTTTTTCTTCTATTTATTATGTTCCAGTTAAAGGTGAGATCTTATGGTATTTGTCCCTCACCGTCTGGCTTATTTCAGGGGGAGGGAGGAGGGTTCAGCTGGGGTGGGGTGGAGGGATGGGGAGAAAAGGCACACAACTGTAATTGAATAACAATAAAAATTAAAATTAAAAAAAAGAAAATATGTGAAGGAGCAAATAAAAGTAATTAAGCTCAAGTTTGCAGAAGAATGATTTTGACTTTGTAAATTTAGAAACAGATGGAGAAAGCCAAGTATAATTGGTAGAAAACTACAATGCTAACTACAAATGCACAGAAATGAAAAACAATTTTGTGGATTTATTTTAGAACTATATTTGTTGAATATCACATAACTGTGCTAATAAATACTGTAGATCTGTTTTGCTAATCTTTGCCTAACTCTGCCCTAAATGGTTCCAGATATTGTTGGCTTTAAGAAAGAAAGGCAGCAATAGGGGGAAATTGGGACAAATTTAATAGAATAAGAATAAAAAAAAAGAAAAAAAAAAGAAAGGCAGAATCTAATATAATTGTTTTCCTGGGTCACACAGGGTCTGGATGCAAGTTGTAGTTCAGAATTTCCCTGACTTGGTTACTGGCAATGAATTCTTTGCACAAATTTAGGTGGGCTCCTCTGGGTCTTCTTTTTGACAAGGACTCACCCTGGAACTTTATCTTGGCCTATTTTGTTCCAGTTTTACGACAAATCTTGTTGGGTCTATTTAGTAAAAATCTTTCAACCTTGATACCTGATCTAATTCCTCATCCATTGTATAATCCTGGCTTACTTTAGCAAAAATTCTAAGTCAGTTTAACTATAATCCTCCTACTCCTGAAGTTTCCTCTTAGCATTTTTCTATCCACTGACTTGCACCCTGCTTCTTGGATGTAAATCCCTGCTTGACTTTATGCAATATTCTTTTACCCTAGTACAAACCCCCATTATTTTGTCTCCCTTTGAACAAAATCTGCCTTATCATCTTTAACAAGTATCATGAATAATATATTTCCTTTAGTACTACCCTACCCACTTCCTTGATTTAGATGATCACACCATCTTGCTAAATAAGGTTATGGATCTGAGGCAGGAGACAGCATAGGAAGCACTCTGAGATTGCATTGCTGTTACTGACCAGCGAATAGCATCCTGGTTGCCAGGAAATGCCCTTTAAGACTTAGGTAGAATAAATAGTAAACCGAGGCAGGGAGGAGAAAGGAGACATGTCTTACATGCTAACACAGTAATCCTGAGTTTGGTCTGATAATATTGCCAGGTGTTCCAACATCACAAGAAACACTATGCTAGCAAGAAAGAAGGGAAGTCCTTGAAATTCTATGTAGCATTTCCACTATCTGGGAAAGGAAGCCTTGAAAGTTTGCTTTCATCCCAAGGGCCTGGAATGTGGGAGAGGGTCCACGGTGCCCAAAGAAGAAACCCCTAAAACTTTAGTTAATTGTATACCTCTGGTCACTATTTGTTTTACAGGGAAGTCTCTAATACTTACAGAAAGAGCCCATAAATAATTTTGGAAAGTGCCCCAATTGCAATTAACTGCCTCCTGTCATGTACTTGTTTTACAACAAGATGAACAAATCGAGTCTGGAGCAAGATAAGGATTCAGGCTAACAGACCCCCATACATACCTAAGTTTGGGTAGTCACATTCCCCCAGGAAAGCTTGCACCACATTTACCCGTTAATCAATATGTAACATTTTTTTTCCCATCCCACCAACTATATAAGTCCTGAGAACAAAGAATTCACTCTGTCTCTCCCTTGGGGGCTCAGGGTTCTCTTGGTGCTCTTGGCTCCTGGGCCACTGGTCCTCTGGCCACCCAGCCTCAGGCCACCCAGGGGCTTGCCACCCTGGTCTTCAGCCGCTCTTACTTTTGCCACCCTGCTTTTCCTCGAAACTTTGCCTTTCATCCCCCCGACTCTGCCTACTCCTATTCTCTTCCATGGGAGTGGGTCACTAATAAACTGCTTACACACTAATATATTTGCTGATCTATAATTCTTTATATGCGTCAGCAAGAAGAACCAGGTCTCTCTCATCAACAGATCCACACAGTAAATAATCATCATTCTTTCCAGCTAATGGAGTTCTTCTGAATTACTGGTCTTAATTAATAATTACCATAGATTTGTTAGGTAAGAGAACACTACAGAGACAGGAAGAGGGAAGATCTAGGACACTTTGGAGAACTTTAGGTGTTGGCAGGAAATTATGATCACAATTCCAGAGTTATAAACAATAGTCAATTAAAAAAGAGAATAAAGCAAGCGTTGAAAATATCCAGAAAAAGGTGGCAAAGAATGGGTTTTAAGGTTGGGCCCAAGTAAGGAAGAGCATTATTCCTAAGGTAATTAGCAACAAATAAAAATGGGAATTAGAGGAAAAATAGGGATTTGTGTGTACAAAGTTATAGAGTGGTATCAGTAGCTAGATTGACTTGATCATGAATTCCCAAAATATTACTCTAAAACAACTTCTATTCACCGTGACCAGAAAAATTATTGGCTCTAAAACCAAAAGGAGAAATGGGGTAATATTGCATAAATGTAAAATTTAAGGAAATTCAGTGACAGGAGGGCCATCATATAATTTTATACTCTTCTCTTCATGGTACACAGAAACAACGTAGGTTACTGATCTCTTTACCCCCTAAAGTGACTCACTCTGGGTGGTAAGAAGATCTGGTGGCCTACAGGTAGGAACATTTCCCTTAGCCCAATGCTTTATCTTCCAATTGATGAACCTAATTCATCCTGCCTCTACCTGAAGCTATGGGTGTCCTGTCCATTGGCTGTTATCAAGGTCACAAGGTCTTTCTTCTCTGAGAAAACACCTAATGTGTCAGTCTTATCATATGTCTTCATAGAATAACAGTTAGTATTTCTGAGGTTGCTTTCCTCCATATACAAATGCCAGTATCCTATATCCATTGATTGAGTCTACAGGATTATTCTTAGCATCACCAAAATCTCTCTTCCCAAATACTGTTTGTGATTGTCTTGCAACACCTTTCCAAGATAGCCAGTACCAATGCTCCAAATGAGTTGACAGTGCTCCAATATAGTGACAATTATGGAATTATGTAGCTTTTTCCATAATTAACTCACTTAAATTAACTTTACTTTTTGACTTGGCCCACAAAATTAAATCTAAACCAAATCAGAATGCAGACCTATTGAACATTCATTCCCTTGCCTCCCAATGAACTTTCACACACTCGAATGTAGCTATCCTGTAGAGAGACAAGGTAGAGTACATCATTTCATCTTTGTAGACACCACCTTAAATTATCTAAGGGATTTGATATCACTTCCCAAATTATCTCCTGAAGACAAATGATTTAGGTAGCACTTTAAAACATATTTTTTTAGTGTAAATATGTGAGGTGATGGAGGTGCTAACTTGATGGGGGGAATTTTTTCACAATGTATATATATATATATCAAGTCATCATGTTGTGCACTTAAAATATCTTACAATTTTGTCAATTACACCTCAGTGAAACTGGAAAAAAACTCATCAGATGTGTATTAGAGCATCATGCATTTAGTGACATCCCTCCAATAATAAATAGAAGACTCTCAATATTTTCAATAGCTACAGGATTGTATTTCAATCACAGATATTAACAATGATAACTTTGAGGTCTTTTATAAGTTTCCATTGTAAATGAAATATTACTAAGCATACTAAGATAGAGAAGGAGATTCCATGAATTTAATATATATCTGTGGAATTCTTTCAGTCAGAGAGATAGACTATATTGTTGGTATGGTAGAAGAAGGAGCAATTACTTCCAATAGGGGTCAGGGCTAAGGATGATCAGAACACTTTGTGGATGAGGTGATAAGTTGGGCTTTGAGGAGTGAATGATAGTATCATGCGTGGAGGAAGCAGAGACAGTATTTGAGGATGAAAGAGCATCATGAGTAAAATTATTACAGGAGTGAAATTTCATGGTGAATAATTTGTTTTGGCTACAGCTTAAAAATATATGAAGAAAGAAAAAGTATCTTTTTTCATTTAAAAATTGTTTTATTGTTTTTCAAGTACAGTTGTCTCCATTTCCCCCCACACCACTCCCCACAACCCCAGATATCTCCACATCCCACCCTCAATCCTACAACCCTTTGGCTTTGTCCATGTGTTCTTTATACATGTTCCTTGATGACCCTTCCCCCTTTTCCCCCATTACCCACTCCACCTCCCCCACAGTTACTGTCCATTTGTTCCTAATTTAAATATCTCTGGTTATATTTTGCTTGCTTGTTTTGTTGGTGAGGTTCCACTTACAGGTGAGATCATATGGCATTTGTCTTTCACCACCTGGCTTGTTTCACTTAGCATAATGCTCTCCAGATCCACTCATGCTGTTGCAAAGGGTAGGAGCTCTGTCCTTCATTCTGCTTCATAGTATTCCATCATGTAAATGTACCACAGATTTCTGATCCACTCATTTACTGATGGGCACTTGGGTTGCTTCCAGCACTTGGCTATTGTAAATTGTGCTGCTATGAACATTGGGGTACATAGGTTCTTTTGAATTGGTGTTTCAGGGTTCTTAGGGTATAATCCCAGAAGTGGAATTGTCAGGTCAAAAGGTAGTTCCATTTTTAGTTTTCTGACGAAATTCCATACTGTTTTCCACAGTGGTCTCACCAGTCTGCATTCCCACCAACAATGCACTAGGGTTCCCTTTTCTGCGTATCCTCTCCTACACTTCTTTGTTGCTTTGTTTATGATGGCCATTCTCACTGGTGTGAAGTGGTATCTCATTGTGGTTTAAATTTGCATCTCTCTGATGGCCTGTAATGCTGAGCATCCTGTCATATGTCTCTGGACCTTCTGTATGTCCTTCTTGGAGAAGTGCCTGTTCAGGTCCTTTGCCCATTTTTTAATTGGGTTGTTTGTCTTCCTGGTGTGGAGTCATGTCAGCTCTTTACATATTTTGGAAATCAAACCCTTGTCCAAGGCATCATTTGAAAACATATTTTCCCACTCCCTCCCTCGCCTGCCCTGTGAGCGGACGCGGCAGTGCCTCTGTCTCACTTTTTTAAATTTTCCCCCCTCTCCCTTCCTTTTTTTAAATCTTTTTCTTTTTCCCCCTTCCTCCCTTTCACCATTTCCCCTTGGAGACGCTTCCCCAAGGCAGGGGCAGAGCCAGTTTCACCCCCCTGCCTCTCCCTGGCCCCCACTGCCCTATGGAGAGAGAGAGCCCCCTCCCCACCCGGGCACAAGCGGAGGCAGGTGGAGGAGCCAGACTGGAGGTGGCAGCCTCAGGTCCAGGATTGTCATGGAACTAATTCACTGACCAACCCATGGCCGCAGCTGTGTGTCCTGCTTGAGTGCCAGTGCCTGCACCCCTCGGCACAGATCCCCCTCTTCCCCCTCCTCACTCGGCCCGGTCCTCATCTGGCATGCCCCGTCGCCACACACTGAGGAAAATGAGGTGATAGTGGCCCCAGATGACCCCGCATCACCACTGTGAGGCCTGCAGCTCTGCCAGGGAGGAGGAAGAGGAGTAGAAGGTAGCTATATCAAGCTGGGAGGCAGGCAGATCCAAAGGATATGAAGTTTCCAGGGCCTTTGGAAGACCAGAGATTGTCTTTCCTTTTGCAAAAGAAAATCTCTAGAGAAGCCCAGATGTGGAAAGTAAATGTGCTGAAAATGCCTACAAACCAGAATGTTTCTGCATCCCAGAGAGATGAAGTGATTCAGTGGCTGGCCAAATTCAAATACCAATTCAACCTTTATCCAGAAACATTTGCTCTGTCTAGCAGTCTTTTGGACAGGATTTTAGCCACTGTAAAGGCCCATCCAAAATACTTGAGTCATATTGCAATCAGCTGTTTTTTTCCTAGCCACCAAGACTATTGAGGAAGATGAGAGAATTCCAGTACTGAAGATATTGGCAAGAGACAGTTTCTGTGGATGTTCTTCATCTGAAATTCTGAGGATGGAGAGAATTATTCTGGATAAGTTGAATTGGGACCTTCACACAGCCACGCCATTGGATTGTCTTCACATTTTCCATGCCATTGCTGTGTCAACTAGACCTAAGTTACTTTTCAGTTGGCTCAAACTGAGCCCATCTCAACATTTGGCAATCCTAACCAAGCAATTACTTCACTGTATGGCCTGCAACCAGTTTCTTCAATTCAAAGGATCCATGCTTGCTCTGGCCATGGTTAGTTTGGAAATGGAGGAACTCATTCCTGATTGGCTTCCCCTTACAATTGAACTTCTTCAGAAAGCACAGATGGATAGCTCCTAGTTGATCCACTGTTGGGAACTTGTGGCATATCACCTCTCTACCCCACAGTCTTCCTTGCCTCTAAATTCTGTTTCTGTTTACCGTCCCCTCAAGCACACCCTGGTGCCCTGTGACAAAGGAGTGTTCATATTACATTCCTCCTCTGTCCCAGGCCCAGATTTCTCCAAGGACAACAGCAAACCAGAAGTGCCAGTGAGAGGTACAGCAGCCTTCTATCATCATCTCCCAGCTGCCAGCAGGTGCAAGCATGCCTCTGCTAAACGCAAAGCAGAGGAAATGGAAGTGGATGACTTCTATGATGGAATCAAATGGCTCTATAATGAAGATAACACTTCAGAAAATGTGGGTTCTGTGTGTGGCACATATTTATCAAGGCAAGAGGGACATATTTCCCCTTGTCCACCTTTGTAGCCTGTGTCTGTCATGTAGTTTCAGGTGTTACCTTTAAATGCAAACTGAGATATACACCTCTGGAACAGGAACATGGAATAGCAGGCTATATAAAGGTGTATACCTAATTAGGCTGATTTGAAGTGAGCCAGGAAGAAAATAAAATTATTGTGGTTAATTAAAATTCAACATTATTTAAGCACTTAAAGACCAAAAAAGTATAAAATTGAGAAGATCCTACAATTTTAAGTAAAAAATGTCTTCATAGTATTTGTCAGTTTCACCCTTTATTCTGTTAAATGTAATGTAGGTTGCCCCCATGTCAAAAATTGACATTCAGTGTTTTCTTTTCAAAGTTGCAAAATTCATAGCTAGCAAGTCTTATCACCAGTGTCAGGACTTAATTTTCCTCTTGCTTTTGCTTGCTTTTTTATTGACACTTAATGAATTTTATGCATGTTGATCTGTAGCCTGACTTCCACTGAGTAGGAAATCCTCAAAATTAGTTTTTTAGCAGTTTAGTGACAATTTAGAAACAAATTATTTCAGGCAGACAGCCATGTTTAATCCATGATTTAAATTCAAATTTACTTCAAAATTGCCCCATGGAAATCAGAAGTGGTAATTGAAAAAGGACTCACATTACCATATTGATGTTTGTGTTTGTCTCATTTTCATTTCTGGGATCTGGAAACAAAATTATTATTATTATTGATTATCTTAAATTGAAGCTTAACAGTGGCATGTAATTAGGACACTGTAAGATTTGTTGAAAGCATTTTTGGCATTTGCGTAAGAAATTTGTGGTATATATGTCCAGGTGCTCACCAAAGAAAAATGCACTAACTAAAATTTATATATATATATATTTTGGTAACTGATCAACTCTTTTTCACTTTATAATAAGTAGGAGAGACTATTTAGATGTTGAGACAGCTCTATGATTTGGGTCTGTAACATGTAACAACTAAGTTCACTACCCTAGTTTTATGTTGTTAAGCTATTAGTATTTTCTCGATGAAAGTTATTCTCTCTTGCCTCCCAAGCCCACCTATGTTTCTCTTAATGAATTCTGGAATCTGAGCTCCCAGTGCAGTCTGAAGAAGGTATTGCGGTCAGAACAAACCATGTACTGATGATAAAAACCTCTGGTAGCAAAAAACGTTGCCCTTAAAAAAAAAAGAAAAAAATATATTTTCCCGTATTATTGGTTCCCTTTTCATTTTGCTGATGTTTTCTTTAGCTGTGCAGAAGTTTTTGTTTGTTTGTTTGTTTGTTTGTTTGATGAAGTCCCATTCATTTATTCTTTCCTTTATGTCCCTTGCTCTGTGGGACATATCAGTGAAAATATTGCTACAGGGAATATCTAGGATTTTCCTGCCTATGTTCTCCTCTAGGATTTTTATGGTGTAGTGACTTATATTTAAATCTTTTATGCACCTTGAATTTATTTTTGTGAATGGCGTAAGTTGGTATTTGAGTTTCATTTTTTTCCATGTAGGTGTCCAGATCTTCCAGCACCTTTTGTTGAAGAGACTATTTTTACTCCATTTTATGCTTCTTCCCCCTTTGTCAAATATTAATTGATCGTAAAGACTTGGGTTTATTTCTGGGCTCTCTGTTTTGTTCCATTGATCTATATGTCTGTTCTTATGCCAGTACCAGACTGTTTTGATTACACTGGCCTTGCAATAAAGTTCCATATCAGGTATTGTGATCCTTCCTACTTTGTTCTTGTTTCTCAAAATTGCTATAGCTTTTTGGGGTTGTTTATGGTTCCATATAAATTTTTGAAATGATTGTTGTGAAATATGTCATTGGTAATTTAATACAGATTGTGTTGGATCTATAAATTGCTTTGGGTAGTATGGACATTTTGATGATATTAATTCTTCCAATCCATGAAAATGGTATATGCTTTCATTTGTTTGTGTCTTTATTAATTTCTAAAAAAAAAGTATTATAAAGACAGTAAGAAAAGCTGGAGCCAGATTGCATAGAGCCTTGAAATGCCCATGAAGTAGGGTACAGATCTACCTAGCACAACACAGATTTCTTTTTTTCCTTTTGTTTTACAAATAATTCCTTCTTTAATTTTTTGTTGTTACTATATTACAGTTGTCCCAATTTCTCCCCCTTTGCTCTCCTGGCGCCAGCCCAAATCCCAATCCCACAGTCAATTCCCACACCATTGTCCATGTCCATGCATCACTCATGCATATTCTTTCTCTGGTACCTTCCCCTCCTTTCCACCATTGTCACAATCCGACTTCCGCTTTGGTGACTGTCAGTATGTTCCACATTTCCATGCCTCTGGTCCTATTTTGCTTATTAATTTATTTCGTTCATTAGATTCCTCTTATAGGTGAGATCATACGGTATTTGTCTTTAACCCACTGGCCTATTTCACTTAGCGTAATATTCTCCAGTTCCATCCATGCTGTCACAAATGGCAGGAGTTCCTTCTTTCTTTCTGCTGCAGTATTCCATTATGTAAATTTAGCATAGTTATTTTAAATTATCTTTGCTTTTTTAAATTATTATTGTTATTCAATTACAGTTGTATGCCTTTTCTCCCCATACCACCACCTACCCCAGCAGAACCCACATCCCTCCCCCACCTCCACCCTCCCCCTTGATTTTGTCCATGTGTCCTTTATAGTAGTTCCTGTAATCCCCTCTTCCCACTGTCCCCACTCCACTCCCCCCTAGCTATTGTTAGATTATTCTTAATTTCAATGTCTCTGGTTATATTTTGTTTGCTTTTTTCTTCTATTGATTATGTTCCAGTTAAAGGTGAGATCATATGGTATTTGTCCCTCACTACCTGGCTTATTTCACTTAACATAATGCTCTCCAGTTCCATCCATTCTGTTGCAACGGGTATAAGCTCCTTCTTTCTCTCTGCTGCGAAGAATTCCTTTGTGTAAATATACCATAGTTTTTGGATCCACTCATTTGCTGTTGGGCACTTAGGTTGCTTCCAGTACTTGGCTATTGGAAATTATGCTGCTATGAACATTGGGGTGCACAGGTTCTTTTGGATTGCTGTTTCAGGGTTCTTAGGGTATAATCCAGGCAGCGGAATTGCTGGGTCAAAGGGCAGTTCCATTTTTAGTCTTCTGAGGAAATTCCATACTGTTTTCCACAGTGGCCTCACCAGTCTGCATTCCCACCAACAGTGCACTAGGGTTCCCTTCTCTCCACATCCTTTCCAACATTTGTTTGTGGATTTGTTTATGTTGACCACTCTGACTGGTGTGAGATGGTACCTCATTGTGGTTTCAATTTGCATCTCTCTGACGGCTAGTGATGCTGAGCATCTTTTCATATGTCTCTTGGCACTCTGTATGTCTTCCTTGGAGAAGTGTCTGTTCAAGTCCTTTGCCCATTTTTTCATTGGGTTGTTTGTTGCCCTGGAGTAGAGACTTGTGAGTTCTTTATATATTTTGGAGATCAGGCCATTGTCTGAGGTATCATTAGCAAATATGTTTTCCCATACTGTTGGTTCTCTTTGTAATTTGGTGCTGTTTTCTTTAGCCATGCAGAAGCTTTTTATTTTTATGAGGTCCTATTTGTTTATTCTTTCCTTTATGTCCCTTGCTTTAGGGGATGTGTCTGTGAGGATGTTGCTGTGTGGAATGTCTGAGATTTTCCTGCCAATGTTTTCCTCTAGGACTTTTAGGCTGTTACGACTTATATTTAAGTCTTTTATTCATCTTGAGTTTATTTTTGTGTATTGCATAAGTTGGTGATCAAGTTTCATTTTTTTGCACGTAGCTGTCCAGATCTCCCAACACCATGTGTTTAAGAGGCTGTTGTTGCTCCATTTTATGCTCCTGCCTCCTTTCTCAAATATTAATTGACCGTAAAGTCTTGAGTTTATTTCTGGGCTCTTTGTTCTGTTCCATTGGTCTACATACCTGTTTTTATGCCAGTACAAGGCTGTTTTGATGACAGTGGCCTTGTAATGCAGTTTGATATCAGGTATTGTGATCCCTCCTGCTTTGTTCTTCTTTCTCAAAATTGCTGCAGCTATTCGCGGTCGTTTATGGTTCCATATAAATTTCTGAAATGTGTGTCCTATATCTGTGAAATATGTCATGAGTAGTCTAATAGGGATCGCATTGAATCTATAAATTGCTTTGGGTAGTATGGCCATTTTGATGATGTTAATTCTTCCAATCCATGAACATGGTACATGCTTCCATTTGTTTGTGTCTTCCTTCATTTCTTTCTTCAGTGTTGTATCGTTTTCTGAGGACAGGTCTTTTACCTCCTTGGTTAGGTTTATTCCTAGGTACTTTATTTTTCTTGTTGCTATATCAAATGGGATTTTTTTTTCCTGATTTCTGTTTCTGGAGTTTCGTTGTTGCTGTACAGGAATGCCTATGATTTCTGAGTATTGACTTTATATCCAGCTGTTTTGCCAAATTTATTTATTAGGTCAAGTACTTTTTTGGTGGAGTCTATAGGATTTTCCATGTGTAGTATCATATCATCTGCAAACAGTGACAAGTTTTTTTTCCTCCTTTCCAATTTGGATGTCTTTTATTTCTTTTTCTTGTCTGATTGCTGTGGCTAGGACTTCCAGTACTATGTTGCATAGGAGTGGTGAGAGAGGGCATCCTTGTCTTGGTCCTGATCTTAGTGAGAAAGGTCAAAGTTTTTGTCCATTGAGTATGATGTTGGCTATAGGTCCCTCACATATAGCCGTTATTATGTTGAGGAATGCTCCCTTTGTTCCCACGTTGCTGAGTGTTTTTATCAGGAATGGGTGCTGTATGTCATCAAATGCCTTTTCCATATCTATTGATATGATCATGTGATTTCTATCTTTGCTGTTGATGATGTGATCCATTATATTTATTGATTTGCGAATATTGTACCATCCTTGCATCCCTGGGATGAATCCCACTTGGTCATGGTGGATGATCTTTTTAATGTATTGCTGTATGCGGTTTGCCAATATTTTGTTGAGAATTTTAGCGTCTATGTTCATCAGCGATATTGGCCTGAAGTTTTCTTTCTTTGTTGTGTCTTTGTCTGGTTTTGAGATTAGGATGATGCTGGCTTCATAAAAAGAGTGTGGGAGTCTTACATCAGTTTGGATTTTTTCGAATAGTCTTTGAAGGATAGGGGTTAGCTCTTCCTTAAATGCTTTGTAGAATTCTCCTGTGAAATCATCTGGTCCAGGGCTTTTGTGTGTTGTGAGTTTTTTGATGACTGCTTCAATTTCGTCTGCTGTTATTGGTCTGTTCAGGTTTTCTGCTTCTTCTTCATTCAGTTTTGGAAGATTATATTTTTCTAGAAATGTGTCCATTTCACCTAGATTTTTAATTTTTTTGGTATACAGTTCTTCATAGTAATTTCTTACAATCCTTTGTATTACTGTGGTATCAGTTGTAATCTCTCCTCTTTCATTTCTAATTGTGTTTATTTGGATCCTCTCTCTTTTTTTCTTGATGAGCCTACTTAAAGGCTTGTCGATTTTGTTTATCTTTTCAAAGAACCAGCTCCTGGATTCATTGATCCTTACAATTATCCTTTTAGTCTCTATGTGATTTAACTGTGCTCTGATCTTGGTTATGTCCTTTCTTCTGCTTTCTCTGGGCTGTCTTTCTTGTTGTTCCTCCAGTTCTTGTAGGCGTAAGGTTAGGTTGTTTGTTTGAACTGTTTCTATCTTCATAAGGTAGGCCTGTATTGCTATGAACTTCCCTCCCAGGACTGCCTTTGCTGTGTCCCATAGATTTTGGGTTGTTGTGAGTTCATTTTCATTTGTTTCCAGAAAGTTTTTGATTTCTTCCCTAATCTCGTTCTTGACCCATTCATTGTTTAATAGCATGCTGTTCAGTCTCCATGATTTTGAGTGTTTTGGTTTTTATCCTTTGGGGTTGGGTTCTAGTTTCAGTCCCTTGTGGTCAGAGAAAATGCTTCATCTGATTTCAATTTTCTTGAATTTGTTGAGGCTTGCTTTGAGTCCTATCATGTGGTCTATCTTTGGAAAAGTTCCATGGACACTTGAAAAGAATGTGTGTTTTGCTTCTTTGGGATGAAAATCTCTATATATATCAGTTAAGTCCATTTCCTCTAGGGTATTGTTAAGTGACACTATATCCTTGTTGATATTTTGTTTGGAAGACCTGTCCATTTTTGATACTGGTGTGTTAAAGTCCCCTACTATAATCGTGTTGCTGTCGATATCTTTCTTGAAGTCCTCCAAGATTTTCTTTATGTATTTCGGTGCTGTTATGTTGGGTACATATATATTTACAATCTTTATGTCTTCTTGGTGGATTCTTCCTTTGAGTATTATGAAATGACCTTGTGGTCTCTCTTTATTGCCCTTCTTTGGAAGTCTATCTTGTGTGATATGAGTATTGTTACCCCTGCTTTTTTTTTTCCTGTCCTTTTGCTTTGAAAATTTGTTTCCAGCCCTTCACTTTCAGTCTGTGTAGATCTTTTGTCCTGAGATGGGTCTCTTGTAGGCAGTATATGTGTGGGTCATATTTTCTTATCCATTCAGCTGTTCTATGTCTTTTGACTGTAGCATTTAATCCATTTATGTTTAAGGTTATTATCGATAGGTAGTTATTCATTGCCATTTTTTCCTACCTGTGTTCCTCTCTCTTTCTCTTTTCCTTCCTTTCTTTAAAGCACTCCCTTTAACATCTCTTGCAGAGTTGGTTTGGTGGAAGTGTATTCCTTTAGACTTCTTTTGTCTGGGAAACACTTTATTTGGCCTTCTATCTTGTTTGAGAGCCTTGCTGGGTAACGTAGTCTTGGTTGAGTTCCAGTAGCCTCTGGTTCTCATTTCTTGGAATATTTTTTGCCATTCTCTTCTGGCTTGCAGCCTTTCCATTGAGAAGTGTGTTGCTAACCTTATTGGGGCTCCCTTGTATGTTACTTCCTTTTTCTCCCTTGCTGCCTTTAAGATCCTCTCTGTGTCCTGGAATTTTGCCATTTTAATTATGAAGTGTCTTGCAGTGTGCCTCTTTGTGTTCCTCTTGCTTGGGACTCTCCGTGTTTCCTGGATTTGGATGACTTTTTCTCTCCTCAGATTAGGGAAATTTTCCGTCATTACTTTTTCAAACAGGTTTTCTATCCCTTGCTCTTCTTCTTCTCCTTCTGGTATTCCTATTGTACGGATATTGTTACATTTCATGTTGTCATGCATTTCCCTTATTACCTCTTCATTCTTTCTGAGCCCTTTTTCCTTTTCTTGCTCTTTCTGGGTGTTTTTTTCTACTTTGTCCTCCAGCTCACTAATCCAATCCTCTGCTCCATCAAGTCTGCTTTTCATTCCTTCTACTGTGTTCTTCAATTCAGAAATTGTATTCTTCATTTCCTCTTGGCCCTTGTTGATGATTTCTATTTCCTTTTTCATGTTGATGTAGTTTGCAGTGAGTTCATTGTAGTTTCCCTGTAGTTTCTGGTAGTTCTCTCTGAGCTCAGAGAGCTCAGGTAGCTCAGTGAGCTTCCTGATAACCATTGCTTTGAACTCAGTATCTGATAGTTGAGTTGCGTGTTTTTTAGTTAGCATTCTTTCTGAGGTTTCCTCCTTTCCTTTCATTTGGGGATTGTTTCTTTGTCTGGCCATTGTTTGTGAGACTCTTCTTGTTAGCCTCTGCTTCTTAAATTGATGTATTCTGACTCCCTGTGTTTATGGTATGAACTTCTATGGTAGAATGCCAATGGGATTCAGTGGTGCTGTCTCCTAATCTCCTGTGCTCACTGGTGTTGATCTGACGTTTATGGGTGTAACTCGTTGTAACTCTGTTCTTTTCAGCACTCTAGGTTTTCTTATCTCACCTGTGGTAAAAAGAGGAAGGGGGGCAAAAAAAGAAAGAATGGAAGGAGGGAATAGGGGAATAGAAAAGGAAAGGAAGGAAGGAAGAAGGAATAAATAAAGATCAGAGGCAAGACAAGAAGGAATTTTAACAAAAATTAAAACAAAAGAGTAAATAAAAGAAGGCAGGAAGAAGGAATGAAAAGGTATCGGATGGAAGGAAAAAGTAATAAAAAAAAGAAAGAAGGACAAAAAGGAAGAAGGAATTCAGGGAGAAAGGAGGAATTTAAAAAAAAAAGCTTTTGCTGGCTTTCAACCTGTCAGTTTAGTTTAGTTCTGCTGGTCTTCCTGTCTGTGGAACAGTTTGGGATGGTTGGAAGGATTGGTTTCACTTTTCTCCCCTCCTGAGCCACACTCTTCGCTGTTGTTCAGCCTTCAGTCCAGTTCCTCCGGGTCCTTCTGCTCCCCACTAGGCCTTTATTTCACCAGCTGTGCTGTCCTTGAGTTACACCAATTAGGGGCAACCCACATTCCACATTCTGGCTCTTTGCTGTCTTAAATGCTAGGGGCTCTTGGTGCTGTTATGGGGTAGTTCTGCCCCCTACTGGTTCGAGTCTTTCCAGGGAATGCAGTTTCCCCTAGCCCTGTAGCTCCCCTCTGCTGGGCGTTCTGCCTTCCTCCTAGAGAGACAGTAGGCCCTGCAGGGTTCTGTGTGCAGAGGCTAGGTTAGGAGTTTTTCAGAACCCATGCTTTTGCGTGTGGTCGCCTGTAGGCAGCCAGTCCTTTGATCAGGTTGTGTGGCCGATCTCGGCTTTGGGCCTGGCTTGGCTGCCTATCCCCCGCTTTGGGTCTGTGGGGTGGGGGAGGCGCAGCCAGCCACTGATCCGGTTGCTCACCCACCCGAGGTTTCAGGTGTGGGCGTCCAGCCAGGGTTTTAGGTGTGCACGCCCACCCAGGCACTTTTTGTCTGTGTGCCCAGGCAGCAGGGCCGCTTATCATGGCGTGCGCCCACCCGGGGTTTCAGTTGGTGTCCCCAGGCCACTAATTGGGATACAGGCCCACTGGGGCACTTTGGGTCCGGTGCCCAGGCAGCGGGGCAGCTTATCAGGGCGCGTGCTCACCAGGAGTTTCAGTTGTGGGCCCCCAGTCCGCTAGTCTGGGTGTACGCCAGCTGGGCTTCAGGTGAGCACTGGGGCTGCTTTTCAGCGTTCTCAGTCCTGGGGCTGAGGGGGGAGGGGCACCAGAGGCCGGGGCTGCTGCAGAGAGTTCTCTAACTAGCTGCTGAGTGCCTCTATTTTCTTTTCCTTTTTGAGAAATTCTTCCTATTCAAGCCCCCCTGGTCCAAACAGGCACCTGGCTGCTCACACAGCCCAGCCTGGCTCTCTCCCAAGAATCCTGTAGCAGACCCTGCGCCCTGGCCAGGGCTTCAGCCGCCCTGGTCCCCGCGCTGGTCCCAGGGACCTTATTGTCCTTAAGCACTCTTCTTACTGTCTGATCTTTCAATGTCCTCTATCTTTGGTCTCTGATCTTCATATATGCTGGAATACTGTTGGCTGTTCGCTCTGCTCCTCAGATCAGCTAGGTATTTCACTGGCATTGAGGGGAAGTGGACTCTGCTCCCACCTATCTCACCACCATCTTCTCTCTCTGTACAACACAGATTTTCAAAAAATTTAAGTTATCTTGATTTTCTGTTTCTGAATCCTTCTTCATCTCAAGCCCCTATACCTGTTGATAAAAGAAAAGAATGTGAACTTGTCATTTAAATCTTTAAAACAATCATTTTTTCTTAAATAAGCAACTGATTCTAGGTGAAACTTGTCAGTGTAAATATGGTCTTTCAAGGTATATCTTTTCCTCTCTTCTTTCTCATGATGGTGTCTCGATGCACAGGAATATGTATGTCTCCTAATAACATAGAGTAAAGCCTCTATTTCCTGTGCACTCTTCTAGATCCTCTTTGGGCTCTACCAGGATCCTCCTTATCTTTTCTAGTCACTAGTAAGCCACTGATAGGGTCTACTGAAGTGTTACTAACACTTACATTCATGGGAACTCTACATTATGTAGCCTCCTTGTCCAGATCCCAGGCCTTTGGCTTTTTCAGGACTTCTACAACCCTTCTCTATGGTTTGTGGGGACTTCTGGATTATCTGTATTCCATTTTGCTGACTATAGAAAACTGGGAAACTGTCTAATTGTGCCATGTTTCCATTTCTTCTTTACTGGAACTCTCTTATGTTGAGGCAGAGCACACTGCAATATGTTTTCCTTCCAGTGTTCCAAATGGGAAGCAGTGAATAAGACCATTCTGATTTTTTTTTCTTTCCCAAAAACCTATCTGGTATTTCTCCCATGCCTTTCTCTTTGCTGGGTTCCAGGGCCTTAGTGCACTGCATGTTTTCTCAGGAAATTACAAAATATCTTACACTTAATCTCATAACCAGTGAGTATCTTTATTATCTGCCTATTATTTAATTTTTTTATTTCCCTCCAGTCATAGGAAATCTACTTTGTCCTTTGTGTCTTATGATTTTTTAAGAAACAATAAATTTATAATTCTGTGTTTTGCTCTTGATATTTTAAAGAGAAACATTGAAATTTAGAAAGATATACACATATACATTAAAACACACATATACACACAACACTTTTAAAAAAATCTGGCTTCATAGATTGGTTTTCTCAGTGTATACCTGACATATACAAACAAAAGGACTTATTTTGAACTCAGGAACTAATCAGTAACCTAATTGTCTAATATTATCTCTGCTTTACACCTGAAATTATGACATCCACTAATTCAAAAAGTAGGAAAACTTATTAAAAGTTAGTAATATTAGTAGTATTAGAAGTTAAAATGCAGTGGTTTCATATATATATAATACCTCTTTTTTGCTACCATATGTGAGGTTTCAAAGATCTCTGGGGACACTTGACAGGTTGACTTAGAGGAACTGTCAGGAGGATATTTCAGTAGTTAGATGAGAGATGATAATGTGGGAATGGAAAGGAAGTAGTGAAGCAGTGCCATCTCTGGGCCACACTAGAAGAAGAGCTGTCTTGGGCCACACATTAAATACACAAACACCAATGAAAACTGATGAGCAAAAGAAAGGTTTTAAGTAAATTTACAATTTTCTTTGGGCTGCATCCATAGCCATCCTCAGTAACATGCAGCCTGTGGGCTGTGGTTTGGACACCCCTAGGTATAGTATTAGCTGCATCTAGTGACTAACAATGGACCATGAGAGAAAGAAAAATTAAAGAAGAATTAGTTTCTATCTTGAAATTGTTGTAGAGGCCATCTCTACACTTCTGTTAGAATAACTCCATTACCTGAAGCAGACTATAAGATTGATACCTGATATTTTGGAGATAAACTACATAAGAATTGATGGCGAGGGAGGAGTTGAAGTTGATTCTGAGTCTCTTTTACTAACTGGTTCCAAGCTATTGCCATGATCTGAGTTAGGAAACACAGTTGAGAAGCAGGTGATGGAGTGGATAAAAGTGATGCTGGGTGGGACATGTGGGTTTTTTAGCCAGTGGACAAAAACATGTGGAGTTAAAAATAGGTCACTTGGAAATTAAGTTGTGGAATTTAGGATCAAGATTGTGGCTGGATATACAGATTTTGGAGTCACCAATGCTAAAGTGATGTTGAAATTATAGAAGTCAATC
The DNA here is from genome assembly GCF_022682495.2 of Desmodus rotundus. Lineage (NCBI taxonomy): Eukaryota > Metazoa > Chordata > Mammalia > Chiroptera > Phyllostomidae > Desmodus > Desmodus rotundus. The sequence continues at coordinate 51,646,806 of NC_071400.1, forward strand.
ATATTATCAGAAAGAGAGTATGGACAAAGCAGAACAGAGAAGTAAGAAATAGCAATTTTGAGAGATGCTTAAATTTAAAGAATGAAAGTAGAGGAAAAATGGATTGAGTAAAAGAGATTGAGGGGGAAAATAAAGTAGGAGAAGAAATGGGACATATGATTGCCACAGAGCTTAAAGAGGAGAATGATATAAGGAAAAACTACAAGAGACTATTAATAATGGCTATTAATGATGTTTGGGAGAGTTGCTTTATTGCAGTGGCATCGAGTTAATAGTGAGAAGCTAGTGAGGTAGCTAGTGAGAACGAATTTCTTTGGAAAGAAGGAAAGCTGGAAGAGTTAAAACAAAGAGAAATAAAGTTAAGGGGAATTTTCTTTTGTTAGGGTGGCAAAGACATAAGCTATTTGAAAGTACTTATAAGTAGAGGGCAACTCTGTGTGGAGAGTAAACAATTGAAGATACAGGAAAGAAAATGAATAGATACGATTGAAGTTATCATAGAAGATAGTGTTGGAGTGTAATAATGAGCACTGGAGAAGAAGTTAGCCTTTTCAAGGAAGAGAAACACCTTTTTTTCTCCTTGTTTGAGATGTTTAGGTTCAGGAAGATATGGAGAAATTTTGAACCCCAAAAGAGTAATGACATCTCAATCCTTAGTTAACTGTAATTTTTTAAAGCTTTCTATCTAATCAAAGATTTAGAGTACTTAGTTTAATATCATAAAACAGGAAATATATGAGATGGAGTACTTTATAAGTATATATAAGAAATATATATATAGATACATTTCTGTTGGGAAAGGCATTAGAGTGTATGTAGGTTTTTGGCCCATGCACAGTCACATAAGAATGTGCCTTGGGCCTAATACATCTCCCTGAAAAGAGCCCTCAAGCCTCTGTTAGGCATATCTCTTTGTTTGTTTTTATTTATTTTTTGTATTGTAGTTCAAGTACAGTTGTCTCCATCTTTCTTTCCCCTTTCTCTGGTCTGGGCTGGATATGAACTTGTTTGTTCTTTTTTAAAAGAGTTTATTTATTTTTAGAGAGAGGGGAAGGAAGGGAGAAAAAGAGGGATAGAAACATTGATGTGAGAAAGAAACATTGATTGGTTGCTTCTTATTCATGCCCTACCCAGGACCAAACCCACACCTAAGCATGCTCCCTGACCAGTAATTGAACCACTGACCTTTTGTTTCATGGAACAATGCCTAACCCACTGAGCCACACTGGTCAGGGCTGAAGTTATTTGTTCTGCTTAAGCATCTCTATTATATGGCATCTGGCCAATACACTGCTATATCTGCCCACCAAGGGGAGGTAATAGTATCTTTCCCTTGCAATACAAGAGGAGAATCTGTAAACCATCTCCCTATCTCAGCTATGGGGTGAGACCCACTGGCCATGGGACCAAAACTCAGTATTGAAACTGACCTTGCTCTGCCCTTTATCTATATTAGTAAAGCATAGTTCCTTCTGTTGCCTGTGTGAGTCGTATCTTTCCTGGTAACTCTTATACCTACAAATTGTGCAGTGAGTTGATATCCGGGGACTACTGTTCTTGTTGTAAGGCAACAGGTATCACCTGCTTCATAGTTCCAGCTTGATCAATCTTTTAAAAATAAAGTGAAGGACCAGCATTCACTGTATATGGTAATGATTCATTGAGAGCCAGACATATTTCAGAACTTTGCTGCAGTCTTCTTGGCCCAGACACTCAACTGAAATTGTATTTTCAAAGGTCAATTTCTTTGATGGGTTATTGTAGTGAAATTTGATATCTCTGAAATTTCAAAAATAAATTTCCCTTTGAACTAAATAATGTGTGCCTTGTACCAAGCCTTATGGTGCAAAATACTGAAGTGTCCTGGAAAAATTCAAAATTACATTGTTAGAGTTTCCCTCATAGTGAAAAATTTCTCTGCAATTATCTAGTGGCAATGTGTGAACAGGGGATAGTAAAGAGAGGGAGGGGACGCACTACTATAATAAAGGGTTTTGTATGTTAAAATATTTTTTAAAATACTTTATTTATTTATTTTTAGAGAGAGAGGAAGGGAGGGGGAAAAAGAGAGAGAGAAACATCAATGTGTGATTGCCTTTCACATGTCCTCCACCAGGGATCTGGTCCACAACCCAGGCATGTGCTCTGACTAGGAATGGAACCAGCAACCCTTTGGTTCAGAGGCTGGCACTCAATCCACTGAGCCACACCAGCCAGGGCTGTATATTAAAAGATTTAATGTGTTATTCTTTTCAGGACTTTCTAGAATTTCTTGGTTAAGCCTACAGAGAGCTACTATTTCTAGATTGGTCACTATTATTGGATAATGAATTATGTAGATATCCATATATTAACTTATCTATTCTTCAAATAATACTGCAAGATTGGTATTATCTTCTTTTTTAAAAATATATAACCCGTTACCGTTTAGTACAGTTATACTCCCCACCTCCCCACCCCCCCAGCAATCACCACACTGTTGTCCATGCCCATGAATCCCTTTTCCTTTTTGCTAAATCCTTCCACCCGCTAACCTTCCCCCACCCACAAGCTGTCATCTGTTTTCCATCTGTTCTCCATCTATGAGTCCGTCTCTGGTTTACTTGTTAGTTCAATTTGTTTGCTAGATTCCACGTGAGTGAAATCATAAGGTATTTATCTTTCTCTGACTGGCTTATTTCACTTAGCATAATGTTCTCCAGATGTGTCCGTACTGCTGCAAAGGGTAAAAATTTCTTCTTTTTTTTTTGCCAAGTAGAATTCCATTGTGTAAATGTCCCATTGTTGTTTTATCCACTCATCTACTGAAGGATACCTGGGCTGCTTCCCTATCTTGGCAATTGTAAATAATGCTGCAATGAACAGAGGGGTGCTTATATTCTTTTAAATGAATGTTTTGGGTTCCTTCAAATATATTCCCAGAACTGAGATTGCTAGGTCAAAAGGTAGATCTATTTTTTTTGGGGGGGGGTATCTTCACACTGCTTTCCACAGTGGCTTCACCTATCTGCATTCCCACCAACAGTGCAAGAGTTCACCTTTCTCTACATCCTCACCAGCACTTGTTGTTTTTTCTTATTTACTGATGATAGCCATTCTGACAGTAGTGAGATGGTATCTCATTGTGGTTTTATTTGCATTTCTCTGATGATTAGTGATGTTGAACATCTTTTTGTATGTTTATTGTCCATCTGTATGTTCTCTGGAGAAGTGTCTATTCAGGTCTTTTGCTCATTTTTTAATTTAATTGTTTTTGTTGTTTTGGTGTTGAACTTTGTAGTACTTTATAAATTTTGGATATTAACCCCTTATCAGGTGTATTGGTGAATATATTCTCCCATTCCATGAGTTGTTTTTATTTATTTTTATTTAATTAATTTATTTTTTTTTTACAGGGGCTGCCAGTGGGAGCTGAGGGCGACCTGGATGTTCTGTTTTTACCACTTTTCTCTGCCAGGGCCGTCCTTCAAACCCCAGGGCAAATTTCCTTCCCACTACCTTGATTTTTAAAAAGTATTTTTTATTGATTATGCTATTACACTTTCTCCCATTTTTCCCCTTTGTCCCCCTTCCACCCCGCTCCCCCAACCCTCCATCTTCCCCCTCCTTAGTTCATGTCCATGTGTTGTACATAGAAGTTCTTTGAGACCTCTGTTTCCTATACCATTTTTAATATCTCCCCATCTATTTTATGCCTACTAAGTATGCTTCCTCTTCCCTGTAAATGTTCCACCCTATTCCTCCTTTCCCCCTCCCCACTGAAATCCCTCTGTGTGATGTCCATTTCTCTGATTCTGTTCATGTTCTAGTTTGTTTAGTTTTTGTTTTCATTGTTTTTCTTTTCCTCTAGGTTCATTTGTTGATAGTTGTGAGTTTGTTAACATTTTACTGTTCATATTTTTATCTTCTTTTTCTTAGATAAGTCTTCTTTAACATTTCATATAATAATGGCTTGATGATGATGAACTCCTTTATGTTGACCTTATCTGGGAAACACTTTATCTGACCTTCCATTCTAAATGATAGCTTTGCTGGATAGAGTAATCTTAGATGTAGGTCTTTGCCTCTCATGATTTCAAATACTTCTTTCCAGCCCCTTCTTTCCTGCAAGATTTCTTTTGAGAAATCTGCTGATAGTCTAATGGGCACCCCTTTGTAGGTAACTGTCTCCTTTACCCTTGCTTCTTTTAGGATTCTCTCTTTGTCTTTAATCTTGGGTAACTTAATGATGATATGCCTTGGTGTGTTCCTCTTCAGGTCCAACTTCTTTGGGACTCTCTGATCTTCCTAGATTTCGTTGGAGTTTATTTCACCATATTGTGGGATGTTTTCCTTCATTATTTGTTCAAATAAGTTGATTTCTTGCTCTTGTTCTTGTCCTTCTGGCACCCCTCTAATTTGGATACTGGAGTGTTTAAAGTTGTCCTAGAGGTTCCTAAGCCCCTCTTCATTTTTTCTTTTTGAAATCTTATTTCTTCATTGTGTTCCAGTTGGATGTTTATTTCTTCCTTTTGTTCCATATCATTGCTATGAATCTGGTTTCCTTCCTGTCACTGTTGGTTCCCTGAATATTTTGCTTTGTTTCACTTTGGGTAGCTTTCATTTGTTTTTACATTTTTCGACCTAGCTCAATCAAATCTGTGAGCATTTTGATTACCAGGGCTTTAAATTCTCCATCAGATAGGTCCACAATCTCCGCATCACTTAGTTCTGAGGTTTTGTTCTGTTCTTTCATTTGGGCCATAGTTCTTTGTCTTGGCATAGGTGATCGTCTTTTTATTTTGCTATGGTTTTCTTTGCTGTGCAAAATTTTTTTGTTTGATGAAACCCCATTTGTTTATTTTTTATTTTGTTTCCCTTGCTTGAGGAGACATATCCAATAAAAAATTTCTACCGGCAATATCTGAGATTTTGAAGCCTATGTTTTCTTCTAGGATTTTTCTGGTTTTGGGTTGAACATTTAATTCTTTGATTCATTTTAAATTTATTCTTGTGTGTGGGGTGAGAAGGTGGTCTAGTTACCTTTTTCTCCATTTATCTGTCCAATTTGCCCAACACCATTTATTGATTAAACTATCTTTGTATGTGTTTGCTTCCTCTGTTGAATATTAATTGATTATAAAGGGGTGGGTTTATTTCTTGGCTCTCTAATCTGTTCCATTGATCTATGTGTCTGTGTCAGGACCAGGCTGTTTTGATTACTATGGCCTTGTAGTATAGTTTGATAAAGGTAGCATGATTCCTCAACTTTGTTCTTTTTCAGGATTGCTGTTGCTATGCGGGACCTTTTGTGTTTTCATATACATTTTTGAAATATTTGTTCTAGTTCTAGGAAATATGCCATTGGGATCTTGATAGGAATTTCACAGAATCTATAGGTACTGTGGGCATTTTAATGATGTTATTTCATCCTTTTTCCGTTTCTTTCTTCACTGTCATAATTTTCTGAGTACAGGTCATTTACATCTTTGGTTAGGTTTATTCATAGGAATTTTATTCTTTTTGAAGTGATTGTGAAAGAGATTGATTTCTTAATTTCCCTTTCTCTTAGTTCATTAATGGCATATAAAAACACAACTGATTTCTGAATATCAATTTTGTATACTGCTATTTTGATTAATTAATTTATCAGTTCTAGTAGATTCTTGGTGGAATCTTGGGGTTCTCTATATACAGTATCACATCATCTGCTAATAAAGACAGATCTACTACTTCCTTTCCAATTTGGATACCTTTTAGTTCTTCTTCTTGCCTGATTGCTGTGGCTAGGATTTCCAGTACTATGTTGAATAAGAGAGGTGAAATTAGACAACCCTGTCTTGCTTCCAATCTTAAAAGGAACACATAGTTTTAACCCATTGAATATGATGCTAGCAGTGGTTTTGTCATATGTGGTGTTTATTAGGTTTAGGTATGTTCTCTCTATTCCCACTTTGCTGAGAGTTTTTATCATAAAAGGGGGCTATATTTTATCAAAAGATTTTTCTGCATTGATTGATATAATCCTGCTGTTTTTATCCTTTATTTTCTTTATGTGGTGAATCACATTTACTGATGGGCAAATGTTGTACCGTCCTTACATTCCCAGAATAAATCCCACTTAATCATGGTATATGATCTTTTTGATGCATTGCTGTATTCTGTTTGCTAATATTTTTTTGAGGATATTAGCATCTATGTTTTCAGTGATATTCACCTATCATTTTTCTTTCTTTGTAGTGTCTATATCTGGTTTGGGAATTAGGATAATGCTGGACTCATAAAATAAGTTTGGGAGCCTTCCCTCCTCTTCAATTTTATGAAATAGTTTGAGAGGAAGAGGTGTTAGTTCTCAGAATGTTTGGTAAAATTCACCTGTGAAGCCATCTGGTCTTGGGCTTTTGTAGTTGGGCGTTTTTGATTACTGCTTCAGTTTCATTAGATGAAATATGTCTATTCAGATTCTCTGATTCTTCCCGATTTATTTTTGGGAGATTATCTTTCTAGGAATTTATCCATTTCATCCAGGTTGTCTGGTTTGTTGGCATATAAATGTTCATACTATTTTTGTACAATCCTTTGTATTTCTTCGGTATCAGTTGTTTCTTCTCTTTCATTTCTGATTTTATTTATTTGAGTCCCTTCTGTCTTTTCTTCATGAGTCTGGTTAAAATTTATCAATCTAGTTTACTTTTTCAAAGAACCAGTTCTTGGATACATTGATCTTTTGTATCATTTTAAAGACCCTATTTCATTTATTTCTTGTCTGTTCTTAATAATTTCCTTATTTCTATTCACATTGGGCTTTGTTGTTTCTTTTTTTAATTTTAATTTTTTATTGTTATTCAATTACAGTTGTGTGCCTTTTCTCCCTATCCCTCCACCCCACCCAAGCTGAACTCTCCTCCCTCCACCACCTCCACCCTCCCCTTTGATTTTGTCCATGTATTCTTTATAGTAGTTCCTGTAATTCCCTCTTTTCACTATCCCCTCCCAACGCCCCCCTGAAAATTGTTTGATTGTTCTTAACTTCAATGTCCCTGGTTATATTTTGTTGCCTTTTTTCTCCTCTTGATTATGTTCCAGTAAAAGGTGAGATCATATGGTATTTGTCCCTCACTGTCTGATTTATTTCACTTAGCGTAATGCTCTCCAGGTCCATCCATGCCGTTGCAAAGGTTATAAACTCCTTCTTTCTCTCTGCTGCGAAGAATTCCTTTGTGTAAATATACCATAGCTTTTGGATCCACTTGTTTGCTGATGGGCACTGTGGTTGCTTCCAGTACTTGCCTATTGTAAATTGCGCTTTTATGAACATTGGGGTGCACAGGTTCTTTTGGATTGGTGTTTCAGGGTTCTTAGGGTATAATCCCAGCAGCGGAATTGCTGGGTCAAAGGGCAGTTCCATTTTTAGTTTTCTGAGGAAATTCCATACTGTTTTCCACAGTGGCCTCACCAGTCTGCATTCCCAACAACAGTGCACTAGGGTTCCCTTTTCTCCTCATCCTCTCCAACATTTGTTTGTGGATTTGTTTATGTTGGCCACTCTGACTGGTGTGAGATGGTACCTCATTGTGGTTTTAATTTGCATCTCTCTGATGGCTAGTGATGCTGAGCATCTTTTCATATGTCTCTGGGACCTCTGTAAGTCTTCCTTGGAGAAGTGTCTGTTCAAGTCCTTTGATCAGTTTTTAATTGGGTTGTTTGGCGCCCTGTAGTAGAGTCATGTGAGTTCGTTATATATTTTGGAGATCAGGCCATTGTCTGAGGTATCATTAGCAAATACGTTTTCCCATTCTATTGGTTCTCTTTGCAATTTGGTGCTGTTTTCTTTAGCCATGCAGAAGCTTTTTATTTTGATGAGGTCCCATTTGTTCATTCTTTCCTTTATGTCCCTTGCTTTAGGGGACATGTCTGTGAGGATGTTACTGCGTGGAATATCTGAAATTTCCCTGCCAATGTATTCCTCTAGGAATTTTACGGTGTTAGGACTTATATTTAAGTCTTTTATCCATCTTGAGTTAATTTTTGTGTATGGCGTAAGTTGGTGATCAAGTTTCATTTTTTTGCACATAGTTGTCCAGATCTCCCAACACCATATGTTTAAGAGGCTGTTGTTGCTCCATTTTATGCTCCTGCCTCCTTTGTCAAATATTAATTGTCCGTATAGACTTGAGTTTATTTCTGGGCTCTCTGATCTGCTCCATTGGTCTATGTGACTGTTTTTATGCCAGTATCAGGCTGTTTTCATGAAAGTGGCCTTGTAATACAGTTTGATATCAGGTATTGTGATCCGTCCTGCTTTGTTCTTCTTAAAATTGCTGCAGCTATTCTTGGTTGTTTATGGTTCCATATAAATTTCTGAAATATTTGTTCTATATCTGTGAAATATGTCATGGGTACCCTAATAGGGATTGCATTCAATCTATAAATCACTTTGGGTAGAATGGCCATGTTGATGATGTTAATTCTTCCAATCCATGAGCATGGTACATGCTTCCATTTGTTTGTGTCTTCCTTAATTTCTTTCTTCAGTGTTGTATAGTTTTCTGAGGACAGGTCCTTTACCTCCTTGATTAGGTTTATTCCTAGGTACTTTATTTTTCGTGTCGTTATATCAAGTGGGATTTTTTTCCTGATATCTTTTTCAGAAATTTAGTTGTTGGTGTACAGGAATGCCTTTGATTTCTGAGTATTGACTTTGAATCCAGCTGTTTTGCCAAATTCCTTTATTAGGTCAAGTAGTTTTTTGGTGGAGCCTATAGGATTTTCTATGTACACTATCATGTAATATGCAAACAGTGACAGTTTAATTTCCTCCTTTCCAATAGGAATGCATTATTTATTTTCTTCCCTGATTGCTGTGTCTAGGACTTCCAATACTATGTTGAATAGGAGTGGTGAGAGAGGGCATCCTTGTCTTATTCCTCATTTAGTGGGAAAGCTCTAAGTTTTTTTCCATTGAGTATGATGTTGGCTGTAGGTCTCTCATATATGGCCTTTATTATATTGAGGAATGCTGCCTTTATTCCCTCCTTGCTGACTGTTTTTATCAGAAATGGGTGCTGTATCTTATCAAAGGATTTTTCTGCATCTATTGATATGATCATGTGATGTTTTCATTTGGTGTTGTTTATGTGATGTTTATTGATTTGAGAATATTGTACCATCCTTGCATCCCTGGGATGAATCCCACTTGGTCGTGGTGGATGATCTTTTTAATGTATTGCTGGATGCAGTTTGCCAATATTTTGTTGAGAATTTTAGCGTCTATGTTCATCAGCGTTATTGGCCTGAAGTTTTCTTTCTTCGTTGTGTCTTTGTCTGGTTTTGGGATTAGGATGATGCTGGCTTCATAAAAAGAGTTAGGGAATCTTCCATCAGGTTGGATTTTTTCAAATAGTCTGTGGAGGATACGGGTTAGCTCTTCCTTAAATGCTTTGTAGAATTCTCCTGTGAAACCATCTGGTCCAGGGCTTTTGTGTGTTGTGAGTTTTTTGATGACTGCTTCAATTTCGTCTGCTGTTATTGGTCTGTTCAGGTTTTCTGCTTCTTCTTCATTCAGTTTTGGAAGACTATATTTTTCTAGAAATGTGTCCATTTCACCTAGGTTTTCAAATTTCTTGGCATACAGTTCTTCGTAGTAATTTCTTACAATCCTTTGTATTTCTGTGGCAATCAGTTGTAATGTCTCCTCTTTCATTTCTAATTGTGTTTATTTGGATCCTCTCTCTTTTTTTCTTGATGAGCCTACTTAAAGGCTTGTCAATTTTGTTTATCTTTTCAAAGAACCAGCTCCTGGATTCATTGATCCTTAGAATTGTGCTTTTAGTCTCTATGTCATTTAACTGTGCTCTGATCTTGGTTATTTCCTTCCTTCGGCTTGCTCTGGGCTGTCTTTGTTGTTGCTCCTCGTGTTCTTGTAGGCTTAGGGTTAAGTTGTTTGTTTGAAATGTTTCTATCTTTTTAAGGTAGGCCTGTATTGCTATGAACTTACCTCCCAGGACTGCCTTTGCTGTGTCACATAGGTTTTGGGTTGTTGTGAGTTCATTTTCATTTGTTTCCAGAAACTTTTTGATTTCTTCCCTAATCTCGTTCTTGACCCATTCATTGTTTAATAGCATGCTGTTCAGTCTCCATGATTTTGAGTGTTTTCATTTTTTTCCTTTGGGGTTGGTTTCTACTCTCAGTCCCTTGTGGTCAGAGAAAATGCTTGATCTGATTTCAATTTTCTTGAATTTGTTGAGGCTTGCTTAATGTCCTATCATGTGGTCTATCTTTGAAAAAGTTCCATGGACACTTGAAAAGAATGTGTATTTTGCGTCTTTGGGAGGAAAAGCTCTGTATATATCACTTAAGTCCATTTCCTCTAGGGTATTGTTAAGTGACACACCATTCTACGGGATATTTTGTTTGGAAGACCTGTCCATTTTTGACAGTGGGGTCTTAAAATCCCCTATTATAATTGTGTTGATGTCAATATTTTTCTTGAAGTTCTCCAAGATTTTCTTTATGTATTTGGGTGCTCCTGTGTTGGGTGCATATATATTTACACTGTTTATGTCATCTTGGTGCATTCTTCCTTTGAGTATTATGAAATGACCATCTGGGTCTGTCTTTATGGCCCTTCTTTTGAAGTCTATTTTTTCTGGTATGAGTATTGCTACCCCTGTTTTTTTTTTTTTTTTTTTTTTCCTTTCCCTTTGCTTGGAAAATTTGTTTCCAGCCCTTCACTTTCAGTCTGTTTAGGTCTTTTGTCCTGAGACGGGTCTATTGTTGGCAGCATATGTGTGGGTCATGTTTTCTTATCCATTCAGCTATTCTGTGTCTTTTGATGGGAGCATTTAATCGATTTACTTTTAAGATTATTAGTGATAGGTAGTTATTCATTGTCATTTTTCCTACCTGTGTTCCTCTCTCTTTCTCTTTTCCTTCCTTTCTTTAAAGCACTCCCTTTAACATGTCTTGCAGAGCTTGTTTGGTGGAAGTGTATTCTTTTAGACTTATTTTGTCTCGGAAACTCTTTATTTGGCCTTCTATCTTGATTGAGAGCCTTGTTGGGTAAAGTAGTCTTCATTGCAGGCCTGTAGTTCTCATTACTGGGAATATTTTTGCCATTCTCTTCTCGATTGGAGCGTTTCCTTTGAGAAGTCAGTTGCTAACCTTATTGGGGCTCCCTTGTATGTTACTTCCTGTTTCTCCCTTGCTGCCTTTAGGATTCTTTCTTTTTCTTGGAATTTTGCCATTTTAATTATGATGTGTCTTGCAGCGGAACTCTTTGGGTTCTTCTTGCTTGGAACTCTCTGTGTTTCCTGGATTTGGGTGACTTTTTCTCTCATCAAATTAGGGAAATTTTCCATCATTACTTTTTCAAACAGGTTTTCTATCCCTTGCTCTTCTTATTCTTCTCCTTCTGGTATTCCTATTGTACGGATATTGTTACGTTTCATATTGTCCTACATTTCCCTTAATCCCTCTTCATTCTTTCTGAGCCTCTTTTCCTTTTCTTGCTCTTTCTGGGTGTTTTTTTCTGCTTTGTCCTCCAGCTCGCTGATCTGATACTCTGCTTCATCAAGTCTGCTTTTGATTCCTTCTACTGTGTTCTTCAGTTCAGAAATTGTATTCTTCATTTCCTCTTGGCCCTTGTTGATAGTTCCTATTTCCTTTTTCATGTTTATATAGTTTGCAGTGAGTTCATTGTAGTATCCCTGTAGTTTCTGGTAGTTCTCTGTGATCTCAGTGAGCTTCCTGATAACCATTGCTTTGAACTCAGTATCTGATTGTTGACTTGCCTCTTTTCAGTTTGCATTCTTTCTGAGGTTTCCTCCTTTCCTTTCATTTGGGGATTTTCTTTTTGTCTTGCCATTGTTTGTGAGACTCTTCTTGTTAGCCTCTGCTTCTTAAATTGATGTATTCTGACTGCCTGGGTTTATGGTATGAACTTTTTTGGTAGAATGCCAATGGGATTCAGTGGTGCTGTCTCCTTAATCTCCTGCCCTCACTGGTCTTGAGCTGACATTTATGGGTGTAACATGGTCTAACTCTGGTCTTTTCGGCACTCCCGGTTTTCTTGACTCACCTGTGGCAAAAAGAGAAAGGGTTAAAAAAAGGGGGGATGGGAAGGAGGGGAAAAGGGAATAGGAAAGGAAAGGAAGGAAGGAAGAAGAAATAAAGAAAGATCGGAGGGAAGATAAGAAGGAATTTTAACAAAAATTAAAACAAAAGAATAAATAAAGGAAGGCAGGAAGAAGGAATAAAAAAGGTAAAGGATGGAATTAACAAGGAATGAAAAAAAGAAGGAAGGATAGGAAGAAGGAATTCAGAGGAAAGGAAGAAAATAAAGGGAGGGATAGAGAAAGGAAAAAAAAAAGAAATGAAAAAATAACTCTTCTCCTGTTTTTAAACAGATCAGGTTAGTTCTGCTGGTCCTCCTGTTTGTGAAACGGGAGTGGTGGTTGGAAGGATTGGTTTGACTTTTCTCCCTTCCTGAGCCACACTCTTCCCTGTTCTTCAGCCTCCAGTCCAGATCCTCATGGTCCTTCTGCTCCCCTCTAGGCCTTTAGATCACCAGTTGTGCTGTCCTTGAGTTTCACCAACTAGGGTCAACTCACACTGCCCCTTTTTGCTCTTTTCTGTCTTAGATGCTAGGGGCTCTGGGTGCTCCTAAGGGGTAGTTCAGCCCCCTACTGGTTCGAGTCTTTCTGGGGACTGCAGTTTCCCCCAGCCCTGCAGCTCCCCTCTGCTGGGCATTCTGCCTTTGTCTTAGAGAGCCAGTAGGCCCTGCAGGGCTCTGTGTGCAGGGGCTAGGTAAGAGTTGTTCAGGACCATTGCTTTTAGGTGTGGTTGCTCGCAGGCAGGCAGGCCATTGATCAGCTGATATGCAGCTTTGGGCCTGTGTGTGGGGCATCTAGCCTCTGCTCCTGGTGCCCACCCACCCGAGGTTTCAGGTGTGGGCGCCCACTCCACTAATCTGGGTGCCGGCAACTGGGCTTCAGGTGAGAGTTTGGGCTGCTTATCCCACGTCACAGTCTAGGGGCTAAGGGGGGAATGGCGCCAGAGGCCAAGTCTGTTGTGGAGAGTTCCCTAACTAGCAGCTGAGTGCCTCTATTTTCTCCTTTTCTTATTGAGAAATTCTTGCTGTTCAAGGCCCCCTGGTCCAAACAAACACCTGGCTGCTCACACAGCCCAGCCTGGCTCTTTCCCAAGATTCCTGCAGCAGACCCTGTGTCCCGGCCAGGGCTTCAGCTGCCCTGGTCCCAGCGCAGGTCCCAGGGTCCTTATTGTCCTTAAGCACTCTTCTTACCATCAGATCTTTCAATGTCCTATATCTTTTTTCTCCGATATTCATATATGCTGGAATACCGTTGGCTGTTCGGTCTGTTCCTCAGATCAGCTAGGTGTTTCACTGGTGCTGAGGGGAAGGGGACTCCTCTCCCACCTATCTCACCTCCATGTTCCCCGGGCTCTGTTGTTTCTTTTCAAGTTCCTTTAAGTTTGAAATTAGATTATTTATTTGAGCTTTTTCTTTTCCTTTTTTTTTTTTTAAGGTAGAACTGTAATGCTATGAATTTTCCTCTTAGGATTTCTTTCTCAGTGTCCCACAGATTTTGGATTGTTGTGTCCTCTTTTTCTTTTGTTTCAAGGTAACTTTTGATTTCTTCCTTGATCTTGTTGTTGACTCATTCATTGTTTAATAACATGTTATTTGACTTCCATGTGTTTGCATGTTTTTCAGTGTTCTTGTGATAGTTTTCTAGTTTCATAGCATTGTTGTCAGAGAAGATACTTGATATGATTTCAGTCTTATTAAATATACTGAGACTTGTTTTCTGTCCTCACATGTGATGTATCCCAGAAAATGTTCCATGTGCACTTGAAAAGTATGTATATTCTGCTGCTTCGGAGTGTAATGGTCTGAAGATATCAATTAAATCCACTTGATCTACTGTGTCATTTAAGGCCACTTTCTCCTTATTTTTCTGCCTGGAAGATCTATCCATTGAAGTCAATGCAGTGTTAAAATCCCCAAGTATGACTGTGTTTCTGTCAATCTCTCCTTTTATGTCCATCAAGATTTTTAAAGATATTTACGTACTCCTATGTTGGATGTGTAAATGTTTGCTAGGGTTATATCCTCTTTTGGCATTGTTCCCTTTATCCTCATGTAGTGTTCTTCTTTGTGTCTTACTATAGCCTTAGTTTTAAAGTCTATTTTGTTGGGTACAAGTATTGCTACCCCAGTTTTTTTTTTTCTTTTCCATTTGCAGGAAGTATCTTTTTTTTTTATCCCCTTACTTTTAGTCTGTGTGTATCTTTCAATATGAGATGGGTCTGTTGGAGGCAGCACATATATGGGTCTTGTTTTCTTTTCCATTCAGCTACCCTCTGCCTTTTGTTTGGAATATTTAAGCCATTTACATTTAAGGTGATTATTAATAGATACATATGTAGGGCCATTTCATTTTTAGACTCTTTCCCCCTGTTTTATTTTTCCTTTCTCTTTTTCTTCTTATTAAAGCAAGTCCTTTAACATTTGTGGCCATATTGGAATGAAGAAGATGGCAGCGAGATAGGTGGGAGCGGAGTTAACTTCCCCCTGCAGCTGGATGAAACACCTACCCACTCTACTAAGAAACAAAGTGAACAGCCAAAAGCAGCCCAGTGTTTATGAAGATAGGGGACCAAAAAGTACAGAGGACACTGAGAAAACAGAAGGTAAGGGGATTGCTTCAAGACAAAAAGGTCCCTGGGACCAATGCGGGGACCAGGGCGGCTGTAGCCCCAGGCCCACCCGTGCTGGGCCTGCCGCAGGACTCCTAGGAGAGAGCCGGGTTAACAGCCCCCTCCCATGCCAAACAAGGCCTGAGCAACACAGAGAGACCTGGTTGCCTAAAGTCGCAGGGAGGGGATTAAGGACGAAGTAGAAAACCCAGGGAGACCACAGGTGCTGGCCGAGAAGAGTTGAAAGTAAGGCCGCATGCCATCCTGACCCGCAGAGCCCCTGGCCTAGCTGGAGAGGTGGGCTGTGTGAGAGTCAGGCCCTTCCTTGTATGGAGGGAGCCACAGGATTGAGCAGGAGGATTTTTCCCCAAAAGAAAAAGACCCTCTGGGGCACTTTGGGGAATTCCCCTGCAGCAACATCTCCAGTTTCCTCTCCACCCCACCACCCGTAGGGGGACTGTGTGCACCTCATCTCAGAGGGAGCTGAGACTAGAGGCACCACACGGGGCAGGGTGCCCAGCAACTGGGAGTGTGCCCATCCACCAGCGAGTGCTCACACCTCATTGCGGAGGGAGCTGAGACTACAGGCATCACCCAGGGGAGGGTGCCCATCCACCAGGGAGTGCACGCACCTCATTTCAGAGGGAGCTGAGACTACAAGCACCACCTGTGACAGGGTGCCCAGCAACCAGGAGTGTACCCATCCACCAAGGAGTGCCCGCATCTCATCTCGGAGGGAGCTGAGTCTACAGGCATCACCTGGGGGAGGGTGCCCAACCACGGGGGAGTGCACGCACCTCATTTCAGAGGGAGCTGAGACTACAGGCATCACCCAGGGCAGGGTTCCCAGCAAACGGGAGTGTGCCCAGCTACCTGGAAGGGCCCACACCTCATCTTGGAGGGAGCTGAGACTACAGGAATCACCCGGGGGAGGGTGACAAGCGAATGGGAGTGTCTGCACCTCATCTCGGAGGGAACTGAGACCACAGGAAACAGGGAGAGTGTGAATGAAGGAAGGCTCTGCACGCACACCCATAGCCCGGAGAAGACCTACCATAAAAAAAGAGTGGGTAGAAGCTGGGAACACCAGGATTCTTCCTGGAAGAGGAAACCCACCAACAAAGAAATCACCAACAGATAACAACAGAAGAAGGTGAAGGAGGGAGTAGAAGTCACACTAACTCAACCCAGGACCTATCTGGAGATACAACTAAATAGTGAGAACAAAAAACTGAACAAGAGCAAGAGAAAAGCCGCAAAACCTTGTAAACACGGAAGAACCAGCTCCAACACAACCTGCCCACACCTGCACAACAGAAGACAAGAGGTGGGGGACAGACTGACCCTCAGATAACCAGCTGGTGGGAAAGACCCACCAAAGAAAGACCCAACAAGAACCAAAAACCAAAGACATACACAGAGCCAACGGAAACCAAAGCCCAAGGTCAGTAAGATCAGGAGATCAAGGAGACTATACAGAAAATCTCACAGGTATTCTACCACAGAAGTTTACACCAAAAACTCAGGGGGTCAGAACAGAGCAACTTAAGAAACAGAGGCTAACAAGAAGAATCTCACAAACACTGGAAAGACAAAGAAACAATCCCCAAATGAAAAGAAAGGGGGAAGCCTAGGAAAAAATGCTACATAAAAAAAGAGGCAAGTCAACTATCAGATAATGAGTTCAAGGAACTGGTTATGAGGAAGCTTAATGAGCTCACGCAGAATTACGAAAAACTACAGGGAAACTACAATGAACTCACTGCAAACTATATCAAAATGAAAAAGGAAATACAGACTATCAACAAAGGCCAAGAGGAAATGAAGAATAAAATTTCTGAACTGAAGAACACAGTAGAAGGAATCAAAAGCAGACTTGATGAAGCAGAGGACAGGATCAGTGAACTGGATGACAAGGTAGAAAAAAACACCCAAAATGAGCAAGAAAAGGAAAAGAGGCTCAGAAAGAATGAAGAGGGGTTAAGGGAAACGCAGGACAACATGAAAAGCAATAATATCTGTATAATAGGGATACCAGAAGGAGAAGAGGAAGAGCAAGGGATAGAAAACCTGTTTGAAAAAGTAATGATGGAAAATTTCCCCAATTTGATGAGAGAAAAAGTCACCCAAATCCAGGAAACACAGAGAGTCCCAAGCAAGAGAAACCCAAAGAGGCCACTGCAAGACACATCATAATTAAAATAACAAAATTCCAAAACAAAGAAAGAATCTTAGAGGCATCAAGGGAGAAACAGGAAGTAACATACAAGGCAGCCCGAATAAGGTTAGCAACACACTTCTCAATGGAAACGCTCCAAGTGAGAAGAGAATGGCAAAAAATATTCCAAGTAATGAGAACCAGAGGCCTGCAACCAAGACTACTTTACCCAGAAAGGCTCTCAATCGAGACAGAATGCCAAATAAGGAGTTTCCCAGACAAAAGAAGTCTAAAAGAATACAGCTCCACCAAACCAGCTCTGCAAGAGATGCTAAAGGGGCTGCTGTAAGGAAATGAAGGAAAAGAGAGAAAGAGGGAAGAACACAGGTACAAAAATTGGTAATGAATAAATACCTATCAATAATAACCTTAAATGTAAGTGGATTAAATGCTCCCATCAAAAGACATAGAATAGCTGAATGGATAAGAAAACATGACCCACACATATGCTGCCAATAAGAGACACACCTGAGGAAAGAAGACCTACACAGACTGAAAGTGAAGGGCTGGAAACAAATACTCCAAGTAAATGGACAGGAAAAAGAAATGCAGGGATAGCAATACTTATATCAGACAACATAGACTTCAAAAAAAGGGCCATAAGAGAGACCCAGAATATCACTTCAAAATACTCAAAGGAAGAATCCACCAAGAAGAAATAGACATTGTAAATATATATGCACCCACATACGAACACCCAAATACATAAAGAAAATCTTGGAGGACTTCAAGAAAGATATTGACATCAACACAATTATAGTAGGGGATTTTAATACCCCACTGTCAAAGATGGACAGATCTTCAAAACAGAATATTAACAAAGATGTTGTGGCATTGAACAAGGCCTTGGATGAAATGGACTTAACCGATTATATATATTCATCCCAAAGAAGCAAAATACACATTCTTTTCAAAAGCACATGGAACATTTTCAAAGATAGACCACATGATAGGACACAAAACAAGCCTCAACAAATTCAAGAAATTTGAAATCATATCAAGCATTTTCTCTGACAATAAGGGACTGAAGCTAGAGACAAATCTCAAGGAAAAAACCGCAAAACACTCAAAATCATGGAGACTGAATAGCATGGTATTAAACAATGAATGGGTGAAAAATGAGATAGAGAAGAAATAAAAAGTTTCTGGAAACAAACGAAAATGAACTCACAACAATCCAAAACCTATGGGACACAGCAAAGGCAGTCCTGAGAAGGAAGTTCATAGCCATACAGGCCTACCTAAAAAGAACAGGAACAGCTCAAATAAATGACCATACCATACACCTACAAGAACTCAAGGAACAACAACAAACACAACCTAGAGCAAGTAGAAGGAATGAAATAACCTAGATCAGAGCAGAATTAAGTGACACAGAGACTAAAAGCACAATTGTAAGGAACAACGAATCCAGGAGCTGGTTCTTTGAAAAGATAAACAAAATAGACAAGTCCTTAAGCAGGCTCATCAAGAAAAAAAGAGAGAGGACCCAAATAAACACAATCAGAAATGAAAGAGGAGAAACTACAACAGATACCACCGAGATACAAAGGATTGTAAGAAATTACTATGAAGAACCTTATGTAAGAAAATTGGAAAACCTGTATGAAATGGAAAAATTTCTAGATAAATATAAACTTTCAAAACTCAATGAGGAAGAAGCACAAAGTCTGAACAGAAAAGTAACGCCAGATGAAATTGAAACTAATGAAAAAGCTTCTGACAGACAAAAGCCCTGGACCAGACGGATTCACAGGAGAATTATACAGAGCATTTAATGGGGAGCTAACCCCCATCCTCCATAGATTATTTCAAAAAATTCAAGAAGATGGAAGACTCCCAAACTCGTTTTTCAAAGCCAAAATCATCCTAACCCCAAAACCAGATAAAGACTTAACATAGAAAGAAAATTTCATGCCAACCTCACTGATGAACAGAGATGCTAAAATCCTCAACAAAATATTGGCAAACCGCATCCAGCAATACATTAAAAATATCATACACCATGACCAAGTGGGATTCATCCCACTGATGCAAGGATGGTACAATATTCGCAAATCAATAAACATAATACACCACATAAACAAAAGCAAAGACAAAAACCACTTGATCATATCAGTAGATGTGGGAAAAACATTTGATAAGGTATAGCACCCATGTATGATAAAAACCCTCCACAAAGTGGGAATAGAGAGAGCATTCCTCAACATAATAAAGGCCATATATGAGACACCTACAGCCAACATCATACTCAATGGACAAAAACTTAGAGCTTTCCCACTACTATCAGGAACAAGACAAGGATGCCCTCTCTCACCACTCCTATTCAACATAGTACTGGAAGTCCTAGCCACAGCAATCAGACAAGAAAAAGAAATAAAAGGCATCCAAATTGGAAAGGAGGAAATGAAACTGTCACTGTTTGCAGATGACATGATAGTGTACATGGAAAATCCCATAGACTCCACCAAAAAACTACTCGACCTAATAAATGAATTCGGCAAAACAGCTGGATACAAAGTCAATACTCAGAAATCAAAGGCATTCCTGTATACCAACAACGAAACTGCAGAAACAGAAATCAAGAAAAAAATCACATTTGATAGAGCAACAAGAAATATAAAGTACCTAGGGATAAACTTAACCAAGGAGGTAAAAGACCTGTCCTCAGAAAACTACACAACACTGAAGAAAGAAATTAAGGAAGACACAAACAAATGGAAACATGTACCATGCACATGGATTGGAAGAATTAACATCATCAAAATGGCCATACTACCCAAAGCAATTTATAGATTCATTGCAATCCTTATTAGAGTACCCATGAGATTTTTCACAGATATAGAACAAATATTTCAGAAATTTATATGGAACAATAAACAACCCCGAATAGCTGCAGCAATTTTGAGAAAAAAGAACAAAGCAGGAGGGATCACAATACCTGATATCAAATGGTATTACAAGGCCACTGTAATCAAAACAGCCTGGTACTAGCATAAAAACAGGCACATAGACCAATGGAACAGAACAAAGAGCCTAGAAATAAACCCCAGTCTTTACGGTCAATTAATATTTGACAATGGAGGCAGGAGCATAAAATGGAGCAAAAATAGCCTCTTCAACAAATGGTGTTGGGAGATCTGGATAGCTGCATGCAAAAAAAAAAAAAAGAAACTTGATCACCAACTTACACCGTACACAAAAATAAACTCAAGATGGATAAAAGACTTAAATATAAGTTGTACCACCATAAAAGTTCTACAGGAAAACATTGGCAAGTAGATCTCAGACATTCCACGCAGCAATATCCTCACAGATATGTCCCCTAAAGCAAGGGATATAAGGAAAGAATGAACAAATGGGACTTCATCACAATAAAAAGCTTCTGCATGGCTAATGAAAACAGCATTAAAATTCAAAGAGAACCAACAGTATGGGAAAACATATTTGCTAATGATACCTCAGACAAGGGCCTGATCTTCAAAATATATAAAGAACTCACACGACTCCACTCCAGGGCGAGAAACAACCCAATTAAAAAATGGGCGAAGGACTTGAACAGACACTTCTCCAAGGAAGACATACAGAGGGCCCAGAGACATATGAAAAGATGCTCAACATCACTTGCCACCCGAGAGGTGCAAATTAAAACCACAATGAGGTACCATCCCACACTGGTCAGAGTGACCAACATAAACAAATCCACAAACAAATGTTGGAGAGGATGCGGAGAAAAGGGAACCCTAGTGCACTGTTGGTGGGAATGCAGACTGGTGCGGTCACTGTGGAACACAGTATGGAATTTCCTCAGTAAACTGAAAATGAACTTCCCTTTGACCCAGCAATTCTGCTGCTGGGATTATACCCTAAGAATCCGGAAAAACCCAACCAAAGGAACCTATGGACTCCAATGTTCATAGCAGCACAATTTACAATAGCCAAGTACTGGAAGCAACCTAAGTACCCATCAGCAAATGAGTGGATCAAAAAATTGTGGTACATTAACAGAGTGGAATTCTATGCGGCAGAGAGAAAGAAGGAGCTTATACCCTTTGCAACAGCATGGATGAAACTGGAGAGCATTATGCGAAGTAAAATAAGCCAGGCAGTGAGGTAGAAATACCATATGATCTCATCTTTAACTGTAACATAATTAACAAAGAAAAAAGCAAACAAAATATAAGCAGAGACATTGAAATTAAGAACATTGTAACAATAGCCACAGGAGATTGGGGAGGGGATAGTGGGGAGAGGTGTCTATAGGAACTACTATAAAGGACACAAGGACAAACTCAAGGGGGAGGGTAGAGGTGGGGGAGAGAGGTGGGACTGGCTGGGGTGGGTGGAGGGAAGGGGAGATAATGCAAACAATTGTATCTGAATAAAAATAAATTAATTAATTTTAAAAAAGAACATCTGTGGCCCTATTGGTTTGGTTTTAACAAAGTACTTCAGCTTTTTCTCATCTGCGAAACTCCTTAGTTTTCCTTTGATTTTAAATTATAGCCTTGCTGGGTAAAGTAGCCTTGGTTGTAGGTCCTTGATTTTCAATATCTTGAATATTTCACACCACTTCCTTCTGGCTTGAAATGTTTCTGTTGAGTAATGAGATGCTGATCTAAATTGGTGCTGCCTTGTGGGTGATTACCTGCTTCTCCCTTGCAGATTTTAGGACACTCTCCTTGTCTTTAAGCCTTATCATTTTAAATATGTTATGTCTTGGTGTAGGTCTCTTTGAGTCCAACTTCTTTGAGACTCTCTCAGCTTCCTGGACTTGTGAGACTTTTTCCTTCACCAGTTTAGGGAAGTTTTTCGTCATGGTTTCTTCAAATAGGTTCTCAATCACTTGCTTGCTCTCTCCTCCTTCTGGTATTTTCATGATGTGGATGTTGTCATGTTACATGTTGTCCAAGATGTTTCTTAATCTCTCCCCTTTTTTTTAATTTCTTTTTTACTTTTTGCTGTTCTGTCTGATTGTTTTCTTTCTACCTTGTCTACCAAAACACTAATTTGATCCTCTGCTTCTTTTAACCTACTGTTTATTCCTTCCAATGTATTATTTATCTCAGTTATTGCATTCTTTATTGTCGGGGGGCTTTAACGCAGCATCCCTGTCTGCCACAGATGAAGAATAAGTCTACCAAGACATGATCTGCTTGGGGAGGAGAGGTGGCCAATCTCTCAAAGGATAAGTGCCCAGAGCCTTTCTCTCCATGGGCTTTTACTAGGTTCATCCGCACAGGAATACAGATAAAGCTCATCAATCATTGTTAGCCAGTAAGGGTTAAATACATGATTTACAAAGAACTTTGAGGGCTTATTCTGAGTTACAGCCAATTAGTTAGAGGGCCATAAAACTTTAGGCGCCAGACTCATCTCAGGTCTGGACCCATATCTTTTAAGCTGAGGGTATAAATTAAGTAGGTTTCACGGGATTGTATGCATTTTTCTTAGGCCTGATTCCCCAGGGAATCCACCCCTCCCAGCACAGGACTGCACTTCCCTCTGTTATTACTTCAGGCTTAAGTCAGGCAAGGGAAGTAAGGCAGCCAAGAGATTAGGAGACTTCTTGCAGACAGAATGAGGATTCAGGCTATTTCAAAGCCGAGGGGCAAGGGTCTATCACCCCCTTTTACCACAGCCCCCTGAGTCCTTCCCTGTGAGCTTATCCCTGGTGACCAGAGGCTGTCTTACGTTGATCCTCCCTTGAGGATTCTTACCCATCATTGGCTAACTGGCCAAGCTCAGGGCCAAGCAGGGTGAAGTGGGCAGAGGTGGCACACCTGCCAGGGAGATACGCTTTATCTCCTTAGTGGCCTATGGTCCCAACTCTGACTCAGCCTTAACTATGGGGGCTTACAGCCTCTGAAACCAGGCAGGGTGGTTCCCAACACTTTATTTTTTTTTTTAATTTCTTTATTTATTTTTATTCAGTTACAGTTGTCTGCATTCTTTCCCCATCCCTCCACCCCACCCCAGCCAGTTCCACCTCCCTCCCCCACCTCTACCCTCCCCCTCCATTTTGTCCTTGTGTCCTTTATAGTAGTTCCTATAGACACCTCTCCCCACTATCCCCTCCCCACTCCCCTGTGGCTATTGTTACAATGTTCTTAATTTCAATGTCTCTGGTTATACTTTGTTTGCTTTTTTCTTTTGTTAATTATGTTACAGTTAAAGGTGAAATCATATGGTATTTGTCCCTCACCGTCTGGCTTATTTCACTTAGCATAATGCTCTCCAGTTCCATCCATGACTTTATTTCTGAGCCTTTTTTTTTTTATGGTTTCTATGTCTTTTTTCATGCTGTTGAGTATCCTTGTAATCATTACTCTAAACTCTCTGATAAATTTCTTACTTTCATTTCATCTAGTTCTGGAGATTTTTCTTGTTCTTTCATTTAAGGTCTATTTTTTGTCTTCCCATTTTGGCTGCTTCCTTGAATTTTCCACTTTAGATTTAAAAAAGTCAACTATTAAGCTGATCTGCTGTTCATCTAATTAATCTGTAATCAGCAGTCAGGGTTAAACACCACTTGGTGGGGCAGATTAATTCTAGTGGGTAAGGCTATTGCCTCTCCTCAGGCTGATGCCATTCAGAGAGGAGTGCTCTACCTAAGAGAGATGGCTGCTGCATCTAGGGGCATGATTCAGCACATGGATCCTGGTGGCTGGTCCCTCAGTTCTATCCCCAGGGCCACCAACACCAGAATCTTCTCAAGCATTTCTAGTCTACTGTGCCCGCCCTTTGCCAGCATCCAGGATAAGTGGATGCATACAAACTTTTGTGTTTTGGCCTCTTAAAAGGCTCCCTTTAAACAAATGGGATCTAATCAAAATAAAAATCTCCTGCATGACTAAAGAGAACAGTATTAAAATAAAAAGAGAACCAACCGTATGGGAAAACATATTTTCCAATGATACCTCAGACAAGGGTTTAATCTCCAAAATATATAAAGACCCCACATGACTCCATTCTAAGAAGACAAGAAACCCAATTAAAAAATGGGCAAAGGACTTGCATAGACACTTCTCCAAGGAGGACATACAGAGCGTCCAGAGACATATGAAAAGATGCTTAGTATAGCTAGCTATCAGAGAGATGCAAATTAATACCTTAATGAGTTACCACTTCACACCGGTCAGAATGCCCATCATAAACAAAGCAACAAACAACAAGTATTGGAGAGGTTGTGGAGAAAAGGGAACCCTAGTGCACCGTTGATGAGAATGCAGACTGGTGCAACCACTGTGGAAAACAGTATGGAATTTCCTCAGAAGACTAAAAATGGAACTGCCCTTTTATCTAGCAATTCCAATGCTGGTATTATATGCTAAGAACCCTGAAACACCAATCCAAAAGAACCTATGCACTCCAGTGTTCATAGCAGCACAATTTACAATATCCAAGTGCTGGAAGCAACCTAGGTGCCCATCAGTAAATGAATGGATCAAAACACTATGGTACATTTGCACAATGGAACTCTATGCAGCAGAAAGAAAGAATGAGCTCCTACCCTTTGCAACAGCATGGATGGAACTGGAAAGCATTATGCTAAGCGAAATAAGCCAGGCGGTGAAAGACAAGTACCATATGATCTCACCTTTAACAGGATCCTAATCAACAAAACAAACAAACAAGCAAAATATAACCAGACACTGAGATTGAGAACAGGTCAACTGTGACTAGAGCGGAGAGGGGAGGGAATTTTAGGGGAAAAGGGTGCAGGGTTTGTAGGAACAATTATAAAGGACACATGGATAATAATGGGGGGGTGGAAACAGGAGGTAGGTGGGGAGGGCTGGGGATTAGGCTGGGATGGGGGGAAAAGGCAGAGAACTGTACTTGAACAAAAATAAAATTAGAAAAAAATATTATGTCAAAACATAAAAAAAAAAAAAAGGTTGTCAGTTTTTCCAGCCTCTCTTCCTGGTTGACCAAACCTCTGCTGCTTTTCACAGTTGAATGATACCTGGGTTCCTTTCTGGCACTAGTGCTGTAGGCTGGGGACACCAGCTTGTCATTTAGACACCACTTCCTCAGGGGGAATCCCCGGGGAGCTGAAATATCCTTCTGGGACTTCAGCTACCACAAGTTCATCCAGACCTCTCACATCCCTTCTGTTCTCCCTACCAATCATGTTGTACTGAAGTGTTTTCTTCTGTCTGTCCATGGTTGTAAGGCTTCTCTCTAGCTACTGTTCAGTTGATTATTCAAGATGATTTCTGTACAATGTAGTTGTAATTCCAGATTGGTCCTGGGAGGAGGTTATTGTAA
This sequence comes from Desmodus rotundus, assembly GCF_022682495.2. Classification (NCBI taxonomy): domain Eukaryota; kingdom Metazoa; phylum Chordata; class Mammalia; order Chiroptera; family Phyllostomidae; genus Desmodus; species Desmodus rotundus. The sequence continues at coordinate 51,671,998 of NC_071400.1, forward strand.
CTTTCACTTACTCCTCCACCATTTTTGATCAAGATAAACATTATCTTTTGAGGCTTATAGTGGTTAAGTTACTTGCCAAAGTTCACAGGCTGTTATAGGGTAGTCAAGTTTTGAATGCACAGGTATATGGCTTTAAAGTCCGTGCTCTTTCTGAATATATTATCCCATTCTTTTTGGGTAATCACCCTAACTGCCTGGAAAGCTTTAGAAATGAAGATTCATACATAAAGCAAGTATCATAACCTCTGTGTTATATTAAGGAGCAAAGAAAGACAAGTCCTGTACACCATCCTACTATATCACCTTTTCATCACCACAAAATAGCAACATCAGAGATCAATCAAATCCTGTTGATAACAATGGCAGTAAATTGAAAAGAACAGTGATAACATTCTTGGACCTTGTGGTTCTAGTGGAATCCTACCTAGATTTCTATTTTTAAAAAGTCTCTTTTCTATTGTTTGTTGTTGGGAAAAGAAAAGGAGTTCCATCTGCAACATGTATACATAGTTGAGGTGAGTGCTCAAAAACAGTAAGACAATGAAGATCAATATTTTATGTAGGTTTTGACTCTCTATTCAATAAGATATGAGAAAGAATTTAAGAATGTGCCAAGATCTTGGAATGTGTTATAGCAGCTAGCCTAGCATGTTTTTTACAGGTGCTTACAACTTCAGAAATTCCATTCATCCTGTTGAAATAATGGAAGGGATAGTGGGGAGAAGGATTTTCAGGAACTACTATAAAGGACACATGCACAAAACCAAGGGGGAGGTTCGAAGCAGGGGAGGGAGGGAGGTTTCGCTAGGGTGGGGTAGTAGAGGTGGGGAGAAAATGCAGGCAACTGTAACTGAACAACAATAAAAAAAAAATTGAAAAAAGAGAAATAATTTTTTCTTATCAAATTCTCCTTGAAATTATGTGAGACATCAACTACAACATTCAAAACTCAGTAATGTTATCTTAGCTTTATTGAGTTAAGATATATAAATATATCATTATATATAATGTATTTACATAAATTTATATAAATATATTAACTATATGTTTTATTTTATATCATACACACACACATATTTACATCCCCTCTGGTATATCAATAATTTATATATTTTAACATGGCTGAAAATTAAATAGACATATAAATTGTGACAACCTCACCAGGGAGTTAAAATCATGTTAAAGTCAAAAATTGAAAAAGTTATTTTTTTATTTTAATTTTTTATCGTTATTCAATTACAGTTGTGTGCCTTTTCTCCCCATCCCTCCACCCCACCCCAGCTGAACCCACCTCCCTCACCCACCTCCACCCTCCCACTTGATTTTGTCCATGTGTCCTTTATAGTAGTTCCTGTAATCCCCTCTCCTCACTGTCCCCTCACCACTCCACCCTGACCACTGTTAGATGGTTCTTAACATCAATGTCTCTGGTTATATTTTGTTTCCTTTTTTCTTCTATTTATTATGTTCCAGTTAAAGGTGAGATCATATGGTATTTGTCCCTCACCGTCTGGCTTATTTCACTTAACATAATGCTGTCCAGTTCCATCCATGCTGTTGCAAAGGGTATAAGCTCCTTCTTTCTCTCTGCTGTGTAAAATTCCATTGTGTAAATATACCATAGTTTTTGGATCCACTCGTTTGCTGATGGGCACTTCGGTTGCTTCCAGTACTTGGCTATTGTAAACTGTGCTGCTATGAACATTGGGGTGCACAGGTTCTTTTGGATGGGTGTTTCAGGGTTCTTAGGGTATAATCCCAGCAGCGGAATTGCTGGGTCAAAGGGCAGTTCCATTTTTAGTTTTCTGAGGAAATTCCACACTGTTTTCCACAGTGGCCTCACCAGTCTGCATTCCCACCAACAGTGCACTAGGGTTCCCTTTTCTCCGCATCCTCTCCAACATTTGTTTGTGGATTTGTTTATGTTGGCCACTCTGACTGGTGTGAGATGGTACCTCATTGTGGTTTCAATTTGCATCTCTCTGATGGCTAGTGATGCTGAGCATCTTTTCATATGTCTCTGGGCCCTCTGTATGTCTTCCTTGGAGAAGTGTCTGTTCAAGTCCTTTGCCCAGGTTTTAGTTGGGTTGTTTGTCGTCCTGGAGTGGAGTCATGTGAGTTCTTTATATATTTTGGAGATCAGGCCCTTGTCTGAGCAAATATGCAAATATGTTTTCCCATACTGTTTGTCCTCTTTGTAATTTGTTGCTTGAAAACATTATTTTTGTGTGTGTGTGTGGTTAGAGATAGAGCTACAAGGTTTGGTAAGGCACCTGTTCAATGGATTAGTTTCTTCTTATTCTTTCAAGAACCTGGATAATAACAGGTATTATTACAATTACTTAACACTATCATTCGTGTTTGAGGAATCATCTAGAGACTTTTAGAAAGTCACTTAAATCTTCTTTTAAAAATCTCTGTTAAAAAGGGTTTCTTTACCCACAGTGTAACATGGACATAGCCCAGTCTATGATAGATAAGAGAGGGAAATATTTTTAGACAAGTTATTTAGAGAAATGTTTTGGTTATTCCTAATACCACACTCAAAAAGGCATTCATTTTGTATGTATTTATTGAGTTATACTTCCTGGCACTGTATCTGGAAGACTAGAGCTAGGGATTTTAAATTACAAAATGCTTGTTCACAATCCTTGCTATGCTCTGCAATGACATTTCTATTTTGTCATTATTGGAATCATTCTACCCAACCCTGAATTCACAGCTAATGCTAGGAAAGAGTCTACTTCCCCCTTGGGTCAAGTCTGAAACCGATTTCAGAGTGTTTGGCAGGAAGAGAAGGTAAAAAATTTAAACCTTTTATTTATGGTATAGAAAAGGGGTTAACATAGACTTTCAAAGATGGGAGGTAACCATGAAAAAATCTTGTTGCCTTACAAAGTGAAGGGTAAAAATATAGTACATCAGCACTTTACTCACTCTTGGAGTCATTTCCAAGGAAAATCTTGAATTTTTGTGCTGCTACACACACTCTTACAATTTGCTGTAACTCTTTGTCTCTTTTCTGAAAAATAAGGAGATATATGTCTTATTTGACAGATAACTATTGTACTGTTTTTGTCCAAAATTGGAGCTAAGTGTTATTTATTGGTTTAATTTCTCATCTCAGGTAGTAAGATTTTTATTTAACAGCAATGGCCTTTTGGGTTGAATTATAGTTCCTTAGCAGATGCTAAGTAAACTAAAGAAGAAACATATAAACCACCCTCTCAGCAGACACATTACTCTTTTGCCTGTGAATGAATCACTGTGGGCAACAATTAGAGAAAACACTAGATTTTAGTCAGTGATGAAGTAAAGACTCCTAAAGTAAGGGATCCTTAATATCTCTTTTAATAGCCCCTTGGCATGTACTTTGTATCCCTCCTTAAAGACCTCATTTTGGGACTAATAGGTTAAAGTTCTTTATCGTTTTGGCATTCTTCATTGTAAAAAAAGAACAGATACCTGAATTATATTAACTAATATAATGTTAAACATTTCTATATGAAGGTCCATTTTTGATTTTTCAGAATTTGGGAATATAAAGCCAAGGATTCTTTTAACTTCTTTTCTAAAATTTATTGATTAGAGAGTTGTTGTTCCACTCATTTTATTTATTTATGCATTCATTGCTTGATTCTTGTATGTACCCTGACCAGGCATCAAACCCACAAACTTGGAGTATTGGGACAATGCTCTAATCAACTGAGCTACTCTTCCAGGGCCTACAACTTCAACTAACTGTACTAATAATTATGTTAATATTAATAATCATACTAAAATAGATAATATTTTTGTTTACTTTCTATGTGTTAGGCACTAACTAGGGTGCTTTACATCCTACATCTCATGTAATATTTACAACAACCAAATAAGTGGTTTTAAACTTTGGTTTTAGAGATAAGAAAATTGAAGTTCACAGAATTTGATTTAATTTGACAAAGTCTCACAGCCAGCAAATAGTACCGGCAGGTTTTGAATCCAGGTTTTTCTAATATAAGTCATGGCTCTTAAGTACTATACTTTATTAACTCTTTATAGTTTCTTACTATTATGCTAATTTCAATATTTCTGAAATTTCCTTATCTTTTATTTTTAATATATGTTCAGTAATTGCTTCAATTAAAAATCAAGTGAAAGAGAAGTATCATGATTTTCCGTGGAACCAAAGGATGACCATGAGGAATTTATGCCATATATTTCTGGCAACATCCTAATAATTGGGATCCTTGGGATGTCCAGCCCTGGTTACCATCTAAGAGCTACTCGTTATTTTAAAGATACACTAGAACTCTACAATAAATCTCTATAATACCATTAGGATAGAGCTTCAGGGTAAAACAAAAGGTATTAAGACTGGAACTATATACCTAAATCACCAAAACAGACCTAGAAAGTCTAATCTACATTATAATAGAGGTGTGGTGAGTACCAGTTTTCTTGTTCTACCTGTAACTTTAAAACTTTGCAGCCCTTTGTGAGTTGTGATTCAATGTTATGGAAGGTTTTTCCAATTATACCTTTCCATGATCTCATACTTTCCAACTTTTCTTTTATCTCAGATTTTATCCTATAAGCACAGATTTCAGACTACATAACTTGAGAATGGTGATTTGTTATTTGATAAACATGCTGATATGGGCTTTAGGGCTTGATCCTACTGTAGCCTATATATGAGTTGCTGCCAAAGAATAAGTCTAGGTATAATTTCTGGAGGACCTTATGAAGGTCACCATAGCTATCTAAGTTACATGTTCAATTCCAGTCTCAAGGTTATCCTTAGGAGAATATTCAACGTTCATAAATCAGGTATATAAAATCAAGATTTCAGTGAACTATAGAAGAAAGATTTTTTTTAATTAAATCAGTTTTACACTTTATTGTTGTTCAAGTATGGTTTTCTGACTTTCCCCAGCTTCTCTTCCCCCTACTGCAGCCATCCCAAACCCCTTCCCCTGATTCTACCTTGCCTTGATTTTGCCCATATGTCCTTTGTAATTATTCCTGAAAACTCTTCACCCTTTTTTCCTATTATCCCCTCCCATCTCCACTCTGGTTACTGTTAGATTGTTCTCAATTTCAATGCCTTTGGCTATACTTTGCTTCCTTGTTTGTTTTGTTGATTAGGTTCCTGTTAATGGTCAGGTCAAATGGTATTTGTCCCGCACTGCCTGGCTTATTTCACTTAGCATAATGCTTTGTAGGGAACCGCCCTGCCTGGTTTCAGAAGCTGTAACCCCCCATGGTTAAGGCTGAGTCAGAGTTGGGACCAAAGGCCACTAAGGAGACAAAGCTTATCTCCCTGGCAGGTGTGCCACCTCTGCCCACTTCACCCTGCTTGGCCCTGAGCTTGACCAGTTAGCCAATGACGGGTAAGATTCCTCAAGGGAGGAACAACCTAAGACAGGCTTTGGTCACCAGGAATAAGCCCACTCAGGGGGCTGTGGTAAAAGGGGGTGATAGACCCTCACCCCTTGGCTTTGAAATAGCCTGAGTCTTCATTCTGTCTGCAAGAAGTCTCCTAATCTCTTGGCTGCCTTACTTCCCTTGCCTGACTTAAGCCTGAAGCAATAACAGAGGGCAGTGCAGTCCTGTGCTGGGAGGGGTGAATTCCCTGGGGAATCCGGCCTAACAAAAAATGCATACAATCCTGTGAAACCTACTTAATTTATACCCTCAGCTTAAAAGATAAGGGTCCAGACCTGATATGGGTCTGGCACCCAAGGTTTTATAGCCCTTTAACTAATTGACCATAACTCAGAATAAGCCCTCAAAGTTCTCTGTAAGTTATGTATTGTTTAACCCTTACTGCCTGACAATGATTGATGAGCTTTATCTGTATTCCTGTGTGAATGAACCTAATAAAAACCCATAGAGGAAAACGCTTGGGGCCCTTCTCCTTTCAGAGATTGGCCACCTCTCCTCCCCAAGAAGATCATGTCTTGGTAGACTTATTCTTCATCTGTGGCAGACGCGGGGCTCAGACATAAAGCTCTGCAACAGTGCTCTCCAGTTCCATCCATGCTGTCAAAAGTGTAGAAGCTCCTTCTGTCTTTCTGCTGCATAGAATTCCATTGAGTAAATGTACTATAGTTTTTGATCCATTCATTTACTGATGGGCACCTAGGTTGTTCCCAGCACTTGGCTCTTGTAAATTGTGCTGCTATGAACATAGGAGTGCATAGCTTCTTTTGGATTGGTGTTTCAAGGTTCTTAGGGTATAATCCAAGCATTGGAATTGCTGGGTCAAAAGGCAGTTTCATTTTTAGTTTTCTGAGGAAATTCCATACTGTTTTCCACAGTGGCCTCACAAGTCTGCATTCCCACCAACAGTGCACTGGGGTTCCCTTTTCTCTACAACCTTGTCAGCACTTGTTGTTTGTTGATTTGTTTATAATGGCCATTCTTACTGGTGTGAAGGGGTATCTCATTGTGGTTTTAATTACCATCTCTCTGGCAGCTAATGATGTTCAGCATCTTTTCATATGTCTCTGGACGCTCTGTATGTTCTCCTTGGACAAGTGTCCGTTAAGGTCCTTTGTCCATTTTTTTTAAATAGGGTTGCTTGTCTTCTTAGAATGCAGTCATGTGAGTTCTTTATGTTTTGGAGATCAAACCCTTGTCTGAGGTATCATTGGCAAAAATGTTTTCCCATATGGGTGGTTCTCTTTTCATTTAAATGCTGTTTTCTTTAGCCATGCGATAGCTTTTTATTTTGATGAGATCTTTCCTTTATGTCCCTTGCTCTAGGGGATATATCAGTGAAAATATGGCTGTGTGGCATATCTAAGATTGTCCTGCCTACGTTCTCCTGAAGGTCTTTTATGATGTCTCAACTTTTATCCACCTCGAATTTGTTTTTGCGTACAGTATAAGTTGGTGATCAAGTTTCATTTTTCTTGCATGTAGCTGTCCAGCTCTCCAAACACCATTTGTTGAAGAGGCTAATTTTGCTCTATTTTATACTGCTACACCCTTTGTAAAATACTGATTTAACATAGAGACTTGGGCTTATTTCTAGGCTTTCTATTCTGTCCCATTGGTCCATGTGTCTGTTCTTCACTTGATCTTAGCCAAAAGGCCGAGAAGCGATGACATGTGTCTGTTCTTATACCAGTACCAGGCTGTTTTCATTACAGTGGCCTTATAATACAGTTTGATATCAGGTATTGTGATCCCTCCTACTTTGTTCTTCATTCTCAAAATTGCTTTAGCTATTTGGGGTCATATAGCTATTGGGATACATATAAATTTTTGAAGTGTTTGTCCTATATCTGTGAAATATGCCATTGGTACTATAATAGATATTGCAATGAATTTATAAATTGCTTTGGGTTGTATGGACATTTTGATGGTGTTAATTCTTCCAAACCATGACCATGGCACATGCTTCCATTTGTTTGTGTCTTCCTTAATTTCTTTCTTTAGTGTTTTATAGTTTTCTGAGTATAGGTCTTTTACCTTCTTGTTTAGGTTAATTCGTAGGTATTTGAATATTCTTCTTGCTATAACAAATGGGAAAATTTTCCTGATTTCTGTTTCAGATATTTCATTGTTGGTATACAATAATGCCTTTGATTTCTGAATATTGACTTTGTATGCCACTATTTTGCCAATTCATTTATTAGGTCGGGCAGATTTTTTGTTGTAGAGTCTATTGGATTTTTCACGTGCACTCTCATATCACCTGCAAACAATGACAGTTTTGTTTCCTCTTTGCTAAATTGGATGCTTTTATTTCCTTTTCTTTTCTGATTGGTGTGGCTAGGACTTCCAATACTATGTTGAATAAAAGTGGTGAAAGTGGACAACCTTGCCTTGTTCCTGATCTTTGTTGGAAAGTTTTAGTTTTTGCCCATCGAGTATGATGTTGGCTGTAGGTCTCTTCTATATGGCTTTTATTTGTTTGACAAATACTCCCTCTACTCTTACTTTGCTGATTGTATTTATCATATATGGGTGCTGTATCTTGTCAAATGTTTTTTCCACACTTATTTATATAGTCATGTGATATTTGTCTTTGCCTTTGTACATATGATATATTACATTTATTGTTTTACAAATATTGTACCCTCCTTGCATCCCTGGGATGAATCCCATTTGGTCATGGTGTATGATCTTTCTAATGAATTGCTGAATGTGGTTTGCCAATATTGTTTTTGAGGACTTTAGTATCTATGTTCATCAGTGATATAGGCCTGAAGTTTTCTTTGTTTGTTGTTTCTTTAAGTGGTTAGGGGATTAAGATGATGCTGGCTTCATAAAAATAGTTTGGGAGTCTTCCATCTTCTTGAAATTCTTGTAATAGTCTGTGAAGGATAGGGGTTAGCTCTTCCTTAAATGCTTTGTAGAATTCTCCTGTGAAACCATACAGTCCCGAGCTTTTGTGTTTTGGGAGTTTTGATTACTGCTTCAATATCATCAGCTGTTATTGGTCTGTTCAGGCTTTCTGCTTCTCCTTCATTTAGTTTTGGAAGATTATATTTTTCTAGAAATTTGTCCATTTCACCTAGGTTTTCAAATTTCTCGGCATGTAGTTCTTCATAGTAATTTCTTACAATCTTTTGTAGTTCTTTGGTATCAGTTTTAATCTCATCTCTTTCATTTCTGATTGTGTGTCTTTCAGTCTTCTCTCTTTTTTTTCTTCATGAGCTTGCTTAAAGGATTGTCAATTTTGTTTATCTTTTCAAAGAACCAGCTCCTGGATTTATTGATCCTTAGAATTGAGCTTTTAGTCTCTATGTAATTTAATTCTGCTCTGATCTTGTTTATTTCCTTCCTTCTACTTGCTCTGAGCAGTCTTTTCTTTTTTTCCCTCCAGTTCTTGTAGGTGTAGGGTCACATTTTCTTGAAATGTTTCTATCTTTATAAGGTAGGCCTGTATAGCTGTGAACTTCCCCCACAGAACTGCCTTTGCTGTGTCCCATAAGTTTTGGAGTGTTTTGAGTTCATTTTCATGTGTTTCCAGAAAGTTTTTGATATCTTCCTTGATCTCAATATTGACCCATTCATTATTTAATAGCATGCTATTCAATTTCCATGAGTTTGAGTGTTTTTGAGTTATTTCCTTGAGGTTGGTTTCTAGTTTCATTGCCTTATGGTGAGAGAAAATGCTCCATATGATTTTGATTTTCTTGAATTTGTTGAGGCTTGTTTTGTGACCTATCATGTGGTCTATGTTTGAAAATTTTCCATGTGTACTTGAAAAGAATGTGTATTTTTTTACTTTGGAATGAAAGGCTCTATATTTATCAGTTAAATTCATTTGATCTAGGATATTGTTCAATTCCACAATAGCGTTATTGGTACTTTTTTTTGGAAGATCTGTCCACTTTGACAGTGGGGTGTTAAAATTCCCTAGGATAATTGTGTTGCTGTCAATATCTTTCTTGAAGCCCTCCAAGATTGTCTTTATGTATGTGAGTGCTCCTATGTTGGGTGCATATATATTTACAATGTTTATGTCTTCTTGATGGATTCTTCCCTTGACTATTATGAAATGACCTTCTGGGTCTCTTTTTATGGCTCTTTTTTTGAAGTGTATTTTCTCTGATATGAGTATTGGTACCCCAGCTTTTTTTTTTTCTTTTTCTTGTCCATTTGCTTGGAAAATTTGTTTCTAGCCCTTTACTTTCAGTCTGTGTAGGTCTTTTGTTCTGAGGTGGGTCTCTTGTAGGAAGCATATGTGTGGGTCATGTTTTCTTATCCAATTACCTATTCTATATCTGATTGGAGCACTTAATCCATTTAGGTTTAATGTTATTATTAATATGTACTAATTCATTGACATTTTTTCATACATGTATTCCATTCTCTCTCACTCTTTTTTTCCCCTTTTCTTAAGGCAGACCTGTTAATATCTCTTGCAGAGCTCATTTGATGGAGGTTTATTCTTTTAGACTTCATTTGTCTGGGAAGCTCCTTATTTGGCCTTCCATTTTAATTGAATATCTCTCTGGATAGGGTAATCTAGGTTGTAGGCCTTTGATGTTCATTACTTGGAATATTTCTTTCCATTCCCTTCTTGTTTAGAGTATTTCCATTGCGAAGTCAGCTGCTAGTTTTATATGGGCTTCCTTGTATGTTTCTTCCTGTTTCTCCCTTGCTGCCTTTAAGATTCTCTCTTTGTCTTGGAATTTTGCCATTTTAATTATGATGTGTCTTGAAGTGGGCCTCTTTGGGTTCCTCTTGATTGGGATTTTCTGTGTTTTCTGGATTTGTGTGACCTTTTCTCTAATCAAATTAAGGAAGTTTTCCATCATTATTTTTTCAAACAGTTTTTCTGTCCCTTGTTCTTCTTCTCCTTCTGGTATTACTATTATACAGATATTTTCACATTTCATGTTGTCTTGCAGTTCCCTTACCACCTGTTCATTCTTTCTGAGTCTCTTTTCTTTTGCTTGCTCTATCTTGAGTTTTCTTCTACCTTGTCCTCCAACTCACAGTTTCTATCCTCTGCTTCATCCAGCCTGCTTGTAATTCCTTTTAATGTGTTTTTTATTTCTGAGACTTTATTGTTAATTTCTTCCTGGTTTTTGTTTATAGTTTCTATTTCCTTTTTCATGCTGATGTAGTTCTCATTCTGTTCTTTGTTCTTGTTTGTGAGCTCCTTGAGCATCTTTATAGCCATTAATTTGAATTTTATATCTGATAGTTTGCTTAATTCCATTTCATTTAGCTCTTTTAGTGGGGAGTCTTCCATTCCTTTAGAGTTCATGTTCTTTTTTTGTCTCCCCATTTTAATTGACTCTTTTTGTTTGTTTCTGTGCTTCCTGATGTTTTGCTTTGTTAGCTGTCTTTGTAGGGTGAACTTCTATAGTAGGAATTCTATGAGGTTCAGTGGTGTGGTCTGTGATCTCCTTGAGTGGACACTCTAAGTTTGACCCTTCTGTTTGTGTGGGCTCTTCTGTTGTATTTGGGTTTGTACCTTTTGGTAGTTCCTTTATTGGTGTTTTTTCTCCTCCGGAAGGTATACTGATATTCATAGCCCCCACCTATTCTTGCATTTGTTCAGTGGCAGGTGGTAGGCACAATGGATTAAAGGAGCAAGAGAATATTTTATGGGGTTTAAAGTACCAGCAAGTAGAGAAGAGATAGAACATTCTTTGGATAAGTATAGCATTAACTGTGATATTTCACCCAATTAGCTACTTTTTATAAAAGGTGAAAGAGAGATAAGACTCTTGTTAGATGGGAGGATGATTGTGAGCTGAATCCAGAAAACAGGGATTGTGCAAGGTTAGATGATGAGATATAGTGAGATTAAAGGATAGAAAGTAGGCGTAGTATGAGAGAGAATAGAGTTAACCACAACAATAATAATGTTCAGGATTAAAGTGAAGTGGGCTAAGATCATGGAGGGTTGCTGTGTAGTATGTATAATTGTATAGAACAACAATTATTTATAATAGTACTGGAACAACAATAATATGACAAGAAATATATGATTTGGATAACCAGAATAGAAAGTACCCCCATCAAGAGTTGTGTGTGATTGGAACATGGGTGAAGTGAAAGAAGGAAAATTAAAATAAAACAGAGAGAGAAAAAGTAAAACCAGTCAAGCAATGCAATTAAACAGGGAAATAAAATGATGAAAACTAAACATAAGGAAGAGAAATAAAAAAATTACTAGTAAAATAAACATGGTAAAAAATAATTGCAAGATAATAATAATACACATACACAATAAAATGCCACCTCTGTGGGATAGCAATGTGACATTTGTCTCAGTTTCTCAGTTTTTGTGGTTAGCCTTGCGCTCCACCTTTTGATCTGTCTCTGGACACTTTGTAACTCTGCCTCTTATTGTCTCACTTGGAAGAAAAAAAAAATGCAAACAAAAGGGGGCAGGAAGAGAGAGGATCCAAATAGAAAAGGAAAAAAAAAAAGATAATAATAAGCCTCCTGCTGACTTTAAACCTGTTCAGTGAGTTCTGCTGGTCTTCCTAGATGCCACAGGAAGAGGGGGCTTGGCTTGGCTTTTCTCCTTTCCTTTGGTTCTGAAGGAATGGGGACCGGGTTTGGCTTGCACTATGCACAGTTTCCCTGCCTCTGGCTCAGGTCTTCTGTGAGCCGCCAGGCCCCAATCAGCCACTCAGCTGCTCACAGCATGAGTCAGCCTGAGACTAGCGAGGCGCATGGTTCCCCTCTTCTACTGTCTCCAAGCGTGCAGTGCCAGACCAAAGGGGTGCAGGGTGCACATTTTCTCTCTGCCACTCGCTCTGGGTGCATGCAGTGTGAGACAGGTGGGGTGCACGGTTCAGCTTGGCTACTGTCTCTGGGCGTTCATTGCCAGACAGGTGGGGAGCACAGTTCCCCTCCACCACTCACTCTGAGCGAGTCCGCTGAAATCTCCCTCGTGGCTTGCCAGCTGCTGCTGGGAAGTTCCTTACAAAGCAGCTACCTCCCTTTCTTACCAAGAGCATGGATTTTCACACAGCTGCACTTTTCAAACAGTCTAGAGACTGAGTCAAAGTCTGACATGGCCCAACTCCTCCCTTCTCCAGGTGTCGCCCAGCTCCCCAATTTCTGTGGGTGCCAGCGTCCACAGTACCAGTGTATGTGTACTGCTTCTGTGTGTCTCCCACTTCATCTCTACTTCCCCCAGTGACTTCCAGCGCCCGAGTCCCTCCTAGTGCAGGGTTGCCCTCCCTGCTCTGGCAAGGGGGGGGGGGCCGGGGAGGGACTGATACTCTAACTCTTTTCCCTTATCCAACAGCAGACACCGGGATGGGGCTGCAGCAGCCTTAGTCCTGGTGCAGATCTCAGGGACCTTAGCATCCCAGCGCACTCTCCTCACTGTCTGTTTTTGAATGTCCTCTGCAGTTTTTGCTTCCAAACTTCATATAAGCTGGGATTCCATTGGCTGTTCACTCTGTTCCTAAGAAGATTGGCTAGGTGTTCCAGCTAGGCACAAGAACTGTTCTCCACTCCCACCTATGTCTCTGCCATCTTCCCATCTCTGTCCCAGTTGTTTATTTTTTCTTTTGTCTCCTTTGCCTGAGGAGATATATCAGAAAAAAATATTGCTTCAAGCAATGTCCAAGATTTTACTGCTTATGTTTTCTTCTAGGACTTTTATGGTTTTGAATCTAACATTTAAGTATTTAATCCATTTTTAATTTATTCCTGTGTGTTGTATAAGCAGGTAGTCTAGTTTCATTTTTATGTATGTATCTGTCCAATTTTCCCAACACCATTTATTAAATAAACTATTTTTATTCCATTGTATGGGCTTGCTTCCTCTGTCAAATATTAATTGACTATAAAAGTATGGGTTTATTTCAATGTATCTAGTTGAAATAAAGAACAATCTGACAGTAATCAGAGAAGAGGAGGGAGAGAGGTAATAAGGAATAATGGAGGGCATCAAAGAACATGTATGAAGGACCCATGGACAAAGCCAAAGTGAGTGGGTTCAAGGGAGGAAGGTGAGGACGGTTAGGGCATGGGGTGTGGTGGGTGGAAAATGGAGACAAATGTACTTGAACAACAATAGAAAAAGGGAAAAAAAGAATAAAGTTACCATATTACCCAGAAAAAGAAATTGTGGGTTTATTTCTGGGCTTTCTATTCTGTTCCATTGATCTATGTGTTTGTTTTTATGCCAATATATCAAAGTAAAAAGTTTTTGCACAGCAAAGGAAATCATCAAAAAAATAAATAAATAAAAAGACAACCCATGGAATAGGAGAACATATTCACTGATACATCTGATATGGGATTCACATCCAAAATTTATAAAGAACTTACAAAATTCAACACACACACACACACAAAACAAACCAAACAACCCAATTTAAAAAAATGGGCAAAGGACCTGAACAGACCCTTCTCCAAAAGAGGACATACAGAGGGCCCAGAGTCATGTGAAAAGATGCTGACCTCAATGGTCATCAGAGAAATTCAAATTAAAACCGCAATGACATATCACCTTGAACCTGTCAGAGTGGCTCTCATCAATAAATCAACAAACAATAAATGCTGGTGAGGATGTAAAAAAAAGGAAACCCTTTTACAGTTTTGGTGTGAATGCAGATTGGTACAGCCACTGTGGAAAGCAGTATGGAGTTAGCTCAAAAAATTGAAAATGAAGCTTCCTTTTGACTCAGGAATTCCACTTCTGGGAAGAAACATGAAACACTAACTCAAAAGAATATAATCACCCCTATGTTCATTGCAGCATTATTTACAATTGCCAAAATATGGAAGCAGCCCAAGTGTCTATCAGTAGATGAATGGATAAAACAAGTCTGGGACATTTACACAATGGAATAGTATTCAGCCATAAAAAAGAAGAAAATTTACCCTTTGTGACGGCATGGATAGACCTTGAGAATATTATGCTAAGTGAAATAAGCCAGTCAGAGAAAGGCAAATACTATATTATTTCACTCATAGGTACAATGTAATGAACAAACTGAACTAAGAAGCACAATAGAAATAGAGTCATAGATAGAGAGCAGGCTGACAGCTCTAGATGCAGGGTGAGGTAGGGGGTAGAGGGATCAAGGAAAAAGGAAAAAGGACTCATGGACATGGAGAACAGTCTGGTGATTGTGAGGAGAGGGGAGTATAAGGGGGATAAATGGTAATGGGAAAATGAAATAAAAATAAAGAAGAATAAAAGAAAAATAATATGCTGAAAATATCTGATTTTTTAATAAGAATTTCTATTATATATAAACTGATTTACCTGTGGAATCATGTATTTCAAACTAAATTATGAATAGTTGTAGAATTCCTTGAATTGTGCTACAAGATGTGATGCTAAAAACAAACTTACATTTTTATGAAGAATTATTTTGAATATTTCTACTAATTAAACCATTTTATATATAAACAAGCATAAGTATATTGAGGAATAGAATACAAAATGTATTTAAATTTTTCCAGATAAAACAGTAAGACCAATATGCTTTCAGAAGCGATTTCTGGAGATAACCTAGGTATCTAGGTAAACCTAGATAAATGCTCCTTTACCCCAATGTGTCATATAACTAACAATAATTTTAAAGAATGTCATTGTAAATTTTCCACATAAGGAAATGAAACATGCCAGACCACACTCATCTTGAGCACACAAGAAAGAAACAATCAAATTATTCACTTGTATTTTCCTAAATAAGATAAAATAAATTCTTGATAAATAAAATAATGTGCTTCTGACAATATGACAGAACTGAGATATACTCCTTTAATGAAAATGCAACATGAAAATGCTCACATAACTTTAGATAAACAAGATGTTTGTCTTGGATTTTCAAACAAAGGAAGCAAAGAAACTTTCAAAGATGGAAACGAGACTAGATTAACAGTGACCAGGGGGGATGGAAGAGGAGGATAAGAGGGGAAATAAAGAGAAAGGTCATCAAGGAATATGTATAAAGGACACATGAATATTGACATTGTATCCTGCTGTTTTGCCAAAAACACTTACTAGGTCAAGAAGTTTTTTGGTGAAGTCTATGGGATTTTCTATGTACATTAACATGTCATCTGCAAACAATGACAGTTTCATTTCCTCCTTTCTAATTTGGTTGCATTTATTACTTTTTCTCATTTGATTGAAGTCATTTTTGTATACCAACAATGGCACATCAGACACTGATATCAGGAAAAAATTTCATTTGATGTAGCAACAAGAAAAATAAAATACCTAGGAATAAATTACCCAAGGAGGTAAAAGACCTGTACTCAGAAAACTACACAACACTTAAGAAAGAAATTAAGGAAGACACAATCATGTAGAAGAATGTATCGTGTTCATAGATTGGAAGAATTAACATAATCAAAATGTCCATACTACCTAAAGCAATGTATAGATTCAATGCAATCCCTATTAAAGTATCAATGAAACATTTCACAGATATAGAACAAATACTTCAAAAATGTATATGGAACCATGAATAACCTCTAGTAGTTAAAGCAATTTTGACAATGTACAAAGTAGAAGGGAGCACCATACATGACGTCAAACTATATCACAAGGCCACAGTAATCAAAACAGTCAGGTACTGGCATAAGAACAGGCACATATATCAATGGAGCAGAATAGAGAGTCCAGAAATAAACCCAATTCTCTATTGTCAATATTTGACAAAAGGGGCAGAAGCAAAAAATGGAGTAAAAATAGCCTCTTCAACAAATAGTGTTGGGAGAACTGGACAGCTACATGCTAAAAAATGAAACTCAACCACCAACTTACACCGTATACAACAATAGACTCGAGAAGGATAAAAAAATGTAAATATAAGTCAGGACACCATAAAAGTCCTAGAGGAAGACATAGGCAAGAAAATCTCTGATATTCCACACAGCAATATTTTCATTGATATGTCTCCTAGAGCAAGGTACATAAATGAAAGAATGAACAAATGTGCCTTCATCAAAATAAAAAGCTACTGCACAGCTAAAGAACACATCAGCAAAATGAAAAGGGAACCAGCTGTATTGCAAAATATATTTGCAAGTGATACCTTGGACAAGGGTTTAAACTCCAAAAAATATAAATAATTCACACAAATCTGCTCCATGAAGACAAGCAACCCAATTATATAATTGACAAAGGACCTGAAGAGACACTTCTCCAAGGAGGACATACAGAGGGCCCAGAGACATATAAAAGAATGTTCAGCATCACTAGCCATCAGAGAGATGTAAATTAAAACTACAGTGAGATACTGCTTCATAACATTCAGAATGGCCATCATAACCCAATCAACAAACAAGCTCCTACTCTCTTTGCGACAGCATGGATGGAACTGGAGAGCATTATACTAACTGAAGTAAGCCCGGAGGTGATGGACAAATACCATATGATCTCTCCGTTAACTGGAACCTAATCAGCAAAAGAAAAAAGCAGGCAAAATATAACCAGAGACATTGAAATTAAGAACAATCTGACAGTAACCAGAGGGGAGGTGGGAAGGGATAATGGGGGAAAGTGTTTCCAGGAACTACAATAGAGAACACACGGATAAAACCAAGGGGGAGGGTGGAAGCAAGGGAGGGAGGGGATTTGGCTGGGTGGGGGGAGTTGTGGGGGGAAAGGCAGACAACTGTAACTGAACAACAAAATATTTTAAAAAAATAAATAAAAACAAACAGAAAAACTAGTGCTGGCCAGGTTGTGGAGGAAAGGTTACCTTACTACAGTGTTGGTGTGAATGCAGACTGGTGCAGCCACTGTGGAAAAAAGTATGGAATTTCCTCAGAATACCAAAAATGGAACTTCCTTTTCACCCAACAAATTTACTGCTGGGACTATACCCTAAGAACCCTGAAACACCAATCCAAAAGAACCTATGCTCTCCAATGTTCAAGGCAGCACAATTTATAATAGCCAATTGCTGGAAGCAACCTAAATGCCCATCAGTAAATGAGTGGATCAAAACACTGTGGTACATTTACACAATGGGATACTATGCAGCAGGAAGAAAGGAGCTCCTACCGTTTGCAACAGCATGGATGGATCTGGAGAGCATTATGCTAAGTGAAATAAGGCAGGTGTGAAAGACAAATACCACATGATCTCACCTATAAGCAGAACCTAATCAATAAAACAAGTAAGCAAAATATAACCAGAGACATTGATATTAAGAACAAACTGACAGTAATCAGAGGGCAGAGGGGAGGGGCTAATTGGGGGAAACTGGGTAGAGTTGTCAAGAAACATCTATAAAGGACACATGGACAAAACAAAGGGGGGTAGGATCGAGGGTGGGAGGTGGGGATGGGTGGGGCAGGAGAAAGTGGTGGGGGGAAAATGGAGAAAACTGTACTTAAACAATATAAGTAAGTAAGTAAGTAAGTAAGTAAATAAATAAATAAATAAATAGAAACTAATGGAAAATATGGGGAATGCAACTCATTCAGATTTCAAGTATCTGCACCCTACCAGCTTTATTTAGCTGTCTCAAAGGTACCTTAAACAATATGTGAAAAACTGAACTCATAACTATCCCCCATCAAATTACACCCTTTTCAGGGTTCTTATCTTAGTGAATGCCATCATCATGTGTCCCGTTCTTACAAAGGGAAATGTAGTAAATGGCCTTGACACCACATTTTTTCTTTTCCGCATATCTAATATATGACTAGAGCCCTTTGATTTCACCTGCTGAATATCTTTAAAATCTGTGCACTTTTCTCAATCAATGCCTCTACCCAATAACATCTAATAATCGTCACCTCCCTTCAAAATTACAGCAGTAGCCATATAAGTACCTTCTCTGTATGAATTTTCTGGATTCTACTCCAACAATCTCTATCCAGCAGCCAAAGCAATGTTTTTAGAATGGGAAGTGATTATGTATGTCACACATGAACATTTTCAACTTAAAATCCTTCAATAGCCTTAGGATATTAGACAAAAGTCCTGCATCTTACATTGCCTGGTTCTTGTCTATCTCTTCTCCTTCATCGCAGCCAGATTCATACACTTTTTTTTTTAAGTAGCAATTATTATTTTTTAAATTAATTTATTTTTTAAAATATATTTATTGATTATGCTATTACAGTTGTCCCATTTCCCCCCCACTCCACTCCATCCTGCCTACCCCCCTCCCTCCCACATTCCCCCCCCATAGTTCATGTCCATGGGTCATACTTATAAGTTCTTT